>NC_134477.1:50195494-50618803 GCF_964194025.1 Convolutriloba macropyga
GCTTAGCCAGGTTTTTCTTTTCCAATAGCACTTGATTTCCTGACGAAAACAACAAAGCTTCTCAAATGTATTAGACAAATATGGCAGTTGTCTGAATCAAATGCTTTGCGTAGATTTTGATTAAGAGTGAACAAATCCTCGCGAAAGATAATTTTCCAATAGTGAGTGTGAGTTATCAATAAATCAATAGATGAAAGCTTGTGCAACAAATTGTGATGTGATATTGATTCATAGGCTTCGGAAAGTTTTGAGAATGCTACCTCGGAGAATGCTGAGAATGCTGCCTTTATAAAAGTGCTATTGATCATTTTAGGACGTCAGACGTGGAGTTCTATCTGAAAGAAAATTTATGCAGTTTGGAATTTTGTTTTCAGTTTAAAGATTTACTGAGATGTCACTCTAGTTTTTTTCCCAAAATTTTAGAAAATACTTTATTAAAGACATAGGCGTCCCTAGTGTAATAACGACGGCTTTTCTGCAAGATGTTACCAGAATCTTGCAAACGTCTTTTAAGATTACGCGCCATCTTGCAAGATCTTGCACGATTCTTGCAAGATCTTGCGGGATAGCCGTCGTATATATGCAAGAATCTTGCAAGATAAACGTCGGTATTGTAAGATTCTTGCAAGATAAGCGTCGAACTCTTGCAAGATTATCGCAAGATAAACGTCGATCTTGCAAAAAACTTGCATAATAAGCGTCTGACGTTTGCAAGATCTGCGTCCAGAAATCTTATCTCTGGTTTTATATATATATATATATATACATGTATCTATATATATACATATATATATATATATATATATATATATAAATTTATCTGCTTGATATTTAAATCACTTAAGTTATGAATTTTCAGTCCTACACTGGGATTCACTCTTGCGGGGGTTTTGCAATTTTTGTTTTGCCATGCAGAAAATATTCCTTTCCGTCATTTACTTCAGTTTTTAGTGTGAGTTCCCGTCCTCGGTAACTGTCACGTGTATTTAGCCCTGGCCTCAACTATATATATATATATAAAATATATATATATATATATATATATATATATATACATTTTTACATATATATATAAACATATATAATTATATATATAAATGTATAAAGGTATATATATATATATATATATATATATATATATATATTATATATATATATATATATATATATATATATATATAGTTGAGGCCAGGGCTATATACACGTGATAGTTACCAGGGACGGGAACTCACATTAAAAACTGAAGTAAATGGGGAAAAGGAATATTTTCTGCGTAAGGACTAAAAATTCAAATTAAACAGATTCACAAAATTATTATAACGACAAACAAAAACACACAAAAACACAAAAAAATCTAGATTAGATACTTTTAACCAAATTCACGTAAATATAAAGCATATATATATATATATATATATATATATATATAAATATATGTATATATATATATATATATATATATATATGAATATTTATGTATATATATATATATATATTTATATATATATGTATATATATAAATTTTAAATATATACACACACACATACGAAAGCTGACGTGATCTCCTTAACAATATATTCTTAAACAGGATGTTTTGATAAGCAAAGAAAAAGAAGAATAAGATGAGGAAGAATGAAATTATTAGAATTAGCAAAAATGGGACGGATGAACATATATGAATGAATGACTTTTTAGTCGGAATTAAAGGTTTTCTCAATGAACAGTCAAAATATAACGAATGAACAGGACGGTTTATGAGTGTAAATAACTTAGCACACATTTTCAATCACCTAATATGTATACATTACATATCCGTGGCTTCGACAAAATTTAAAATTATACTTGCTATCATTTTTGAAAAATGACATACTATAAATAAAATATTTACTGGTTTTTATAAATAATAAACTACAGAGCAATAATTGCAAAAATTGTACTAAACTGGAACAATAACATAACTAAATGTAGAGCTAAAAGCGCGCTGCTTTTCCATGCTTCAGTGTTGAAGAAGCATTTGAGAGGCATGTACAAAAGAATTAAAGTGAACATACGAAGTTTAACAGCAAAAATGACACGAATGGATGAAATATAATAGATTCAACAAACAATATATCTTAACAATGAAATTGAACTAAAACTACAAGTATAACAGCAAATGTATCATAAAGGAGCGATACATAAAAAGGAGACAACAACATTGAAATTGCAACAAATTAAATTAAATAAAATGAAATTAAATTAAAATGTTTGTGCAATTTTTGAAGTGTTTTAAACTTGGTTTTCTGCATCAAAGACACTCATGCTGACCTATCGTTCAGACTCAGCATAGTCATACTCATAGTCAGAAGCAGAGTTTGAGATCGGTCGAATTCGCGGGTCAGGTGGACTGACAACTGTTAATTCGAAAGATGTCTCGAAAATTGGGGGTTGTGAAGCTTCCTCTTGAATTACTGTCTCTATGACGGTATTAGTTGTTCGTGGCGTATTGCAATTGGTGCAGATTCCTGATCAACTGAACTTTCAGATCTGTAGTAGTCAGGAGCTCGCCGGTTACGTTTCCCTTTGGATGTTGAAAGGCTTGAAGTTGATGAAGCAGCAAAAGTATTGAGAGTCGCGGACGGCTTGCGGCTTCTACATGTGAATGGCTGTTGTTTAGCGCGCTTCCCGGTACTCATGACCTTAGAAATGATACTGTTTGCGGAGGAAACTCCGAAATTATTATCGGCTTGTCGATGGCAAACTTTCACGTCGCCACGGTTTTTCTTCTTCAATTCCTTCCATCTTCTCTTTCGTTCGTTTATCATACGGTTGGGGGTGTCTTTGAGCAGATTGCCAAAATATCAGTTTTGCGCTCAGCTTCAGTGCCAATTTTGGCAATATCGCTGTTTCGTACTTTTACCTCAGGAACGCCGGGTTCTTTGATAACCGTAGTTGAGGGTTATGTACGAACAACGGTACTCCCGGGCGCCATCGTATCTCACAAGCTTATGAGATCTCTCTTCAATCTGTGGTCACTTTTCTTGTCAACTTAAGTTCAAGAGAAATCTCCCATCGGGGATTGGGGTTGGTGAGCTTCAAGTGGTGTATTAAGCGGGACACAGACTTGTTCTTGGCGGTATTGTATCTGCGGCCCGCATCCACTAGTGATTCAATCGTAGCTTATTTTACGAGAATGTCGCATCCGTCCATTATTATCGAAATAGCCCCCAACAGGGACAGTATCTACATCTAAATAATCATTTAAAATGTTTTCATTTGAGAGATTTGATGATTTCGGTACTGTCCTTATGTTGCTTAGTAACGTGTTTGCTTTCCTTCCAAAATGTGCCTGGAAATTTGTTAAACTTGTGGTCTTTGATTTGCATATACGTAATTGATATACTATAGACTATATTGAATCTTTAATTGTGAATTTATTATTTCTATTAGCTAATTTCATATAGCTTCGTCGGAGTGCAAATGTTTGTATCAACCGTTCTACTATTCCAGTGGCTCGATGATTGTCTGCAGGCGTTGTAGTAATGTTAATGTTATTTTGTTTTCAGAAGTTTTTAACTTGCTTACCTATTAGGCATCGTGCTTATTCTAATCTGTTATTTCTGGGAACTCCATGAGTTTGAGTATAGTCATCTAAAAAATTTATTACTTTAGGTCCATTTATTTTGTCCAACACTTTTCCAGTTGCGTATTTTGAAAAAAGATAAAAAAAATGCGAGAAAATTTTTATTTTGGTGTTTTCCAATTGTAATCGCTCAGCCAAACAAAACAGCTTTCTCGTGGATGGCATTTCGACTCTGGAATTAATGGTTTAAAATTCTTCCCAGTTTTCGTACACGATTTGAATTTCGCAGCTTTATTAAGGATTTCGCAGTGCATGTACGGCCAAAACTCATACTGGCCAAGGGGTTATCATCCCCCAGATTCCGGGATGTGTCAATTGTAGAGAATTTAGTACGGCCTCCTGGATTGAGTTGGGTATTGCTACCCGTTTGTCCACACACACACACACACAACCAGACCTGCCGTGAAGGTCGCACTGAAATGATTGGCGGTAAGGATTTACGTCCATATCCCGCGGCTAATCCCTTTATAGAATGCAATCGCGTACCTTTTTCAGTACGGCGTCCTTGCTTGGAGAACTGCAAATTATCCCTTTGAAAAAAGGTTTGCATATTCACACCCATTCCATCGATCGATGCGATCGGAGAGCCGCTGATCCTGATTTCGTTTATGCTTCTTACCTCATCGGATGCAGGATGCACTCCCAATCTGAAAAAAAATTTCCACCAATTTATTTCGTCATCTGGTGTTTTGGCACAATAATCTAGGATGCTGGTCAGCAGTTGTGACCACTTAGCTCTAAATCTGACCGGAACGAAAGAACATGTTGGAACATGTGAACTTACTATTATCTGTAAACAGGGTTGTTTTTGTCCTCGTTCTGTATTGTTTGTTCAACGTTTTCAAAGAAGTTATCATCAAGCTGGTTGTGCTCACTATATCTAATTTTGGTGTTGTGCCCCGAGTTTTTTATCACTTGCAACTTATGGAGTTCATTGTGTCGGGGACGAAAAGTATGGTTCCTGGTGTTGTGTGGAATTACTCTTTTACACTCATGTCTTGAAAATTTTGCGTCAAACCAGTATTTGCATCTTTGATGGGGTTAGAGTCACCAATGGTCTCTTTTGAGCTTGCATTATCTTGAGACTGAAATAGCAGACGAAAACTATGGATCACAACAGTTTTTCTTAAATTGTAATCCATTTTCACTTGTTCAAAACTATATTTATATCATCTGGGTGGATTTCTATCGTAAAAAACTAAGTGCTTTCCCGAGCCGAAGGTTTTTTTTCGATAGCTAGACTTTTGATCGTGTTCCTGTCGACCACTACTTTTTTGATGTCTTACCAAGGAGTTTTTTAGGAAAAAATTTTGCTCTGAAGTGTCCTCCTCGTTGTAGCTATATCTGTTGCAGTACTCGACAGCTTTTTTGAAATGTCACAGAATCCACTGGCGCCTAATCGCATCTATCTGTGGGCGCTACCGGCGATACGATGTTGGAGGGGGGGTCAGGAAAAATCTCAACGGGTTTTGAAGCTCGGTCTTGAACTCTTGAGTTAATTTACTTCAATAAGGTTGTTCCAATTTTTAACGAATTCAATTTCGAGCTTTGCTTTCATCAACTCAGCGACTTCATTTCAACGCACCTGCTGGAATCACTGTCCAAAAAAATTCAATTTGCAACTAGTATTAATGGAATTGGATGAATAAAGATATGACATGTTTAGGTTTTTGATTGCACTATGTACGTAAGTGATTGAGTTGGCCATCACAAAAATCCAAATATTTGATGGAATGTAAATGAAAGGTACTTAAGCAGTTGATCAGAGAAGCATAATTAAACTTTGTTATTTTTTTAAAAAAGCTGATCTCTACTTCTAGGAACTTATTCAAGAAAGTTTTGGCCATAATTCTGCCGTTTGTAGAAGATAACCAGATCTAATCAAAACTGTTTTGGCCTCGAACTAACCAGCTAAGTGGGCGCTCCGATAAAATAGTCATTCTCATAAAATGAAGGTACTAAGAACTAATTTCTTACATAGAAGCTACTAAAATGTTTGCTTAAAGTTTTCGAAAGCACAGTGTTGAAATGGCAAAAGCATGCTTTTTGCATTTGCATTTCATTGACTGATAGAAAGTTATCAAAACTTTTCTTTGTTCGGTAGCGGCGCAGATTTTGCCGTAAGATTACTCACCGTAATCTTCTCACAGTAAAATTTTAAGAACAAAACTTTTCTTGGACGTAGAAACATTTCATTTATTGTAAACGTCAAAAGGTAGAAACGTGTCTACTATAGACCGTCCCTGGAGAACTGGTGAGCCCGCTTTGCACGCATCGCAGCTTCGCCGCAATGAATGGCCCGCAGTTTCCGGATTACAACCCACACCAAATGAAATGCATTACCATTTACACCGGTCCAGTGAGAGTCATAACCATTCTATGCCTTGAAATTTGAGTATTTGATCCATTGGTGCTTTGGAACACATTATTATTTAAATTACTGTGCACTATCTTGATTGTAACGGTTAGCAATGTATTATATCTGAAAGATTACATAACTATTACACAACTTTTGGCTCGCTTTTATGTGCCCTTGCTTTTACTTCGGTTCAAATTTCGTTCAACTATCGTAAAAATTTTCGAACAAAAATAAAAAAAACATTTTCTGAAAGTCAATGGACCGTCCAAACGCCTCTCATTGTCTTTCAAATTGAGTTAGTGAAACTTAAGTATGTCTCATAATCTATTTGAAAATCATGATTTGGTTCTGTAAATTTTGTGAGCTTACCAATGAGAAGCGAACAATTTCGACTGCTGAACAATTTTCATACATACATTGAACTTGGGACATCCTTGCAAAATAATCCAATGCGTTTGCGACAACTCTGCATTTTGAGGAAGACAAATCATGCTTCAACTCTCGGACGTTTTCATGAACTGCGGTAGATCTTCCTTGACTTAATGGAGGAAGGCTAATAACTCTACATACAAGCCATCCATTTTTTATCTTTGTCTTCTGTACAATTAGCCATCCAGTAAACAGTTTCAAAAAATTTCTATGAAGATTTGCTCCCTTTTTAACTGATTCTTGTTAGACGTCCTTTCCCTTTATTATTATCCCGTTCGAGCACCTAAAATTATAAACATTCCAGGCTCGAATAATTTTGCCAAAATTTAATGATAAGCGGTATCTAACTCGCCTTGACAAGTAGAAAAACTCACCTCCATTTTCTTACATTATTTTGCACTGAATGCGTTGAAATTAGAGCTGTAAATTCAACGCAAAATTATGTTAGAAAATTCAGTGAATTTTTTGAACTTGTCAACGCTAGTTACCACTTATCTTACATAATTCTGACAAAGTTCCTCGGACCGAGAATGCTGATACTTGCACCATCTATACATACTTTGACGCAAAATTATATAAGATCTACGATAAGTTCAACGAAAATTATGACTGATCTACGCTTAAAAACGCGAAATGATATAAAATCAAGGCTCAAGCGTAGAAGATCTTACAAAAATTCAACGCATTCGCCGCGAATTTTACACATAATTTTGCGTTTTTAGCGTTCACACCTCTGCCGGGGTTGCTTCAGCTGAAAACATCGCAAAACTTTGCATTGATTGGTGAATGGTGGGTATCATTCTATTTGAAATTGATTCAGGAAATCTTAAAATTTTCGGATTTAATTGGATTTGTAGATGCTGACGTGTCATGGCGAAGAATTACTCAGATAGTAGTAGAATGAGTGATTTTTGAATGAGTGAAACTGCTGCCCAGAAAATTATTGTAGCACAGTTGTTAGAGAAAAATTTGGATCATTAAGACTCATTCAAAAAGTCAGATGCAAATATTGGACGAATAACATAACGATAGAGACTGCGTTTCAGAAAACTCCGAAAACAGGTGTTATTGAAATTTCGTCAATTCTTACCTTTAAGATTATTGATTCTTATAAGTTCGGCCGCGATACAGAGTCCCTTTGTAGGGGGGCATCCCGATACAGCGAGGTTATTGACGCGCATGATGAACCAATTTTCTCTTGCGATTAAGGCATATTTGCTTTTCGACTCAATTCTATTTTGGGTTCTACTTCTTTTAACCCCGATTTATTTAACCCCCTATAATTTAACCCCGTATATAATCACCCCTCAGTCATTTAACCCCGCAATTTATTCACCCCGAAATCGGTTTAATACCCAAATCTTTCCGCATCCAAAAGAAAAATTAGCAAAGCTAAAGTTCAAAGGACTTAATTAACACAAAACTACTGACCTTCAAGAGAGCGGCATTGAACAGCTTGCGTTTGTTTCAAATCAAAGATGACGAGACTGCTTTTTAAAACAATGCCTTTGATCGAAAACAACACTTGACAAGTCTGACCTCTTTTATGTTGCACTTTGATTTGAATCAAAAAAGTTCAAACACTGTCCTAGTCTAGAAGACGGAAGAACCGGTACTTTTCAAATGAAAGGATTTAAGCTAAATTTAAAAACCGACTTTCTGAGCAGGCATAAATTAGCAATTCAAAACAGAATTTAACCGTGTATTTAACAGAATTTCCAATGAAATCCAGATTGATATTTTTGCTAGCAGCTACGCTCTGCAAGCTTCATATCTAAATGTTGCAAAACTGTGTTCCCAATTAGGGGTCCCATCATAGGGTTAACGCCCGGGATCAAATTCCCTAATGAGTCACATGAGGCTTCGACGTAACTCCGTGAGGACGCAAGGAGTGCGCCAACTCAAAAATATTCAGATGGATTTCGATTTTAAATTAACACTAAGACAAACACAATAAAATACACAATAAATACACAACTAAGTCAAACTGTATAATTTGTTTGGAAATATAAACAAAACGCGTCTATTTTCTCGATAACGAAGCTATCTAAATTCTGCTGCACCGCCACATTCGTTATTTCCTCGACAATCAATTCAAAAGAGTTTTCTATTTGCTCATTTCTTTCGAAAGCTAGAGCAGGGATCATTTTAAGCGCCAGGGCCACTCCATGATTTTCTGACACCAGCTTTTTTAGTCCAAGATCTCCAATTTTTCTAACAAAATTTTGAGTTAATGGAAATAACAGCCCGACAACATTGAAGCTGGTTGATGTTTTTGAAAGGCATTAATAGGGGCAATTTCAAAATCCAACAGAACCTTATCCGGCTTACAATCTGGGGCAAAGGTGTCTAAGGCATCAAGTATTCGGCTGAACGTTTTTTCCGTTTTGTTGGGAAGGAGGGCATATAAACAAGCAGGGGAAATACCGAGAACATATACATGAAGGGTGTATATTTGATAGAAGTTTTTGGGCGATAGTTTAAACGTTCCATCCCCAAGCCAAAACGTGGAGCTTTTGAGAACCGATGTCATATAGGGATCACCAAAAACTAAAATACGCTCGTGGTCATCTTTTCCGCTGTCATACCGCAAAAACTCTTGAAACTTATCAGGTATATCAAAAAGCCGGTCCGATGGCTCATGAACTGACACTGTTTGTATAACCTTTCTCAAGCGCTGCGAGGTTTGTATTAAATTTGGTTTTGACGGCAACGCATACTGGGTCGAAAGAACGTCAGTTACTGGTAAAAATGAGGAAGCTACGGCTGCTGCGGGTGTTAGGTTTTCACTCAGGGCTTCAATCTCTTTTATAAATTTTCGTGTGGCCGGGTTTCCAATCGAAGCACTATGATTGTGCTCACCGTTCAAGCGAATAAGTTGGCCATCTTGTGTTAAAGCGGAAACGCGGCACTTGTAACTTTGATATTTTGAGCAATTCCAGGCAGTGGTAAACTTATTTAATCTTTTAACATAAAACTCATGGCCTTCTACAACTAATATTTCTTTGTTTTTTGAAGAAATAGTAAACTCAAAGTCGGCAGTTATCATGCTGAATTCAAAATGCAATAAAACAAGAAATGTTCTTGAGTTACATTCAGTTTTCAATTGCTTTTAATTGCCCCATTAAGGATTAGTTGAGATAACTAATTCGCTAATTGTTATAGTTTTGCATTAAACTATTGTGTCGTTAGCTCTATGTCCCTGACAATTATGATCCATGAATTTACAGATTTTAATCTGTAAATTCATGGATCATAATTGTCAATGGTGAAATGATTGAGGTGTGAAAAGTATGTTCACACCTCAGTCATTTCACCCCGATTTCAATCTCCATTAATTAAAATTGAATTAGTTGAGGCTTAATTATCTTCAATTATAGGAAGCTTAAAATCGGGGTGAAACAATATAGGGGTTAAATAATTGAGGGGTTAAATGATGTAGGGGTTAAAATATAGGGGGTTAAAAGAATAGGGGTGAAAAAACAGGACACCTATTTTGAGATGTGATCGAGTTAGTTTAAATTAATTCTTGTCCATATATGGTCAAACGTCTCCCCTAAAACAATCTCCCAACGTAAAACTGTTGAAAAGATTCTTAATGATATACCGACTTCAAAACTGGGCAAATTTGATATAAATTCTTTCAGCTCAGTTGAGAATGTCAAATTATCGGTATCCGCATTTACAATACATCAATACTAGTTCAATCGAAAGTTTATTGATACTTGGGCTTCTTTTTCTTCGTTTTCTTGCTGTTATTGCTCTTTCTGTTCGCATCTTCTCTCCTTTCTCTGTTCTTTTTGAATCCATTTTGATCTTCTGTTTTTCTTCTCTTGTCAACAGAGTTAGTTACTTCTGCAGTTTGTTTGTCACTTTCATCACTTGAGGTCCACATCAATCTATCAGCTGTAAAACAAACGTGACATTTGATAAAAACTTTCATTAAAAAATCTTTTCAATAAAGCTTTGATTTTTTAATGGTCCGTCTAAGATTTTTTTCCCGTACATCAATCGGATCAGGCACATGAACGCTAAATTCTTCACTTCTAGTCTGTTTGATAGCATGAGTACACTGCTGTTAAAAAATTGCATGCCAACCATACTAGAAAAAGGAAAATACAAAAGCTCTCAAACTACACATTTTATATGAATGTATCTTTTGGAGCTCAGTGAACAGGGTGGCCGAATTCTTCGAGAAATTTATAAAAACAAACACTCTCTGTCTTTAAAAAATGAATGGAGTCTAACCCGTGAGTTTAGCTGCTATTGGAGGCAGTACATATATAAGTATTATGGCAAGAGTGGTTGTGTCGTGGCAGTACCAGTTGAAGATAATCAGTGGCAACACACTTATGTGCATTCCGGTGTATGACAACCCTGAAACACAAAACCTTCGTATCATAAAGGGTTCGTAAACACAAACAACAAGACAGTAAAAGCGCCCTAACTAAGTCTGCGTGGCACAGAATGGTCTCATATCCTTATTCAAAAAACATACAATGCATCGAATTATAGCATTATGGTCATTGCATTCTACGACTACTTTCATCTAAGCACAAGAAAAATCATTATTGATTTGGACGGCTCAAGTCGGATGGGAATAAGGAGAGAAAAGGATGACCTTGACCTGAGTTTGAAAAGGCACAAAATCATGATGAACGCGTTTTTATTGAATTTCATACAGAATTAAAATCCTATTTCAAACGATAATTTTAAAAGAACTATTATCTCTATCAGACCTAGAGCAGTAGACCTACAAAAATTCAAATTTTGTATCCTTTTCTTGATTTCAAATATCAGTTTGTTTTATGTTGCCTCGTTGATTTAGATGTTTGGACAACTGGTTTGAACCGTTGTTCTCCTATCTTAAATTGAGAAAAAAAAAACGTCTAAAAAGTCCAAAAATATTACTTTGAGCACGAAGTTTCTAAAATAATTTGAAAAAGCAACAACAGGAAAAAAGAGAACATAGTACGGCGATGAATTGCAGTCCAAATGTGACGAATTACAATACAAAAAGCAATACAAATCTAAAACGTCATAAAACAACAAATGTTGAGATCCTTTAGTAGAAAAAAAACCGAAAACATATATCTAGCACAACTTCGTGAAGCTTCAATATTATTTCCTCAACTTTTGTAAAACACATCAGGTATCTCAGCTTCCTAAAAACAACGAAAGATGCTTAAAAACAGTTTGATAGTTAAAACCAAGCTCACGAAGAGCTGTAAATTGCGATAAAAATCAAACTGGTATCTGAAAAATTCAGTTCAAAGGTGGTTGAGTACTACAAAACTTTTTAAAACTATGCAGAAAATTTAATTAGTTTAAGCAGTTGAAAGCTTCTAACTTGATTCAATGCTCTTAGAGAAACAAAAATGCTTCGCAGAAAAAAAATTCTGAATAGCCAGATTAACCAACAATTGATTTCAAATTTAAAATATTTTTTTTACCACTTACATGCATAAAAACCCAAAAATTAAAAAATTCAAGAAGTCTGCACAATATTGTGATGCATTTCTCTCAAAACGTTGAAAAGAGTAGTAATGCAAAACTAAGATATCTACATAAGCCAATCAGACAACAAAATTGGTAACACTGCGACAAGAAAATACAAGAATTTCATTTTGCGACAAAAAGCAAACAAAGCGGTTTCAAAGATTATTGATCTTTTCAAAACCCTAACACTAAAAGTTATTTTAAATTAGAAATACTCCTTGCGATTGATTTATCATAGGAATTGATCTGACAGAATCACTTTTAATGAGCTGAAGTGATCCAAAAAAAACAACAGCCTCCAAACAATCCAAGAAAATAGAACATTGTAAAAGGTCGACAAAAATTGATATAAATAGTTTGAGCGAATATTGTGCCAAAATGACAGAAGTTTAATATAAACAAGTTGAGCTCAAATAAACCTATACTCGGTTTTTTGCCTAACTTATAGCATGCAAAAATGCAGACTGACTGAAAGCCAATTCCTTAAAGGTGCCACAAATCCTCGATTTATTTCAAATATAAAATTGATTTGCTCATTTTCTTTAGTAGCAACAAAACAATCGAGAGCTTTAAAAAGTTAAAAATCAAGAGTTGAACAAAAATTCCACAATAACAATTTAAAAGATTGCCGGAAAATAGCTGCCGTTGATTCCAATAAGCATGATTGGGATTGAAAGAATAGAAGATATCGAAAAAAAATTTGTACAAAAACATTTTTTAAGTCCGATTTATTTTGATGGCATTTCGTAGTTGAACATACTTCTGTTTCTTAGAGAGAGGCTACAGGGGCTACTATCAATGCCAATAAGCATAAGAGATGGTAACTAAGACTTATAGGAACGACGTTCGAATAGCGGGCATCTAAAATTGGGCTTTATGGGTTCATCCCGTTTCTATTTCTGACTTCAATTTTTTATTCTGACTCTGTTCATTTTGAATTGCTTTGCCGAGCAACTGACGTTCAAATTAACTTTTAGCAGAATGAGAGAAGAGAGAAACTAGCCTAGAGAAGTCAAAAAGATTTCACGCAAAATGCTGAAAAAGCTGCAAAATGGTAAAGCGAAAAAAGTTCGACGAAGTAAAAAAAATTAGGAGCGCTATAATAGCCGGCTGAGAAGATGAGGGCGGCTATTAAAAATACACAATACATATATGTAAAATCTTAGACGACTATAAATTTAAAACCATTTGAAGAGAAATAACGAGCTGAACTGTTAACATTAACCGACTAACGTCGGAAAAATTGTTCTCGAACGACAAGCGGCGCAATTTAATTCAGATGCTCTAGCCTCGATTTTTCTGTTTTGGGTGCGAAATCAGCCAACGGTAGGATTCGAACCCCAACCTCTTGAGTCCGTTTCCGTCATCTCGACGGAGGTATCAACCGCTTGGCTATCAAGGACATGTCATAGAGTCTCTAAAAATCAATTTTGTTTGAAAAACGAACTTTATTTTGGTGTGCCAGCAATTGAAATCACTCAAAAATCAAGAAGTACGTGAAAATAGTTGCCTATCATTCGAGAGCAATTAATAACTTTAAACTATTTCGCTTATATAAAATCGTTTCAAGAGATCGAAAAAAATGAAAAAAGACATTCAAGACTCTTTATCGAAGTCTCCTGTAGATGGGTTCATAAATAAACCAAACTTGTAAAAAAAGTTTGGGGAAAAGTAAAAAGGAAATTTAAATTATAAAGGCAAAATGTTACCATAAAACTGGAGATGTAACATAAACTAAAGTGACTAACGTCGGACAAATTGCTCTCGAATAACAAACGGTGCAATTTAAAAATCAGAGAGAAGAGGGCCGTAGCCTCGATAAATTTTTATGAAAGCAAAAAATTCACAATAGGGAGGTGCACCAACCCGAGCCCTCCGGCATGATAGACTGAATCATTAACACCTCGGCTATCCCGGCTGGGTAATAAAAATGCTTTCGTTTTCCAATCACTTTTTGTTTTAACAACAGCCTTACAATCTCTTTGTTTTAGCAACGGACTTAGAATCCCTTTTTTATCAACACTTAATTTCCTGCTAGAAGCTATTTAGATCGCACAAAAATAAAGAGTTCAAGCGTTAAAACATCACTCAAGAAGTGGAATCCAACGAATGCTCTGGAACAAAAGCGTAAAAACGGCCACGCAAAAGTTTTGCATAAAGACACACACGTTTAATTGCTTCATTGCTGCAACAGGGAACTTTTCATCACTCCCAGCAACAAAAATTTTCGAACTTTAAACTACGCTGAAAAATTTACCTTGCAGGATTCTTCATTTCGAGAAACCGAATAAGATGACACAAATTCTCGTAGAATGCGCTGTAACATTTGAACATTGAATTGATAAAAATAAAAATCTATACTCGCATAAATAATTCGCAATTCTTCGAAACGTCGAAACAGAAAACAAAAAAACTAAGAATGAATTCACTCGTTTCTTGCTAACCCCTTGAGTGATCTTATATTTATTTCTTCCGAATCATTTAATTTTTTCCTCCGAATCACTTGTCATCATTTGGTCTTTCCGCTTGTTTTTTTTTAAAATAAAAGTTTACAGTGACGTTCACACAACGAACTACTTGCATTTAGCAGTACACATCCAAAAGAAAACTAAATATTACAATCGACTAAAAACGGACAATAATTGCGCTGTTAGAGCCTGCATGACTGGCGAATTCAAATATCAAATAGTGAATTTCACTACCAGTTGTCGAATGCAAGCTCCGTGCCGTAACGGTAGCAAATTCCAGAGTCGGGAACTGTTTTTTTTCACCTTTAAACGAAATTGTTGCTCTCATAGCCACTCATAAACAAACAAATGCTTTTTTTTGTACCGATAGTGATTTTGTGGTCTTACAATAGATTAACAGACAAGACTGGCAATTTACATTTCAAAAGGTGCAAAACTATCAATTATGGAGGATCATAATTTTATTAAATTTCACCCACCCCACCCAGCCCCGCCCCACCCCACCCCACCCCCCCCCCCCCCCCCCCTCAAATGTGGAAATTGTGCAGGTCAAAAATGCAGCGATATTGCCGACTTCTGCCACCGAACCAAAAAAAAATACAAACAATATAAAATGAATTTTCAACACTAACCTGGGGCGGCAAGAGCAATCAAGTAAATTGGAACTGTGACCTTTTTGACAGACAAGGGCGACAAATAGTCCACGTAAAACACTGACAGTATATAAACATACTGAAGTAGAAAAGCTTGAGCAAAGGGGATTTTCAAATCAAAATTACAAACAGAATTTTCGTGAATAAGCTCAATTTTGTGAGCGTGAATATTACTTGCAGACCAATTCCAGACATAAGGCATTAAGAAATAAGCACCAAAGCCGACTGAAATCTGGGCTATAATGACGACTATTTTTTTCAGAATCGATAATTTTTTCTCCAAAATAACCATAACAGGATCGGCAGAAGCGTCTCTAAAAGTGTAAAGGTGTAAGATAATTCTTGAAGCTGTGTAAACACACCACCAAAACACTCCGTAGTGAAACATAACACATGTCCCTTCATAAGCTCCGGTTATAACTTGGAAAGAGGCAATGATTTCCAGAAGCAAAAACCTGATAAAATTATTCTCATCTTTAATCCTGCTAGTTATAAACCCGGTGATCATGTAACATATTAAAACTAGGGAGGCATAAGCTAATGAAAAACAAAGCAAATGTATTGGGACATCTTTTTCATAATCAATTTTGGTAATCGTCATTTTAACTTATCTTCGAAGTTATTGTCGAATCAAAATATGACTAACTTAGAAATCTAAAGTTTGAAAATTTGGCAGAAATGAATAGTAGATCAAATAAATATTATTTTCACCACTAAATAATCTTTCAAAATAAAAAACCCTGAAAATTACTCGAACTCATCGAACTCGCTAATTGATCAGTTGAGTTTATTATAAAATTTATTGAAAAATACCTGAGTAATTTGATACTATCAAAATAATACAAATTT
This sequence comes from Convolutriloba macropyga, assembly GCF_964194025.1. Taxonomy (NCBI): domain Eukaryota; kingdom Metazoa; phylum Xenacoelomorpha; order Acoela; family Convolutidae; genus Convolutriloba; species Convolutriloba macropyga. The sequence goes on from NC_134477.1 coordinate 50,211,374, forward strand.
AAAATAATACCAGTTCAAGTTCTAATCTTAGTGCATACAATCTAGGCTGTAATAATGGCATCAATAAACAAGTTGAATAGTTACTAACTGAAGTTAATGTTAGAACAATAATTGTAACAGAATAGCATATATAATAAAGCTACGTTAACAAAAGAATTTGATAACATAACGCACCATATGTTAAAGTCAAATAATCGAACATAACTCGATCGTACCACCGTGTATTAGATATCACTACAGCCTTCATCAATAACCACCGCTGGTTTCAAATTCATTACGTAATATATCTATTATCTGTCTAGTTTTGGCAATCGCCGTCTGATTATAGTACATAGCTTTCTGAAAACATTTCAAACACGTAAATTAATGTAGCATTGATATGTTTCAGAAATAATCAGTTATTTTTGCAAGGTTAACGTAAAACCAGTCGAAGTAAAAGTGAGTCGACATAACAGCAAACCGGATGTTCTGCAACCACGGCCCGGTTATCTCCTCGAAGCCGCGCTGAGCACCCACCGGCCCGCCAATGACAATTTATAATACGGCTACTTTCAAAATTTTCGGCTTACTTGTCCTCGTTTTAAAAATTCGGCTTGTTTGACCACCACTTTCTTTTCTTGTGCACAGGGCCGTTAACAGGCCAAAAGATAAGTGACAATAACTTAAATCAATTTCATATAACTGAACTTCGATCTCTTGACCTGCGGGATAATTAGACAACTGATAAATGAAACACTATAGCTCAATATTTACAAGAATAAAGTTAGTTTTGATGTCAAGATGAGGTCAACATATAATATCAAGAGAAAAGCACTATGGTAACTTCATTTAAAAGGGCTTCATTTAGACATGGGTCTTCAACCAGACACTGTTCTCTCTCTCATCTGGGGAGGAATCTAGAGATAATCATTTTGATCACAAACTAATCAGGCGATTAAGAACTCCCGATGTTGATGCACAATATTAATTACTGCACCAGAACCCAATTTGCATACGAGCAGCTTCTGCGAGATTTCACTAGCCGAGTTGGACGAGTGAAGTTGACAACTTCATGTGCAAACTGCTAGCACTAAAAATTTGCATTCTGCTTCAGACGTCTTGATAAACTCGAAATCATGTGCGTATACAACTCTGAGATTGTGCATACAGTAGCAATTAGAGATAACTGAACTTTGGCAAAAATTTTTTTGTATAGGAGAAAACAATACTTAGAAACATACACCCACTAACGTCGGATGAATTGTCTCGAACAGCAGACCGGGGCAATTTAAATTAGATAGAGATGTTTTATGAGTGCAAAAATCTTTCCCCACTGTGGGTTCGAAACCTGACCTCCGGCTTGGCAGCCTGACACATTAACCACTCATCTACATAGGCTTTGATTTCCCTTCGCTCACAATCTGTTTTTACCAACAAACTTTATTTCAGAACAACAGCAAATTGGATCAATCAAAAATGAAGAGCTGAAGTGTGAAAAAGTCACTCAAGAAGTCAAAGAATTCTCCAGAACAAAAGTCTAAAAACTTCAAGAAACAATCTGTCACTAAAAGACACACGTTTACAAAAATTGCTTCGAAATTCGTTCGAGAGCAATGAATAATACTCAAATGTAGTTAAATCGATTGAGGAAATTGCGCTGACATCGCGAAAAAACGCAATTTCATTCAGCGAAAAATCCTCTGCTTGTCGAGAACAGTGTATAACTGTTATAGGTATCAAATTAGCACGATGTTTAATTCTTCAAATGGATAGTTCTCCAAAAACTTAGTTTCATAGTTTTTAAACCAAAATCTCATTTCAATCGATTATTGAATCTTTTCAAAAATACCCCCCTTTGGTGCCTACCTTTTAGATAGCAGAATATTATTTTAACCGCAATTGTGGACCGCGGCTCAAGGTCGTGCCTCTCGTGCGCTGTAATCCTGAAATCGTGGATCGGTTACTGCAGCAAAGCTGCGACGCGCCCACCAACTCGACAGTCGGAAATTCTTTTTGCGTTGTATTTCAATTCGGCTAATTGTCATAGCATGGCATAAATTATTCTATTCAGTTTTACATAGTATGAGTATGTGGAAAGTTGATAGTCGTCTCCGATTGGTTAATAAATCGATTGCCTAAATTTTATCCAAGAATAGCCCCATTTTGCAAGGGGGCAATTGTTGAACATATAATATCAAGAGAAAAGCACTATGGTAACTTCATTTAAAAGGGCTTCATTTAGACATGGGTCTTCAACCAGACACTGTTCTCTCTCTCATCTGGGGAGGAATCTAGAGATAATCATTTTGATCACAAACTAATCAGGCGATTAAGAACTCCCGATGTTGATGCACAATATTAATTACTGCACCAGAACCCAATTTGCATACGAGCAGCTTCTGCGAGATTTCACTAGCCGAGTTGGACGAGTGAAGTTGACAACTTCATGTGCAAACTGCTAGCACTAAAAATTTGCATTCTGCTTCAGACGTCTTGATAAACTCGAAATCATGTGCGTATACAACTCTGAGATTGTGCATACAGTAGCAATTAGAGATAACTGAACTTTGGCAAAAATTTTTTTGTATAGGAGAAAACAATACTTAGAAACATACACCCACTAACGTCGGATGAATTGTCTCGAACAGCAGACCGGGGCAATTTAAATTAGATAGAGATGTTTTATGAGTGCAAAAATCTTTCCCCACTGTGGGTTCGAAACCTGACCTCCGGCTTGGCAGCCTGACACATTAACCACTCATCTACATAGGCTTTGATTTCCCTTCGCTCACAATCTGTTTTTACCAACAAACTTTATTTCAGAACAACAGCAAATTGGATCAATCAAAAATGAAGAGCTGAAGTGTGAAAAAGTCACTCAAGAAGTCAAAGAATTCTCCAGAACAAAAGTCTAAAAACTTCAAGAAACAATCTGTCACTAAAAGACACACGTTTACAAAAATTGCTTCGAAATTCGTTCGAGAGCAATGAATAATACTCAAATGTAGTTAAATCGATTGAGGAAATTGCGCCGACATCGCGAAAAAACGCAATTTCATTCAGCGAAAAATCCTCTGCTTGTCGAGAACAGTGTATAACTGTTATAGGTATCAAATTAGCACGATGTTTAATTCTTCAAATGGATAGTTCTCCAAAAACTTAGTTTCATAGTTTTTAAACCAAAATCTCATTTCAATCGATTATTGAATCTTTTCAAAAATACCCCCCTTTGGTGCCTACCTTTTAGATAGCAGAATATTATTTTAACCGCAATTGTGGACCGCGGCTCAAGGTCGTGCCTCTCGTGCGCTGTAATCCTGAAATCGTGGATCGGTTACTGCAGCAAAGCTGCGACGCGCCCACCAACTCGACAGTCGGAAATTCTTTTTGCGTTGTATTTCAATTCGGCTAATTGTCATAGCATGGCATAAATTATTCTATTCAGTTTTACATAGTATGAGTATGTGGAAAGTTGATAGTCGTCTCCGATTGGTTAATAAATCGATTGCCTAAATTTTATCCAAGAATAGCCCCATTTTGCAAGGGGGCAATTGTTGAAAAATCTCAATTATTTTCCACATCGGTTCACTACACGACAGTCAGTTGAATTGGAAAAAATAATTGATGGTAATCTCTCCATTCAAAAACAAATATATGCTTTTTCCATGAACTCCTGGATAATTCAAAATTGAATAATATTCCCATAAATTTGTATTGTTTATACAACTCTTCCTATACTTCAAACCTAAATACGGGGGACGGCCCCCTTATACAGACAGACAACTCTATCACATACTACTCACTCCAGAACAATCCCTCTAGAAAATCACACTAAGAAAATCCTTCTATTATTTTTATACTTCAACAATCTGTGCTCAAAAGCGAAAAATCCTTTCGCATGAATATATCAGATGTCCCAAACGACCTTTCAGCAATTGCAGAATTCAGCGACAAACTTTCAGCAACGAAACAATAAAAGCAAAGAAAAATTCCACAGCCACGGTAGCATCTTTCCAAAAAAACTAGGCTGTCGTATGTTTGCCCAAGCGGCATTATCAAAAGATTTTCTGTAGCTTAAATAGCTCGACTCAACAAAAAAATAGCAAAAAATTAGACGATGAGATTTGAAGAGATTCCGCTAGATTTCGAGTGGAATTAGATCCAAGCGTTGAAAACATAGTACAACCCGAAACAAAAGCAACTTGTCAAAACCATGTGTAGAAGCCACCCAACCCATGAATTTCGACATCGATAGTTGAGTTGAATTAGATAAAGTGATAAAAAAATCCAAATAATAATTACATTTTTTTATCGATGTCAGATACTTCGACTTCATCAATCCGTGTGTGATCTTTCTTAGTAAATAAACGCTCTTGTCAAATGTCTCGATATAAACTTTTTTCTATACTCATTTGCTTGAAAAAAAAGATACTTATAGAAACTTTTGGAGAGTGAACACAGACATTGAAACGCAACCTCGTTCTTAGGAAGAGTTCAACACAAACAATGTATCTAACATTCGAGAACCAAGGGACCGTCTCTTATTGGTTCATATTTTTAATACTAGAATTGCATATACCTGAACAAACGCTCCCACTAGGCCAAATGAGAGAATAATATATTAAGAATTTACAGTAACGGGAAAGACATGACAGCTGGCAAATTTGTTTAATATTTTATTTTATGATTTGTCATGGGTTTCCTGGAAAAATTTCACAATACATAAGGAGTTTATCCTTGACTGTTATAGCAAAGAGAAACAAGGGATGAAGTTTAAAAACTAATTAGCGAAATTTCATTAAAGTCAACATTTTGGAGCTTCAGTTACCAGCATAACGCAGTCAGTACCATTTAGATTCTTTTAAGTATAGCCAGTTGACTCAAAGTAGACCACAAGGTGGATTCTTTATCCTTGGGTCCCATTTGATTAGGATTTTTGAGGACGAAAAGTCAAATGGGTCAGACGAAAAATTGCATAAGAAACATAACCGGCAGACTTCCAGAAAACCACCGCCAGCGATTCCTATAGACCCGATTGGGATTGAGAGAACAGAAAAAAATGGAAACAACTGATTGATGTAAGAAATCATTTTTAAAGTAACTATTTTGTTTTCATTTCGTTGTTAGACATACTCTTGTTTCTTAATGAGAGGATACAGGGGCTAGTACAAATACCAATAAGCATTAGAAATGGTAATTAAGACTCACAAGAACAAACTTCAAGTAGCGGGCATCTAAAATCGGGCTTCAAGGGTTTATCTCATTTCTAATTTTGATTCCGTTCATTCTAGATTGCTTTGAGGAACTGGTGTTTAAAAGAGCAGAATGAGCGAACGATGCAACTAGTTTGGATAACTCAAAAAGATTTCACGCAAAACGTTGCAAAAAAGCTGCAAATGAGGGAAAGCGAAACTAATTTTTAGCATTGCACAACCGGAGTTAAACGGAAGGCCAGCAGTCAACAAAAAAACAGAATTTGAAACGTGAGAGCTTTCCAACAGTTCTTCACAAACTGGAAATCCAAAATAACTATTCTCAAAGTAAGTTGAGCTACTTTTTTTGGTGCCGTATAAGGGCTTCCTGCACCATATGTACAGGAAAAACAAAACACGGAGAAAACGATTAACATTAATCTATTAACATTTTCTTTTAAAAATGTCTTTATAATTTGCAGTGCACCACTCAAAATTTTTGAGGAACATTGTGGCATTATTCAAGTTCTCACTGTAGCTCAAAATAAAACAGACAACACAATAACAAAAATGCCCAAAAATTTAAAATACCGATAGAAATTTTCTAAAACGTTTTTATCTTTTCAATTAAAACTGCCGGAGCAAACTTTTAAATGCCTGCTTGTAGTTACACCCACAGGAAGGTTCACGAAAAAAAATGTCCAACGAGAATTCATAAAGAACAACAAACAAAAAAAGATATGTACATAAAGCTGAGTAGAAAAAAGCTGTACAAAAGAAGGGATACTAAGATTTATTGACCACGTACAGGTTTGATTGAATTCAAATTTGCAGTCTCGCACATCACTAAAGAATTTTTGCAAGCGACTTTTGTAATCCAATTGAGGGTAGAGTAAATCGAAATCACCCACATCGTTAGAATCATTTACAACAGTTTGAATGCGGTTAAAGTACGACTTGGCGGTCAGCTTCTTGGCGCATGCATTGACAGCGAGATGAACTGTTTGACCGCTGCGGAGACATCTGTTGGATCGTGCGCGACTGAAATACTGACTGAAGGGAATACAACTTTTGCCTTGAACAATGCGGAAAAGAACTTCAAATCACGATCAATAAGTTGATAGGCAATAGGGAGGCTCTCTGAGAGAGACAAAATAGATTTATACTCACTATAACCAAAACACCAGCATAGACCCTTCCAATAGAATTTTTCCAAGAGTCGCAAATGACTGGCGTCAACATGCCAGGCTGGAGAACCGTAGAGAAGCGACGACATCACGCACGCGGAGAACAGGTTAAATTTTACTTTAGAAGGAAGGCAATAGGGCACCGAGTGTCGGAGATAATTAAAACTCTGTCGCGCTTTCAGGAGTTTACCACGTATGTGAGCTTCCCATTTGAGTGTTTTTGATACTTGTAATCCAAGATTGGATATTGAATCAACTCTCTGGAGCTGATAATCGTCAATAAAAAGACTGCCAGTTGTCTTCTCTGAGAGATGTAAAAAGACGCATTGGTTTAAAATGAACATCATGCTATTGTCTCTGCACCACTGTGAGAGACGCTCAAGATCTTGTTGCAAATTAAAAAAGATATTTTCAGAGGAGCATATCAACTTCGTATCGTCGGGGTAACAAAAACAAGTTAAAAAAGAAGGCAAAGCCAGCATGTCATCTATCTAGATTAAAAAGAGGAGAGCGCCAAGAACACTCCCTTGGGGAACACCGCTTGAGATAGACTCGCAGTCAGACAGACATCCATCAATTTGAACTCTTTGAGTTCTGTTAGTGAGATAAGTTTTCATCAACTTTAAACAATTTTCGTCTAGTCCAAAGTATGCCAATTTGCAAAGTAATATGTTATGATTCACAGTATTGAAAGCCTTAGAGAAGTCAAGGTAAACTATTATTTGCTCGGAATTACTATCAAAATTCTCATAGATATTGTGGAGGCATACTAAAAGTTGTGATAGTTGAATGCCCACTACGAAACCCGTGCTGCCGAGCGCTCAGCTTTGAGCGAAGAACGCAATATAAGTAATCAAAAATGATTTTTTCCAATACAAGAGAAAGTAGTGGCAGAATAGAGACCGGTCTACAATTTTCTACATCGCTTTTCAAGACTTTTTTAAAAATTGGAGTAACGTATGCGCACTTCCAAAAGTTCTGCCATTCATTGGTATTAATAATAAATGAGAAGAAAGAGTATACATATCCGGCCAGAGTACTGGGACAGCTGTTCCAAACAAACGATGGTATACCATCACAAGCCACATTTGTGCTAGAAGGCACAATCTCGAGGAGCTTAGTTATTTGGTTCACTGAAAATGTGACTTCTGACAGAATTGCCACAGGATTTGCCATCTGCGGTAACGTGCCCGCTGAACAAGTTGACTCGATGAAAACTGATTGAAAATATTTGTTTAACACATTCGCTTTCTCTGTATTAGTAGATGCATGGGAATCTCGCCAAAACATTTCCTTGGGTAAGGTCCTCCGTCCATTCAACCTCCTGAGAATCTTGAAGGCCTCCTTTAAACTAAAATGTTTGCAAGAGTCAAGGAAGCAGGCTTTATCCAGCTCATTGAAGTCAGACACCTCCTTTTCAAGCTTCAATAGAGCTGAAAACGATGCTCTATGACGCCTGGCTGACTCTAGCTTAGTAAGTTTTCCTCAAGAAAAGCAAAAAAGTAATACCAACCAAATAAAAAGATTACCAAACCTAACCGAAAGGACAATCGCAACAATGAAAACTCATCTTAGATGGAAAAATTATATTAACATAACCGACTAACGTCGGGCGAATTGCTCTCAAACGACGGGCGAGCCGTTAGCTTCGTCAGTAGCTAGCCACAGTTTAGTGAGGCTGGCTTTAGCTTGAATCGACTATGCAACATTTGGTTTTCTAGCCTTGTTAGTAAATAAATCAAATAAAAAACTGATATTTTTAAAGTTAGCAAAATATTGCAAAATTTAAGAGAAGAGCTTCCAGATTTCGCAGTGAAAAAATTAAAAACAATTTTTTGTCCCCTGAGTTATGTCAAGTAACCCATCTGCAAGACATGAAAAACTTCGTTGGCCAGTATTGATAATTAAACTCAGAAAAAGAAAAATATTCAAAATTTTTGAAAACAATAGCAAATTTTAACAAAATCTTGCTAAAATTCAAGATATTAAAATCTTCAAAACCATTTCATTGTCTCAAGAGAATATCCAGTATCCCTATTTCAAGATTTAAAAAGTTTCATTGTCCCATAAAGAACCATTAACTTGGAACAATATAATAATCCGAAAATTTGACATAATAAATTTTATTCAAAAATTGCAAAAGCTGGTGTAATTAAAATATTGATAACAATTCCATTAACTCTAGAAACTTATATTAACATAACCAACTAACGTCGGGCGAATTGCTCTCAAACGACCAACGAGCGGTTGCCTTCGTCAGTAGCTAGCCACGGTTTAGTGAGGCTAGATTTAGCTTGATTCGACTCTCCAACTTTCGGTTTTCTAGCCTTGTTAGTAAGTAAATAAATCAAATAAAAAACTGATTTTTTAAAATTTTGCAATATATGACAAAAAATTAAATTTCATCGAAACATTGCAAAAGCTGGAGTCATTAAAATATTGATAACCATTCCACTAACTCTAACTCTTGGTTTTCTAGCCTTGTTAGTAAAATAAATCAAACAAAAAACTGATATTTTAAAATTTTGCAAAATATGACAAAATTAAATTTTATCCAAACATTGCAAAAGCTGGAGTCATTAAAATATTGATAAGCATTCAATTAACTCTAGAAACTATGCGACAGTTTATCGTCAGACCTTGCAGGAGGTCGCTAGGACCCTGGTGCCGGAAAAAAATGATAAAAATTCAAAAAAATTCAAAAAACTAGAAAATCGCAAATATTTTTTTAAAAATTGCTAATAGTGAAATCTTCTAACAGTTAAAAATTGCTAATAGTGAAAAATTGCTAATAGTGAAAAAAATTCCATTACATCTAGAAGCTATGCATTAACCTATAATCAAACCCCAGAGGAGGTTATGTGGCTCTTGAGCCTGGAGAAACCTAAAAAATGACAAAATTTCTTAAAAGTTGCATTAAAAAACTGCTACAATTTGTGATAAAAGTTGAAAACTAATCCATGGCCAAAAACTTTTTCCAGTAACTTATTATAAAACCGTAACGGAGATTTTCTGTTAGGCTGAAAAACCTGAATAATGACAATGTAAAAATTGTAAATTAATTGCAAGTTTTGTAAAAAAAGCTAAAATTCGTGGTGTCGAAATCTTCAAAAACAATTCATTACATTTAGAAACTACACAGTATAACCTATTGTCAAACCCTAGAGGAGGATCCTCGGCCCTTGACGCAGGAGAAACCTAAAAACCGACAACAACTTTAAAAAAACTTGAAAAAATGAAGGTTTTATCAAAAAAATTGCTAAAATTCGTCATATTAAAAAATTGAAAGCTATTCCATGGCAATTAAAACTTTTCCAGTAATTGGTTATCAAACCCTTGAGTACGTTTTCTGACGCCTGCGTCTGGAAAGAGGTGAATAATGAAAAATAAATGTCACAATATTGAAAAAATTTGCACGTAGTCAAAAAATGCTAAGTTTAAACCATGCAGTAACCTATTACAAAATCCTAGAGGAGGTTCTCTGACACCTAGGGCTGAAAGAACTCGAAAATGACAAAAATTTTCAAAGGTTAAAAAAATAGTGAAAATTAGTATAAAACTGCGTGTTGTCAATGATCGGTTGTTCGTCAGTAGCCACGGGGGGGGGGGGGGATGCACCGGGGCTGATGGGGAGGGAATGGGCGTGGGCAACAGTGGGGTGGGGAGCAACAGCGCGGTGGTTCGGGTGTGGGACAATAGCGGAGGGGGGTCAACAGTGGGGGTGTCTTCAACCTCTAAGAACCGGCCTTCACATCATAACTATAAGTCTTCAAAACAGTTTGAGCTGAAACAGAGCTGAAAGGCTCTAAGAGCTCTTAATGCCCGCTGGACACTACCTGTTTATCCCGTTTTGGGGGACGAAAAATCAAATGAGTCAGATGAAAAATCGGTCAAGCGAAAAATTGCATTAAAAAGACAAAGAGTACTAATATAATTGCTACAAAGTTCGCGGGGATTCAACAGTGGGGGGAGGGGGGTCTTCAAACTCTAAGAACCGGGGGGCACTTTACGACATAGGTATAAGCCTCCAGAACAGTTTGAAACACAGAGCTGAAAGGCTCTAAGAGCACCTAATGCCTGCTGGGCACTACCTGTTTATCTAGTTTTTGGGGACGAAAAGTCAGAAGATTCAGACGAAAAATCGATCAAGCGAGAAATCGCATTAAAAAGACCGACAGGACTCAATTACAAACCACTAAGTGCCAAAAGAATAGCTCAAAATTGAGTTTTAAAGTCGATTAATGCTAAACGGGTCAAAACGCTCTCAAACGTACAACTCATACTAAAATATGCAAGGAAAACTATTTTCGTCCAAAAAGTTTTGAATTTAAAGATAAGAAATTACCGAAAAATGCGCAAGTGTACAAGAAATCTCTCTTCCTTAGCAAAAAATTTTTTCCACATCTTTTATTTTTCAATCTCAAAATAATGAGTGAACAAAAAGCCCTGTTTTCTCAGTCCCCTCTGCTTTGACTTATGTTCACAAGAGTGATCAAAACACTTTTACATGCTGCATTGACTTTTACATCCTGTTTCACTGTCATGTAAAAAACCAACACTAGGCCAATGATAGCTTCTCACAGCTATCGCAGATATTAACACCGTTTCAAAGCTGTTCAAAATCATCTGCATATTGGAATATTGTTTGGCTAAATACCACTAACCTTACAAACAGATTAATTGCAACCGCAAAGTTGTAACATTTTAGAAGTTTAAACGATCTAGCCATTATTCCTCCTTATTGAAAAACTTTTAATATGCCAAATATTTATTGCTAAAACCGTTTTTATATAAATTTGAAAATAATTACTAGCCAAATATATATAAAGAACGTACAATACCCATACGCTACAAACTCATCTTTAAACTAAATAACTTACAATCTGTTAGAAATGATACAACGCAAGACCGATTCACTTCAACTTTAAGAGAATTGAAACATTTCATTCTATCAGTAGACAATTATCAAAATCAATTTAGAATTGTAACTGAACGTAATTAATCAAAAAAAAAAATAATTAAAATAAAGCCACATCTGCGTGAGGATTGTTAATGGATCACTGCAAAATTGTCCCCTCCTCCACGTCGTAAGAATATAAGCTTATCTTGGTAATTACTATTTCTACCTCTTTTCGAAAAGACACCAACTCAGAAGATTCAATTCTGCCTTTCATTTATTTGTCATTTCGTTTTATTGAGTTCTTCTTTAGTTTCTTGAGAACTAGTTCACTCTCAAAATTTTCAGATTTACATCACTTTTTGAAACATGAGATTTGCAGCTCTTTTTAATATCTATAGAAAATTTCGAAACTAACTTCAGAATTTACTTTTCTGTGTCCTATCACTAAATTTGGGTTCATATAAACGGCCTTGTACAAAGTTGTAACTCTAGATAATATTTTGAAATAATGAATCTATCCTAGGCCGTTTCTCATGCAAGAGGCGTTATTTCTCGCAGGAGAATTAATGCCAAAATTTTCTTCGGGGGAGGGGAGGAGCTGAAACAAGTGAAATCACTGTTTCAAGACAGATGTCTTTCGGAACTGTCTGATGAAACTGAAGAAATTTTCGACTAGCACAAAAATGACACTGAAGTTGGACAAGGATACAATCAGTGCGATTGTTGACACATTCTGCAGGGCCCACAACATCTCTTCTGATTGACCTGAAATATTTCAACAAGCAAACTAAAACTATAACTAAAGGTTAAACCTTTTTTCAGTACAAGCATAGCCGGCAGATTGCCGGAAAATAGCCGCCGTTGACGCGCTAGACGCACATCGAGATTGAAACAGAAAACGAAAAAAGATTGAAATTGACAAAAATTTTTCTTAAGTTTCAAAAATTATCCTAGTTCAGTGTGCAGTTTCAGTTAGATTCTCAGCCAGACTCACTTCAGCTTCTAAACTAAGCTGAATACTAATAACAGCTAGCAATCACTCTAATGAACTTTGATAACCTAATGCACTATGACTTAATGACCCGGCTTTATCGGTTTATCCCGTTTCTTTTGATTTTGCTCTTTTGGCATTGACCGTATTCACTACATTGCGTAATTCAATGCGTGGAAGGATTTAGAATATATTCAGTTGAAACAGTGAGTGAGGTAAGTCAGAAGTCAAACGTGAAAATCGTGACTTATGCAAAACGAAAAACGTGCCCAAAAGGAAAAGCGAATTAAAAAACATAGCAGGACAAGTCCTGACGTACAATTCAAAGAATTTTCATTGACTAAACAGAAAACTAGACCTAGAACGAACTATGAATGGATTGGGAAAACCATTTAGAAAAAAACGATCCGAAAAATCGAAAAAAAACAGTAAAAATCAAAGTGAAATTGCCGCATGTGAACAAAAAACCACTAGCGAGAAAGCGAATTTTTGTTCAAACACCCTTTTCTCACTCTACTTTAATTTTAGAGTGAAAAAAATGCACGCCGCAAAACCACTCGCTTTTTCGCTCCACTTCCTGTTTCGGCGTGACCAAAATCACTACTCCAATTTGACTTCAAAACTCACGAATTGTGTGAACAGATCTTAAAAAAAAGACAGCGCCTCAATACTATTCAAATTCTTTGAATTGTAAAAAAGGAGAGCGCCTAAATAATAGCCGGCTATTAAACATTATATAAGTCATTCAAGGATTGATTATTACTATTTAAGCCAACAAATCTTCACATAGCCGGCAGATTGCCGGAAAAAACCACCGCTGATCCCACTGGGATTTGACAGAGTTAGAGAACAATAAAAAAGCCGAAAAGTGTTCTAATTTTAGTCCGCACTTCCATTCGATTCGATAAATATGGTGAACTCAACCTCTAAATTGGATGACAATAAGCTTAATTAACACTAACACCAGTGAGCAGTATACTCTAAAGTAACTTAGAGTAACTTTATGCACTAAGTCTTTACATATTAAGTCTTAGTGTCCAGGCTTGATTGGTTTATCCCGTTTCTTTTTATTTCAATTTTCGACCATGACCATATTTGAATATAATTGCGTTATGAAATTTCAGTTCCCAATGAAATTCTAGTTCCCATTTATAATATCGAACCCTCAACGGAAACCGCAAACACCCCATTTGCGGCGGAAGAAATGAGGGTCAAATCAAAAGCAATAGATAAATTTGACAAAATAATTGTATTAAACACTTTGAAAAAAAGTGCCATCATAGTATTTTAAACACGAAATTAAAACATTAAATCTTTAGACCGCAAAAAAAGCACTTATAAGAAAGCATATGAATACCTTCTTCTAAAACATCCAAGCCATCGCGATGAAAAAAGAGCAAGCACAGCACCACCCAAAAATGCAAATATTTTTAAAACCAAATGTTCAATTAGCAAAAAATAACTACAAGCTGCAACCAATAGGTAGATACACATTAGTAATATAAAGCCAAGAAGACCTATAGAAACGGATTACGAGTCTGAAAACCAAATAGATTAAGAAGCACGATCAAAAATATAACAATTTTGCTGGAAATTTCTTCAGCGAAAGAACGGAAGCTACAAACTGAACACTTGAAATAGCTTTCAATCAGAAAGCCGATGACACCTGTCATAAACAGAGACTGATCAACAAGACTCACAAATACAACACGCAGGCAAACCCGAGAAAATCACTGATGTATTCTGAACCAATTATTTGCTTCAATCGTCATACAAAATGTCAAAAACCCATTAAGCATGACATAGAAGAGCTATTTAAACTGCATTAGAGAAACAAGGAGAAGTTCCATTAGATAATTACACTAATTTATAGAACAAAAAAAAACAGCTTAAAAAACGCTCAAAACTCAAAAAATCGTTCAAAGCAGTAAATAGAAAACCAAACATTAAATAGATTCAATTAAGACTAATCAAAGGGTCAATGAGAACCACCGAAAATAACATCACATGATAGGACAACAAAGAAACTATAAAAAGATCAAAACTAAATTTCTAAAAAAAAAGTGGTATCAAATTGGTTAAAACCGTTAGATATGTATACAAACCATTAAATAGCTTCAACAATGGCTTATCAGAGAGTCAATGAGACACAGCTGTTATAGCATTACATGATAAGACAACAAAAAAGACCATCAAACGAGAACTGAAAACTGGCAAAACTTAAACAATTTTTAAAAGCAAGTAGTGGCAAAGTCGCTTAAACATTAAATATGAAAAGAACCGCTTTTATCTGAAGAAACGGCCATGTATAACACTAAATTAAATGACAAACAAAAATACCTATAGAACGTGCGAACCACGCAAAATCAGTGCAAATTTTGAAAACAAGTAGTGTCTAAGTAGTTGCGAAACGAAACATAAATAGTTTCAAGTCGGAAGTCATTTCTGAGAGTGAATTAAGTCATGTGTGATCAAAAACTTATTCACGCGAATGAACAAAAAACACGCTCTGCTAAGAGTGAAAAATGAAGTCACGCACTCAATCCAATTGAAATTGCATGAACGAATGAACAATGCAAATTTGAAGTGATTGCGACGTCATACGGTGGTAACAAAAATCTCAGTGAAATAAAAAACAAGAGAATGACAATAATAGCCCCAGCTAAGTCACATAACCGTTACGCCCCCTTTCAAAAGCTAAGCGAAAGCAGCATTAGATTACATGTTTCAACTATTAAATTCATTAACTCCGAAAACCCCAAGATAAAGAAACAGTGAAAACAAAACTCAAATTAGAGCACGTGAAAAAATTTTCTCTTGACACAGATAAATTGTTCAAACACTGTTTTATCACTCCATTTTACAAGCAGTGGCAAAAAATGATTGTCCGGAAACAAATCTTAATTTCCAGTCTTAACTTCTCAGTTTTCGCTTTTTTATAAGACCAGAATGACTAAAATGACTACTCTCATTTGACTTCTCATTGACCTCAAAAAGTCAAAAAAGTGTACAAAGATCTTAAAAAGAACGAGCGCAACTCAATTGAAATCTTTTAAATAAAAGAGAGCACCTAAATAATACTCTTTTAGAGGATGAAGGCGGCAATTTATTACAAGAAAATTAATAAATTTGTTGGTTTCAACCAAACAAATTTTGAACAAATTTCATCCTGGTGATTTATATTCAAATTTCTAAAAACGAAGACTCCTTTAAGACCACTTGTTGTACACAAGTTGCCAGCACACGTCAAGAGTCATGATACAAAAAAGGCAAAAAATTGATTTGATTTTGAAGATAACAGAGGGAGAAACCTAGATTGAACTTAATCGATCATAAACAAACCAACTAAAGTCAGACAAATTGCTCTCAAACTACACTTGGGGCAATTTCATGCAGAGGGAGTTTTAGCGTATGTCTTTGGACACAAAAAATTTCACGGAGCAGGGCTCCGAGCCCGATACCTACGGCGTGTCGCACTCAAATTGCTTCAAAGTTCATTCGAGAGCAATTAAACAACTTATCTTTTTGTTTCATTCCTAAATTTTGCATAAAATTTTAAATTTGATTAGTTGCATCCACAATTCAATCAAAATTAATCTGTCGAAACTTGCTGGCTTATTGCTCAAAGTTTTTTTTATGAATTAAGATTAAACTGAGCCTAGAGGTGAACGCATATTTGCTTTTACACAGCCAGTTTTGACATTCCAATTGAACAGTTATTCAGATATTAGACATCACCTTGATATTTTTCAGGCAGATTAAAATGAATTATGCATTTTTACAAAAAGCACACCAAATTTGGGAAACCATTTAAGAAATCAGTATAGTCACAACGCTTAACAGCCAGTATAGTCACAGCGCAGTAAACATTGCTAAACATCTAATCTTTGCTACTACAGAACTAGAACTGCGCCTTCAGTTTTTTATGAATCTCATTACCTTTCATGGAATGGCAAAAAAACAAAAAAAACATAACCGACTAAGCATCGGAAGAATTGCTCTCGTACGGCCAGTGGGAGGTCTAATCAATTGCAGCCTCATTCGGGAGGGGAGCCTAAATGGGACTAAGAAGTTCAATAGTGGGCTTCAAATAACCACATTAGAGGTTAATATATACCACTATTAAGACTCAAAGTGAAAAATGGCAGCATTTTTGGTGCACATTTCTTTTGACTTTTCGTATTAAATTTCAGCTGCTTGAAATTGTGATTGAGCGGGAATTTTAGATCACGCAAAACGCAAAAGGTCAAAATAGCTCATGCAAAAAATTTGTTCAAAAAATTTTAAAGCACATGCGTTTTCACCAGCAACCTTAAAATTTTATGAGGCTTGAAGTTTCATGACAAGGCAAGAGCGGTTGCAAACACCCGAAAACGTTGGCTACAAATTCATCTTGGTATAATTTTAAGTTCAAAAGTAATTAATTCATTGGGTATTGATATTAAAATTGTTAATTGACGACCAAATGTTTCGGCGGCAATAGACACTTTAGTTACATTATTGTAAAATTAACAGTAACTTGTTATCATAATACAATTCTCGTCGTTTGTTTTTTTCTGAATTCTTAGATGAATGCTTTTCTATGGAAATTCTAAGTGGTACGAGACGGAAGGGCTGACCACTTTCAAGCTGGCTAGTTTGTATTACTTGATGGGTAAGGTTCCCATTACACTCACCAGGAAGCAGCTTCCGTTCCCAGTCAGTTTCGAGAGCTTCCAGGTGACATAGATTAGAAGCGAGGGCAAGGAGGTGGTGAATGGTGTGGCTGTGGAATATGTCCCAGAGACCAGAAGCACGAATCTTGGGAGGCAAAAGACTCTCTGGGATGTGGAACTTGTACACTGTCAAGTCACAGAAACTGACCACCAGCCATGCCAAGTACCAGTATCCCCCTGGAAAATTGGGTAAATGTGACCATAGTGTTATAATGAAAGCACTAAATCAGCTATTGAATACTACACTTCTGATGAATTTTTCAAACTTTTTCTAAAAAAGTAAGGTTTAAAAAAGATTTTAAAAAGAAATCGAGTACAAAATAATCAATTGCAAGAACATTGTGGAAACCACTGCAATGATTGCTGAAAACTGAGTCGAGTCTGATAGTCATTAATTGAGATAACTGCAATAAAGATACACACAGGTTGCAGCAATAATAATTCTCGATTTTTTTAATGTAGCAGAGAATGGCACATATATTTGAACCTTAATATTCCGCATTGCACATCGATTTGAACCTTCCGTCCAGAGCTTTTATCGAATCATTGAAAATTGCAGAATTGAGAGTTTTTACTGAAGAATTATCTGATCTACTGCGTCCAACTACAATAGGCAATCAGAATAATTTAGCACAAATTACTCTCATAGCCTTTTACACACCCGCACAGACAATCACATACACAGATGTCCGACTCTAGTGAAATAAGTTAATTTTTCAAGATCAATGTTGTCTCGCAATATGTTACAAAGATATAACATAGCTGGCAGATTGCCAGAAAATAGCCGCAATAGATTCGTAGATCGGCAGTCTAAAAAAACAGTAAAAAAGACAGACCAAAAAAATTCGTCTTTTCATTGAAGGCTGATCTGTTATATTTTGATTAAAAATCTGTATAAGTTATTGCTGCCTCCATTAGCTGATCTCAAATAACCTTCATTTAGAGTAAAGCGAAACATTTTTTTATTCGACGAAGTAAAAAAAAACATAGCAGGACAAGTCCTGACGTACAATTCAAAAAATTTTCATTGACTAAAAAAAACTAGATCTAAAACGGACTATGAATGGATTGGAAAAACCATTTAGAAAAAAATCCGGTCGAAAAAATCGAAAAAACAGTAAAAATTAAAGTGAAATTGCCGCATGTGAACAAAAAACCACTAGCGAGAAAGCGAATTTTTGTTCAAACACCGTTTTATCACTACTTTAAATTTAGAGCGAAAAAATTTCACGCCGCAAAACCACTCGCTTTTTCGCTCCACTTCCTGTTTCGGCGTGACCAAAATCACTACTCCAATTTGACTTCAAAAATCATGAAAATGTGTGAACAGATCTTAAAAAAAAGACAGCGCCCCAATACAATTCAAATTCTTTGAATTGTAAAAAACCAAGAGAAGGCCAATAATAGCCCCAGCTATCGCTGTGCGGCTATTTTCAAATTCTTTGAATACAATTCAAATTCTTTGAATTGTAAAAAACCAAGAGAAGGCCAATAATAGCCCCAGCTATCGCTGTGCGGCTATTAAAAATATCCGCTTTAGCTTTGTAGAACAATAGACTAAAAAAAAGAATTTCTATCTTTTCATTAAATGCTGAGATGTTATATTTTAATTAAGAACTGGTTGCTCTTAAATGAGCTCTAATTAGAGTGACACACACTCACTGACCTATCTCCTTGAATTAAAGTAAACAAACGTTAATTTGAGAGAGGAATTCATTTTTGAGAGAGGTAAATCACGTGTGACAAGATCAACTTTAGTTTTCTATTCGGGTTGTTAAAAACTATAACAACGTTATTAAAATATTAGCCGATTAATGTCGGAAGATTTGCTCTCGGACGACAGCCGATACTAGTGGCATTGCCTGTCAGGGGCTGTAGCCTAGATGAATTTTTCTTTATGCGGACAAAAATAGTTGCCCACGCCGGGATTCTAACCATGGACCTCCCGATTCATCACCAGAAGCATTGCCCAGTCGGCTATCAGGCCCTTCTCGTTGCTATGCTGCAATCGACTTTATTTTAGCAAAAAGCATTACTTCGGAGTGAGATCAATAGAGATCACTCAAAAATGAAGAACGAAAGCATGAAAAAGTCACTTGAGAAGTCAAAAAATGTTCTAGAAGAAAAGTGCAAAAACTGTCAAGCAAAAAAGTTGCATAAAAAGACCAACACGTTTACAATAATTGCTACGAACTTCGTTCTACTTCGGACAAATTGCAATTTGATTCAGAGGGAGCGGTAGCCTATACGTTCTTAGCCTATACATTCTTATACGCTCGAAAAAATGTTCTAGAACAAAAGCGCAAAAAACGGCCGAGCAAACATTTAATTTGACATTAAAAAGACACTCAAGTTTACAGTAATTGCTTCTCAAACTTCGTTCGAGAGCAATGAATCCCAAAAGCTATATATGAACAGCTTAATCATATTACTATATATCTTTACTAATATAATTTACCCAAATCATCAACAGTCGATCCCAGCACTTTGCCAAATTTGAGACCCCAAATTGGTAGATTGTACACCCTGATGGCGCCACACAGACCACAGAAGGCACCATTGAAGCAGTTGAGGAGGAACAGCTGAGTGGAGAGAGAAGGCCTCTGAGATAATTCATTGGTGCGTCTGTAGGCTGCCAGCGCACGTGAACAGAACCAGGGCCAAGCCACTGAGTTGAACAACGAAAGCACCAGTCTGAAGAAAAACAATCGAAGCTTCATGCAATTCAACATACAAATATATGCAAAGAGGAAGCACCTTTTATTCATGTATGCCCTTGCCTATGGCATCTAAAATCACGTATTGTCTTGGTATGTTATCTATCAAGCGCAAACCCGAATGGGGGGTCATATCATCTCTTCATTTCTTGCACTTCTTAACTGAGCCAAAAATAAACCCTAATTGCAGTCCCCGGTTGCATTCACGAAACCAATAACCTTGCGACAGAATTGATAACGAACTTTATTTATCATAGGATTCTATATGAACATCAATGACTAAGCTACTAACACGACAGTCATGAGTGTCTGAGTGGATCCGAGAGGTACAGAGTAGACGAAAGTGGCGACAGCTGCCAAGTAGAGGTAGATTGTGATGCCAAAGTAGTCGAACATGTAGAACACTCCACTGTACTCCACACTGTGGTGACACATAGTGTGTGCATTAGCAGAGGCCACATGGGTCGTAATCATTGCACCTATAGAATTCTAACCATTTGTTAAATGCCCTCTGGACTATACCTATTTTCCCATTTCTTCAAGACAGAAATTCAATCGAAAGCGTCAGACGAAAAATCAACCATGCGAAAAAAAGCGTAAAAAGACCGTAGGACTAATATAATTGATACAAAATTAAGTTGAGAGCAATAAGTAACTTTCCCAACACTCAAAAATACAATCTTTGGTCATAACTATGGTCAAAGATTGTACGTGAATATTTCACGAAAACAATCAAGACAACCCTTGCGAGCTTAACCTAAAAGAATGTACGGTGTCACTAGACATTAACACCGCACGCAATTTTGTTGAAATTTTTGTACTTGCAAAAAAATAATTGGGGTCACAGAAGTGAAGTTTTGGCATAAAGAGCCCTCGAAAAGTGATTTTTATCAAACATTTTTGGCGGTTAACAAGGGTCCTTTTCTAAAAGCATTTACAGTTAACCAATTGCTATATTTTGAATGTCAGCTCCACTTCAAATACCTCCCCCCCCCCCCCCCCCCCACTTACCAGCTACAAGAGTAATTGGCCATGCTTCTGGAGTGGAGAAGATGCTTCTCTCCATACAGTGTCTCCAGAACCACACAAAGATACAGATAACACTGAAACAGTTTCAGAGATCCTATCACCCAAAATTTGACACCTTTCATTTGCCTTTTTGTAATGAATTGCCGCCACTTAAGTCCAGAGGATGACACTTGTGAATGAGAGCGAAATTTAGATCACACAAAACGAAAAAGTCAAGGGCGCAGAAGTTACTCGAAAAATCAAAACAGTGAAGCTAGAATTTTGCATAAAAAGGCCAATACGTTTACAACAATCGCTTCAAACTTCGCTCGAGAGCAACTAAAAACAGGGGCTTATGTTCTACTTGTCCACAAGGTTCTCTTATCCTCATGATAGCTAACTTTTCGGTCACAAACCGTCAAGGTTTCAAGCTCAGTTATGTGTAAACAGAACTTCTCTGCTTTTTCAGATCGGCTGCAAAAAATTAAGCCACGAAAGTATTATTTTTTATTTAGTTAACGTTCGATTCCTCGTTATTATATACTCGTTTATTATATAGATTATTATCATGATCTTATTATACACTCGCTATTACCTGTTAGAAAAGTAATCGGCCGCTTTGACCACCGAATAAAAAATAACAACTTAAAAAACTTCCCAGAATATATAACCTGAAATGTATATTAATAACAGAAAATGGTGATTATTACATCAATATAAATGGTTAAAGCGTCAAACCTAGATGATACATTTGGTCGTTAATTAACAACATTGGAACCAACAACCAACAAGTCAATTACTTCTGAACTTAAAATCATACCAAGATGAATTCGTAACCAATAAGTGGAAATCAGGATTCGATTTAAATTTGTGATATAAAAATTAACAAGGTCAGCCTTAAACTTATTGTTGCTTGCATAATAATTCGAGGACTTTGGTTAAGTTATTCCCACTCTTAATGGCAGAGCGTGTGAAAGATTGTTGCAGTTTTTTGTTTCTGTTTACAGTTCCAGAACAATCTCTTGTCTCTTTTCGACATCGAGTTTCCAAATTATCCAATATCAAGAAATGAATAAAGACGTCCGTTTCTAATTTTCCGTATCTAGTTTTTTTTTTCGTTTCTAAGTACAAAACTGTTTTAGTACCTATAAATAGCTTTATAGGCAGAATGTTGTAGCGACATTTTAATACTCGAAGAGATTCAAACTTTTTCTGGCAACTTCATCTTGCCTGAGAATTGCGGTCCAAATATTAAGTGACTCATTATGTATCTCGAATATGGATCCCAAATAACTGGAGAACTTCTGGTGTGGTTCCCTGTAGTGTCCCGCAATGTACCTCTCCCTCAGCCCTCCTGGCATGTCTTCCACACTTAAGTCATGGTGCACTAACAAGTCACGCTCGAGCAAGGCAAGCTTCCTGTTCTTCAAAACTAAAACATCATTTAAACCAGTGAAAACTTGCTGTATAATAACCAAATTAAGTCTTTTTAAAGTCTACAGAGCAAAAAGTTTCTTTTATTCCAGGGCGGGAAAAATGTTATGATAAAGAATATCTCAAAAAGGGAGAGGGGTTGATGGCTTGGGAACAGTTCTCAGAAAATTGAAACCTGCCTAAAGTTAAGAGAAAAACTAAACATCGTGTTAAAGACATTTTAAGCACTCTTGCACTCCTGTTAATATTTACGCAACTAAAGCGACCTGAGACAAGACCGCAGCTTAAACTGCATGAAAGAATCGAATATTTATTGTTTAAAGCAATACCAAAAGTCCTTAATTTTAAAAGAGCCAGGACACATCTAGAGCGTGTTCAATTGACTCTCGTTGCGGTAAAAAACAGTTTCAACATGAAATAAACGATCGCTGAAAACAAACAAAATTGTCAGTGCCCGAGGTCTAACATTGCCTTTGGCATTTAAGTATGGAGTCCAGCGACTCTTACCTTTATACTGCTTCTTAACAGCGGCTGAACTATGTATGCTAACTATTGAACAAACAAAAAGGAGTAAAACTGATGAAATCAAGCTTTTTTCACTACCATATAATACTAAGTCGCTCTCGAAGAACTTGGCTTTGCATGGGAGAAAACAATATTTTTCAAAAAAGTTTGTTTTCAACAAATATGCCGATGTATTTAGCTGTGATGTCTTAAATTGACTTCAATTAGAGTGAAGATCTTTATTGGACTTTGACTCCCAATTTGAGAACTTGAGAGAGAGAGATTTATTTAGCTTTTTCGTATAAATACAATAAAGCAAGGATGATCAACGGGACATCAAGTTCCTCTTTTCAGATCACCCTCTCATGATGGTAGCACAAGACAATAATATACTTTGAAGAACACAAGACAGTAATACACATGACAGAAAAAAGACAAAATTAAGGAAGATCGATTATTTGGAGCGGTTGCCATAAACATATTCAACAAGTTCAGAATTATTACGGATATAAGAATATTTCAAGTTGTGACAAATATCAGAAAGGTCGTTCCTGAGTTTCTCTCAACTGAATTGAACTGAGTTTCTCTCAACTTTACTTTTTTTCAACGGAATATTAAGCAAATTCAATGTACTATTTCGTGTATCAACACCTTCAATTTGTTTTCGGAACATATCGTTACAAAATTTATTACAATGATGTCCATTTAGAGATTTGAGAACAAATTTGAGCAATTCATATAAATACAATTCGTAAACAGAGAGTATTGTATTGTTTATAAACAGGTCATTGCAACCGTCCCGCTTTTTTCAGAAGTGTATAATTTTCAAAATTTTCTTTTGTAATCGAAAAAGGGGAAAGAGTGAAGAATAGCTGCAACATCCGTAGACAAGTATGCCATATTGAATTATTGAATTTACATTTGTATTGTAATAGTTTAATAATTTTCTTCTGGGAACATAGTGTCTGAGTTTCGAAATAATTCCACACTAATTGCGAAGCTTTTTTACAACATGGGAAATTTTAGTTTTAAAAATTAGTTTTGAGTCCAAACGTACACCAAGATATTTACATGTATTGTCAACGTTTACATATTGGTTATTTAAATCGAAGCGTGGGTTCAAATTATCCGTTTTAATGTTCAATTGAATGGTTTTTCAAGGATTAAAACAAGCATGTTTTCAGTTAACCAATCATTTATGTTTTTAAGATCTGATGCTACGTCGTCATTAGAACAACCAATTGCTGCTATATTAGTATCATCTGCAAACAATATAATTTCAACGTCTTTACAGACGTTCGGCAGGTCATTTATGTAAATTATGAATATTAGAGGTCCGCCCTAATAATGAGCCCTGGGGAACACCGCATTTTACTCTTTTCCAAGATGGGCTTTTTCCGTTTAATTCCACTCTTTGCATTCTGTTCCAAGATACGATTTAAACCAAGACAGACACGTTCCTCGAATCCCATACAATTCCAATTTACTTATTAAGATGTCACGATTTATTGTATCAAACGCCTTTTTGAGGTCTAGGAAAAAAATGATTATGTTTTTGTTCTGATTTTGGCGTATTGTTTATGTTAGTTGAACCAATGCATCAAAAGTGCTGTGTTTTGTTCTAAAACCAAACTGGTTAATATCCAATAGATTAAAACATTCGATGAATGAATATAGTCGGTTGTACATGACTCTTTCAAAAATTTTGCTCCATACATTTAAAAGGGATATTGGCCTAAAATTATTTTCATCAACTCTGGAGCCTTCTTTACGAAGCGGGAAAACCTTAGCATTCGATAGTGCATCGGGAAAAACGCCTGTACTGAATGAAAGATTAATTAGGTATTCTAAGTAAACTGCTGTTACCGAACCAGAATTTTTGATTAAAACATTGCTGAGATTGTCGTCCCCTTACGATGACTTGTTGTCTAAACCCTGCATGATTTTTTGAATTTCAGACGAATTTGTTTTATATAAAAAATGGAATACGCATTGCTTTTTAATCTAGGTCTGGTATTCTTTAGGTGTTTTGTTAAGTTTGAACCAATATTGATAAAGAAGTCATTGAAAGAGTTTGCATTATCTACCTGACTGGGTCCCTCGATATTTTTCTGACAACTCTCTAGAATAGGAAAAAGTTTCGGAAGCATTTGTTTTCCCCTTGAGTTCATTAAGAAGTTTGTATGTTTGTCTTGAATTGCCAATACATTTGTCAAACTTATTATAAAATTGTTTTTTTTTGTTATGACTTCTTTAAGATTATCGCTCGCTTTCGTGAAAGCAGCAAGCGTTCGTTCACATTGGTTCTCTTTCCATTTTCTTTGAGCTTTGTTTCGTTTTGTTTTTAAGTTTTTCAGTTTGTTACAAAACAATTGTTGACATTTACTTTTCGTTTCACTGATTGTCATTGGTGCATAGACATCTGTCACCTCTAAGAAAAGTCTATTAAAAATATCAAAGGCTTCGTTTACATTGCTTTGATTAAAAATTGATTGTTCGTTATTTTTCAGATGTTGATTCAAGTCATTGACACATTTTTTTGCTCGTTCCGGACTTAAAAATTTTGTATCTCTTTACACTTTTTCATTATTTGTCGTTGTTTTGTAAAATTTAAACTTGAATTCGACTGGAATAATTAAAATACGGCTAGAATCGAGGATTTTGGAAGCCAAAGGAATTTTTGGATAGTATGGAGTGTGATAGTCCGGGTAAAATTGCATCCGTAGGTAGTAATTTTTTTTTGTAGTTTTGATTTCTGTTTTAAAAAATGTTAAAGTTTTCAAAGTTCGAGTTTTGTTGCTCAGGTCTTTCGTTATGCAACTTTTCACGTCTATTTTCACTTTCGTATGCCGGGTTTGTTCTGTTGGTCAGCTTTGTTTCAAAGCACTTTATAACCGTTTCATAACTGTATAGGACAAATTCAGCTCCTTCATAGAGGCCATGTACTTTTTCTATGCTCTCATTATCTTTCCACTCGAAAAATATTTTCCCCTCTATGATGCAAGCTTTGTTTATCCGTTCATCGTTTCTTAGCAAATTCAAGAAATTTACGCGAGCTTTTGTGGCATCTTCATATATCCTTACTTTCCCTAGAAGGGAATTTCCGTGCAGGTTTTTCTTTTTCGTTAAGAGCTCAATTTTATTCACTCTACGGGTAAACCTAGCAATTAACTGGTTTAGGTGTTCCGTTATTAGATCGCAGCCTATGAGCAATTGAAATGTCATTTTTTTCAACACGTACATTCATTTCTTGAGCAACTTTCTGTACAATTTCGGCTGTTTCTTGATAGGTTTCTCTCTGGCCATGAGCTAAATTTTGTTCGAGACCTAGTATTTTAAAGTTATCACGGCGGTTATAAATTTCGAGCAGTTCACATTCAGATAATGTTTTTAGTTTACCTTTTTCCTGCTGTGTTTTATTCTAAAACCAAACAGGTTAATATGCAATAGATTAAAACATCCGATGAATGAATATAGTCGGTTGTACATGACTCTTTCAAAAATTTTGCTCCATACATTTAAAAGGGATATTGGCCTAAAATTATTTTCATCAACTCTGGAGCCTTCTTTACGAAGCGTGAAAACCTTAGCATTCGATAGTGCATCGGGAAAAACGCCTGTACTGAATGAAAGATTAATTAGGTATTCTAAGTAAACTGCTGTTACCGAACCAGAATTTTTGATTAAAACATTGCTGAGATTGTCGTCCCCTTACGATGACTTGTTGTCTAAACCCTGCATGATTTTTTGAATTTCAGACGAATTTGTTTTATATAAAAAATAGAATACGCATTGCTTTTTAATCTAGGTCTGGTATTCTTTAGGTGTTTTGTTAAGTTTGAACCAATATTGATAAAGAAGTCATTGAAAGAGTTTGCATTATCTACCTGACTGGGTTCCTCGATATTTTTCTGACAACTGTCTAGAATAGGAAAAGTTTCGGAAGCATTTGTTTTCCCCTTGAGTTCATTAAGAAGTTTGTATGTTTGTCTTGAATTGCCAATACATTTGTCAAACTTATTATTATAAAAATGATTTTTTTGTTATGATTTCTTTAAGATTATCCCTTGCTTTCGTGAAAGCAGCAAGCGTTCGTTCACATTGGTTCTCTTCCCATTTTCTTTGAGCTTTGTTTCGTTTTGTTTTTAAGTTTTTCAGTTTGTTACAAAACAATTGTTGACATTTACTTTTCGTTTCACTGATTGTCATTGGTGCATAGACATCTGTCACCTCTAAGAAAAATCTATTTAAAATATCAAAGGCTTCGTTTACATTGCTTTGATTAAAAATTGATTGTTCGTTATTTTTCAGATGTTGATTCAAGTCATTGACACATTTTTTTGCTCGTTCCGGACTTAAAAATTTTGTATCTCTTTACACTTTTTCATTATTTGTCGTTGTTTTGTAAAATTTAAACTTGAATTCAACTGGAATAATTAAAATATGGCTAGAATCGAGGATTTTGGAAGCCAAGGGAATTTTTGGATAGTATGGAGTGTGATAGTCCGGGTAAAATTGCATCCGTGGGTAGTAAATTTGTTTTTTTGTAGTTTTGATTTCTGTTTTAAAAAATGTTAAAGTTTTCAAAGTTCGAGTTTTGTTGCTCAGGTCTTTCGTTATGCAACTTTTCACGTCTATTTTCACTTTCGTATGCCGGGTTTGTTCTGTTGGTCAGCTTTGTTTCAAAGCACTTTATAACCGTTTCATAACTGTATTGGACCAATTCAGCTCCTTCATAGAGGCCATGTACTTTTTCTATGCTCTCATTATCTTTCCACTCGAAAAAACTTGTCCCCTCTCTGATGCAAGCTTTGTTTATCCGTTCATCGTTTCCTAGCAAATTCAAGAAATTTACGCTAGCTTTTGTGGCATCTTCGTATATCCTTCGTTTCCCTAGAAGGGAATTTCCGTGCAGGTTTTTCTTTTTCGTTAAGAGCTCAATTTTAGTCACTCTACGGGTAAACCTAGCAATTAACTGGTTTAGGTGTTCCGTTATTAGATCGCAGCCTATGAGCAATTGAAATGTCATTTTTTTCAACACGTACATTCATTTCTTGAGGAACTTTCTGTACAATTTCGGCTGTTTCTTGATAGGTTTCTCTCTGGCCACGAGCTAAATTTTGTTCGAGACCTAGTATTTTAAAGTTATCACGGCGGTTATAAGTTTCGAGCAGTTCACATTCAGATAATGTTTCTAGTTTAGCTTTTTCTTGCTGTGTTTTAATCTAAAACCAAACAGGTTAATATGCAATAGATTAAAACATTCGATGAATGAATATAGTCGGTTGTACATGACTCTTTCAAAAATTTTGCTCCATACATTTAAAAGGGATATTGGCCTAAAATTATTTTCATCAACTTTGGAGCCTTCTTTATGAAGCGTGAAAACCTTAGCATTCGATAGTGCATCGGGAAAAACGCCTGTACTGAATGAAAGATTAATTAGGTATTCCAAGTAAACTGCTGTTACCGATCCAGAAGTTTTGATTAAAACATTGCTGAGATTGTCGTCCCCTTACGATGACTTGTTGTCTAAACCCTGCATGATTTTTTGAATTTCAGACGAATTTGTTTTATATAAAAAATGGAATACGCATTGCTTTTTAATCTAGGTCTGGTATTCTTTAGGTGTTTTGTTAAGTTTGAACCAATATTCATAAAGAAGTCATTGAAAGAGTTTGCATTATCTACCTGACTGGGTCCCTCGATATTTTTCTGACAACTCTCTAGAATAGGAAAAAGTTTCAGAAGCATTTGTTTTCCCCTTTAGTTCATTAAGAAGTTTGTATGTTTGTCTTGAATTGCCAATACATTTGTCAAACTTATTATTATAAAATTGTTTTTTTTTGGTTGTTATGATTTCTTTAAGATCATCCCTCGCTTTCGTGAAAGCAGCAAGCGTTCGTTCACATTGGTTCTCTTTCCATTTTCTTTGAGCTTTGTTTCGTTTTGTTTTTAAGTTTTTCAGTTTGTTACAAAACAATTGTTGACATTTACTTTTCGTTTCACTGATTGTCATTGGTGCATAGACATCTGTCACCTCTAAGAAAAGTCTATTAAAAATATCAAAGGCTTCGTTTACATTGCTTTGATTAAAAATTGATTGTTCGTTATTTTTCAGATGTTGATTCAAGTCATTGACACATTTTTTTGCTCGTTCCGGACAACTTAAAAACTTTGTATCTCTTTACACTTTTTCATTATTTGTCGTTGTTTTGTAAAATTTAAACTTGAATTCAACTGGATAGTGGTCACTGAAATTTTGGTGTTGAAGAACTTGCTCTTCTCCTTTAATGTTTTGAAATCGAAATTGATCTAAAGAGCTTGATGATGTTTCTGTTACCCTTGTTGGATTGTCGCAAAAAATATTCAAAACCGTTAGCGGCGATGCTATTTAAATACGTATCTACCATTAGGTTTTTATTCTCAACGTCAATATTGAAGTCACCACAAATTACTGTTGGGGTATTCGGGCTATTTTCATTTTCAAAAAATTTATCAAGGGTTTCTATGAAGGTCATTTTGTTGTATCGTGGAGGGTTATATAAAGCCATGAGTTTGAAGTTGAAATTTTGCATCTCTAGATTTAAGTACAACGCTTCATTAAAAGGATTAGGAATTTCTTTCACAATATTTGAGGTATTGTTACATTGAATCATAATTCCACCTCCTCGTTAATTTCTATTTCTTATTGCCCAGTTATTAAAGCCAGGTATAACACAATTTGACGGTTTGTCATTTTCACTTAACAATGTTTCACTCGGGCATAGAAAATCTGGTTTAGATTCAAGACTTAAAATTAAAGCCTCGAGGTCTAACAAATGCTTTCTGAGAGACCGTACGTTTATTTGAACATTTAAAATATGGCTAGAATCGAGGATTTTGGAAGCCAAAGGAATTTGTTGGATAGTATGGAGTCTGATAGTCTGGGTAAAATTGCATCCGTGGGTAGTAACTTTGATTTTTTGTAGTTTTGATTTCTGTTTAAAAGTGTTAACCTTTTCAAAGTTCGAGTTTTGTTGCTCGGGCCCCTTTCGTTATGCCACTTTTCACGTCTATTTTCACTTTCGTATGCCAGGTTTGTTCTGTTGGTCAGTTTTGTTTCAAAGCACTTTATAACCGTTTCATAACTGTATTGGACAAATTCAGCTCCTTCATAGAGGCCATGTACTTTTTCTATGCTCTCATTATCTTTCCACTCGAAAATTATTTTCCCCTCTCTGATGCAAGCTTTGTTTATCCGTTCATCGTTTCTTAGCAAATTCAAGAAATTTACGCGAGCTTTTGTGGAATCTTCATATATCCTTACTTTCCCTAGAAGAGAATTTCCGTGCAGGTTTTTCTTTTTCCTTAAGAGCTCAATTTTATTCACTCTACGGGTAAACCTAAAAATTAACTGGTTTAGGTGTTCCGTTATTAGATCGCAGCCTATGAGCAATTGAAATGTCATTTTTTTCAACTTAATACTCATCAGGACTTAATACAACACAAGCTCTTTTTCCACCTTTCATTAGAGGTGTTTGACCAAGATATGATAGAGGGGGGCATTCATTTTCATTTTTATTCCCATTATTATCCGATTTTGAGTTGTTAACTTCCTCTCTTTGTTTTGCAGGGGGAGCTTGATCATTATTCAAATTAGAGGAACTCATATTTCGACTTTCACTTAATGTGTAATTCAGAATACCTGCGGGGGCAACGAGCTGACTGAAAGCTCAAGAGCTACCAAGGTGTTCGGTTTTCGAAGTTGGAAAACAAATGGTTATTTTCAAAGTTCAGTAGAGTTAGAGTAGCAGTAAATCAGATTATTATGAATCGAAAAAAGCGAGAAAAAAATTAAGCGTGAAAAAAACAAGAGGGTGCGTAGGTATGTAAAAAAGAGAGTGTACGAAGTACGAGTGTAAGAGTGTATTGAGAGTGAACGAAGTCACGTGTGACAAAAGTTGTTCACGTTAATCAACAACAAACTGCTCAGTGTGAAAAAAGACGTCACGCACGCAATTCAGTCAAAAAATATGCGTGCTTGATGAACAAAAGGTGATTTGAAGCAATTATGACAAAGAAAAACATCCTGTATTAGAGTACAAAGAATTGAATACAGGGAGACCTATCAACTAACTTTATCAGACAAAGCCTTGGATTGTAACCTTGAAACTAACGCAGAGTAAAATGCCTGAGAGATTGCTGGAAAATAGCCGCGACTGATTGCTATGACACCTGTTAGAATAAAAAGTGCAATCAAACTGATTGCTTTCGAAAACTATCAAGGTTGCTTTATTTTGATTGGATTTGACAGTGTCGCACTCCTGCGACATAATGAGAGGATAGTAATTAGTATCAGTCGCATTAGAACTTACAACAACAATTAATGAAAACAGGGCTTAAGTGGCGGTCATCTAAAACGGTTTTACGCCTGTACTCCGTTCCTATTTTTGGTTTCGTTTTTCTAAATTGACTCTGCTCATTTTAGGTTACTGCTCTTCAACATCAGAATGAAAACACTTTGATCAGAACGAAAAACATACCCGGCATATTTCCGGAAAATAGCCGCGGTTGATTCTCATCAGAAAGATTGGGACTGAAAGAAGAGAAAAAATGATTTTTGTACACATACAAAATTAAAGTGCGAACTATTTTGATGTCATTTTGGAGCTACACATACTTCTGCTTCATAGTGAGACAAAACAGCGGCTAACATCTACCAATAAGCATTAGAGATGGTAACTAAGAACCAAATGCGAGTAACGGGCATCTAAAATTGGGCTTTAAGGATTTATCCTGTTTCTATTTCTGATTACGTTTTTGATACTAACTCTGTTCATTTTGAAATGTTTTGCCAAGGAACTATTGTCCAAAGGAACTGTTAACAGAATGAGAGGAGAGTGAAACTAGAGAAATCAAAAAGATTGCACGCAAAATGTTGAACAAGCTGTGAACTAAGGTAAAGCGAAGTAAAAAAAAATATAGCAAGACAAGTCCTCAAATATAATCCAAGGAATTGAATGAAACTAAGAACTACTGTATCTGAACAGCAGATTAATTAAACAATACGAGCCAAATAAGGCAGTATCAAAAGTTGAAACTCAAACAAAATAAACAAAAATATAATCATTGCTAAAGATCTTAGAGCTTTTCCCATGAAGCCCAAATTTAATCAATTCACGTATACGAGTTAACACAAGCATAATCCTAATCCTTGGAAGAGGTTTTTGGCCAGTAAAGACAGACAAAATTGAGAAATATGTCAGCTTTTAAGAACATTGAAAATTGCAAAACTTGAAGAAAGCTTCCTAGCTTCGCAGTATTAAATTATTCAAAACAGCTTTTGTCTCTGGAATCTAGCCTTTAACCCCTCTGGAAGACCTGGAAAATGTTTGTTGATCTGTACAGATTGATAAACTTCGAAAATGACAGAAAATTTCAAAAAAAAACAGTAGCAAATTTTAAAATAATGCAAAATTTTTGATATTATCTTCAGAGACAATTTATTGTCTCCAGCGGCTACACGGTTACCCAATTTCAAGCCTTGAAAAGTTTCATTGGCGCTGATCTAGGAACATGACAATAATTTTCAGAAAACTTGAACAAATATTTAAAATTTATCAAAAAACTGATAAAAGTCGTGACATTAAAAAGTTGAAAACTGTTCAATTGCCAATAAAAAAAATGCAGTAATCTTATATAAAACACTGGAGGAAGTTTATTGGCCAGAACAACAAAAAAATGCAACAAAAGTTATTAAAAAAGCTCTGCAAAATATTGCAAAAATTAGTAACGTGTTCATGTTTAGAGTACCAAAACATATAGCTCACAAAATGCTCATAAAACGCAATCATATCCTGCAAAGAATTTTATTGATTTTGAAAAACGTCAATTCGAGAATAATGAAACAAAAAACACAAAATTACGAAAAACATGAAAAATTGCGCCATTTTGGGATTAAAACTCCTACAAAGGACCTTGTAATCTTGAATTAAGCCATTCCCAGCGACTGCACAATTCTAAGAACTGGAAAGACCACTGACTCCAGCCTTAGGCTTCTAATGAGACTTAGTGACCACTGTTCTTCCCTTTTTCAAAGATCAAAGTCATTGAAAAATGTGTTAAAACATCTATAAAAGAATTAAAAGACAGAGCCCCAATGCAATCCAGATCTTGGATTGTAAAAAAATAGGACCACTATAATAGCCGGCTGAGCAGTTGAGGCGGCTACTAACCAGCAAAAACAACTAGAATGAATACTTAAATTGATTCCACACAAAATAATTTAAATGCGGGGAAAATAGGCAGGAAAAAACTGATTGTTACTCGACTAAATAAAAAATATAGCAAAATCTGACCTAGAGTTGATAAAATTTTCATTGAAACAAAAAAGACGGCTAAAAATTTAAATAGCTGACACAAAGTCAAATAACAGCACGCAAACAAAATTTGTTCGCAAAAACGAAAAATGTTGCCCCTGCACCGTCTTCTCACTTCACTTCAATCAGATTGAACAAATTCCATGCCGTTAAATAACTAGCTTTTTCGAACCCTCGACTTCAGATTGACTTGAATTTTCAATAAATTTTTAAACTGTCACCAATTGCGTTTTTAAAGACAGCTCTTAAATCACTTCAAGATAGCAATAATAACTGTTCCGAAAAGACGCAAAATTTAAAAACCAAGTGCGGCAAAAATCATTAGTTACCTTAACCATTCAATTTCCAAAACCAAACCCCTTTGCTACTGAAGCCGCTAGAGGACCCGAATTAATGTTTCCGGGATCGATGCCTAGAATGCTACGAATACAGCAAGGCTCATCGTAAGTAGCAACTTCCTTCACTTACCAATAGATACCTTCAACTGGAGTCATTACAGTAGATAACGCGTCCTACAAAAAAGGCACGAATTTTGTGCTGTATGAAAATACATACTTGAAGCGGGACTGTCCGATCTGCCCTTAGTTGGCGATGCCACATCACGATTGCCAACTACAGTTTTACAACTGCTAATTGGACTCGGTGAGCTGTTGCTGTTAATTGCGGAGGTAGATTTGGTCACATTTTGATCAGGCGGAGTCTCAATGTGTTCAGAGGCAACACTTGCAGTGTCACTTTTGGTAGCCACAGGCGTCGAATTTATCATTTTTGCTTCTGATAGATAGCTTTTGTGGCTTTCAGAAATAATAAATTAATTCTATCTACATTTTGAAGTCTGAAAGCGATCAACGTTCGAAATTATAGTACCTTCAAATTGACTTTCTAATTGTACTCACTCAATTACAAACACTCGTTAAATGAAAATTAAAAAAAAACGGTCCATAAGTTTGTTCTACTGAAACAACATAGCTGGCAGATTGCCAGAAAATAGCCACAATAGCTTCGTAGATCTGCAGTCTCAAAAATACAGTAAAGACAGACCAAAAAATTGTCTTTTAATTTTTGCTGCCTCTATTAGCTGCTCTCAAATAACCTTCATTTAGAGTGACACTCACCCATTAGAGCTTTCTAAACATAAGTATCCCTCTTGTGGAGGTTTTGCAAATTTCGTTTTGTCAAGCACAAAATGTTTTTTGCCCTATGTATCCTCATCTAGTCAAAATTATAATTTGAATTAAAATTTTAGCGTGAGTTCCCGCCCACTATTTTCATCGCGTGTTGTGAGTGTCACACGTATAATAAAAAAATGTACTAAAAACCTTGGGTTTCAAGGTTAAAGATTGAGTTTAAAATATGATTTATTACCTGATTTATGGTTGACACAAGGTTGATAGGTGTCAGAAAAGAAAATAGACCTGTGATTAGACAAAGTTCGGGCTTCGAGCGAAATCAACAACACTGACATACCTTTGTTGACTTCGTTAATTTACCACAATGACAGAACCGATATTGGGTACGGACCAAAGTGAGGAATAAATTCATTCATTGAATGTAAAAGAAACCAATTTGTCAAATTAAAATTACTTCCAATACTTAAAACAAACGTTTTCGAACTTTACGTTCATCGTCAGGTTAAAACTGTTTTACAAATTGTTAAAAGATAAAATGAATATGTATTTACATTTGTCTGAGATGACAATTAAAACAATTCTAGGAAACATTCTAAAAAATTCAATCGAAAATTTTTCCTTATATACAATATTTAGCCTATTTACAACACATATTTACATCTGTTATCAATTTACTTAAAAACATTCCTATTCCGGATTTTTCGATTTTGTCCATGTTCTTGTATTTTTAGGGTTATTCCGAATTTGCCCTAACCATAAGTATCCCTCTTGTGGAGGTTTTGCAAATTTCGTTTTGTCATGCACAAAATGTTTTTTGCCCTATGCATTCACATTTAGTCAAAATTATGATTTGAACTAATATTTTAGCGTGAGTTCCCTCCCCCTATATTCGTCGCGTGTGTTTAGTGCCGGCTTCAGCTTGCTGATATATATAGCTTCGATGATCATTAGTTT
Organism: Convolutriloba macropyga; assembly: GCF_964194025.1. Lineage (NCBI taxonomy): Eukaryota > Metazoa > Xenacoelomorpha > Acoela > Convolutidae > Convolutriloba > Convolutriloba macropyga. The sequence continues at coordinate 50,246,446 of NC_134477.1, forward strand.
TTCTACTGACCGACAGGCGTCCAGAATTCTCCATTCAATGTCATTCGTGGCGCCACGACATTCAACTAGATGTTGACCCACCTGTTAATCCTTCTTTTGATGTTCTGTTATCCTTGAGGTAACATGCCGGCTTGTTTGCCCAACATAGATGGATCCGCATCCATTACATTTAATTTCATATACCACGTGGGATTTCAGATCTCTATCAAAGGATGATTTCAGTGTGGGGAGGCACGATCTTAATTTTCGCGTTGTAAAAACTACTTGCAATTCGCATAGTTTCTTCAATTTGCTTGCGAAGTTTTGAGTGAGGTTGCCTCTGTATTGTAGAAAAATAGTTGGCTTATCATTAGATTTAGTCTTGCTTTTTTGATGCTCTTTTGGTGTTGTTCTTAATTGGTCTTTACCGCCACTTATTATTTTTTCTAGAGTCTGATTCACAATTTTTGAAGACCATTCCTCTGGATATTGATTTTTGTTCCAGCAAGATTTGTTCTTTTCAAGAGCCTGATCGAAGGCCAACCAATTAGAGGTTGCATTAAAAACCCTGTGAACCGTCCCTTGAATCACATTTTTCTTATGTTGAAGCGGTGCACAGCTGCGAAAATTCAGTATTATTCCAGTGTCAGTTGGTTTTTGATACCAATGACAGGTGATATTATTTTTGCTGCTCACATTTACGTTAATGTCAAGAAAAGCCAAACCCCCATCCATGTTCACTTTTTCTAAGGTAAATTGCAGGTTGTTGTGTAATGAATTTGCAAATTTTAAATACTCATCCGGGTCACCACGAACCGTGCAGATAATATCATCCACATACCTTTTAAACAATTTCATCTCCTTATCGTGTCCCACTGTCTGTTGGTTGCTGCAATAAGTACAAATCCAAACCACATCCTGCATGTTGGCGTATTCCTCATTCGATATTTTTTGGCATCTTGCATGAAACCAGTTTTTGCATGACTCACATTCCACTCCTTTTCCTCGGTAGGTCACTCTCCGGTTACAGTCTTTGCAATTCCCGTTTTGGTCGCATCTGGAAAAGTTTTTACTGAGCTCTGGTTTTTGAAGTGATGCCTCAAACGATTTCATCCACACATTTGCTAGTATTACAGCCAGTGATGCACCCATAGCCAGTCCCTTTGATTGTACATACCAGATCCCATTACATTTGAAATGAGCATTCGTCACCGCAAGCTTTAGCAAACTTTTCATGGCGGACCTTGGGATATCTGGAGCTAGGTTGCTTGAATAGAGATCTCTTAGAGCAATTTCTATAGCCTCTCCAACTGGAACGTTGGTGTACAAACTTTTTACGTCAAGAGATACTATCTGCTCGTCATCTTCAAGAGTGAGAGACTCTAAGGCTTTTCTAGCATCTTGCGTGTTGGTTTCAATGTTTGCGCCCGGTAGTTTCTGGAAAAATGGTGTCAAAAATCTGTTCAAGTTTTCGTAGCTGCTACCCGGTATTGAAAGAACAGGTCGGAGAGGTGTATCTTTTTTATGTACCTTTGCCAGGCCATAAAGCCTCGCTGGTTGTGAACCTGTTGACCTGAGTCTTTGATAAATTTTGTCACTAATTTTCCCTTGCTTCATTAAATTTTGCAGGCTGTTATTGATCTGTTTTTCATTTTTGATCACAATTTCATCATTAGCTACTTCGATTTTTTGAAATTGATCTGAGTTCAGTACCTCATCAAGTTTTTCCCTGTACGTTGACTTCTTCATCACACAGAAACCGCAACCTTTGTCAAATGGTACCGCCAGCAAATCATTGGCTTTTAGGTAATCATGCACTTTTTTGACCCCTCTATCCAATGGGGTTTCACGTACGTTTTTTGCATACCATTTTGCGGACGCCTCAATTTCACAAAGTTTCTCACCCTCAGTGTTATTCTCGCGTAACTCACGTACAAGTTTGTCTACATCTGCGAGAAAGTGCACCTCATTAAACTTGTCTCTCACTGGGTGTTTAGGTCCCAACGATAGGATGTCAAGTACAAACTTTGGAAGTTCCGGGCCATCCATTATCACAACATTACTGTGGGAGCCATTCCGCAGTGGTCTATCCTGTCTCTCTGACAGTTTATCAAATTTTCCATTAAGTCTGTTCTGAACCATTGCGGAGTGACCCCTCATTTCACGCTTAATGCAGCTAACAACGGATGGCATCAGTTCTGGTCTCACCTTCTCCCTAAAACTACTCCTATCTGTCTCAAGTTTTTCCCTGAACACTTTACGGCCTTTCTCCGCACGGTTTATTTCTTGTTTTAGGAGCTTTAATTGAAAACTGTGCACCGCTCCTTCAGAAAAAATTTCATTTTTAGGAGCGCGAAACCTCAAAAAATCCGGAATTATATCATTGTTAAGGCATTGTTTTAGAAATTCAATTCGGTAATTGCAGCTAGTGACCTTATTTAAAGATTTCAAGTAATCAAGATAAAGTTTGAAACAGTTTGATTTTTTCAAAATATACCTGAGCCACGTCTTCGGTAGCAGCAACCACATACCTCAAAGAAGCTCAAGGACAGGGGGCAATGAAGCCCGATTGTTCAGGAGCTCCTCCTCAGTCTGTGTCTGTTGCACCTTCCTTGCCTTGGCTCTCACTTTCCTCTGCCTTTTGCCCAAGTTCTTGCCTTTTCCTTTCTTGAGCAGCACTCTTAAATTGTATTGATGGCGTAATACTGTCTCCAAGGTCTTAATCTCCAGCCCAGCTTCCTGATGCAGCTGAGAATACTTTCCTGGCTGCGTCTTCCTTTTTCTCTTCGAAATCTGGTGCTTGGTTACGCTTAGCACCAGTACCTCGGACTTCAGCAGCTCCTGAAAAATATCCTCTGTGCCTATACGTCGACAGTACACAATAGCACAGAAGCGGTCTTTGTTCGTTCTAAGAAGCGATGTCAACTCCGGCACGCTGCAGGGTTGGTAGTTGTTTGACTTGTGACGTGAGATTGTGTTGTTTATCAGGTCGTGCCACACTACCAAGCCCTTCCTCTTGCTCAGATGACCCTTCTGAAGGAGATTTCTCGCGTTCTTGAACCAATTTCTGGAATTTCTGTTGAAGGAGAATCCGGGAACTGATGTTACTTTCCCTAAAAACTGTTTCTTGCTTGAATATGGGAGACTATTTACGGCGTGATGAAGCGAACTTGCAGCCAAAATATGCACCATCTCGGTAAATCTATAAAATTCATACTCGCTAAAACACTAAAACAGTGAAAACTTCTCAAAGTATTATGTAATGAGCCCCTCTATAGGCCTTGTTTTCAAAATATTTGACAAAGTAAATAATGTAAAAGAAACCAATTTGTCAAATTAAAATTACTTCCAATACTTAAAACAAACGTTTTCGAACTTTACGTTCATCGTCAGGTTAAAACTGTTTTACAAATTGTTAAAAGATAAAATGAATATGTATTTACATTTGTCTGAGATGACAATTAAAACAATTCGTACGGTTCGTACAAGTTTTTTCGATAATGAAATAGCGTTCAAAATTAAGCGAAATTGAATTCGACATAATTTTACTTAAAATACTCCATTGATCCTCGAGTTTTTTGTAGTTTTTCGGGGGAAAATACAGTGTCAATAGGGTTCAAAACCTGCTGAGTCATCAGAGCTAACCACTCTATCAAAACTAGTCTAATTAAACCAAATTTTCTTCGCCATAATCTGAATAATTTAACTTATAACTTTGCATTTTAACCAAGAACCACGCTCAATTAACCAAAGACAGAGTATTGCGCTCGGGTGGCTACTATAGTGGCGACAAAGATTAAAAGTAAATAGTAAACCACCACTCAATAATATTGAGCGTTGCACTGATTTATAAAAGAAATCTATTTTTTGTTTTAAAATCAACTTTCGACACGAGTTTGACGTCTTAACATCACGACACGAAAGAGGAATTCTGAACTGGTGTCGGGATTCGACAAGAAACATTGCCATCGTCGAACTTTCAATTGAGTACTACCTAAAGTTCCGAATATAGTAAAGCGGTTCGTACAAGTTTTTTCGATAATGAAATAGCGTTCAAAATTAAGCGAAATTGAATTCGACATAAGTTTACTTAAAATACTCCATTGATCCTCGAGTTTTTTGTAGTTTTTCGGGGGAAAATACAGTGTCAATAGGGTTCAAAACCTGCTGAGTTAGAGTGTCAAAAAGTAGTTCGGGCTTCGAACATAATTATTGAAATAATTTGGAAAACAGCAGCTTTTAAATAAGACACTGATGGCGCGGCACTCCTCAAAAACGCTGTTATCGGAGCCTTTTGAGGTTTCAAATGATTTTGAAAATTATGTTACACGATTTCAACTTTTGTCACAACTTCAAAAGTGGCAAAGAAAAGAAACAGTAAACGGCGTCGAAACCGAAATTGATGAGCGGCCGCATTATTTTGCGTTAAGGCTACAAAATTCGGCTATTCATTTCTATCGTACACTTTCGGAGGACACTAGGAGGTGCTATGCTGAGACCGTAAAAGCTTTCAGACAACATTATAATGAGAAACCTGTAATTTTCGGGGGAGTCTAGCTAGGAGAGTCCAGCAGCCGGGTGAAAAATTAACATTTTCTCGGTGATTTGCAAACTTTAGCCTTGAAGGCAAACCCTCAGGAGTCTAATAAGATAGAGAACATCTCATTTTGAGGGGATGACTCTAAGGCTTAGAATAGAGTCAAGTGCGACCCGACCTGAGAAAGAACTTGGTTGACGCGGGTATGAATATAGACAAAGCTTTAGAAAGAGCACTACATATTGAAGCAATCACGCGAATTGAGGAGGATGATAATCAGCCGCGGATTTCTGCCATCCAGTCGAATGAAAGCACTCAACTAGTTAATTCGATTAATGATTTAGGGCTAACACTAAGGACTAACCAATCTAACAGGCAAGATAATCAAAAGTTCTCATTGCAAAGAGCCAGGCCAAAAGAGTTTCTGCGCGTAAGTGAACGTAGTTCAAGAGATGGAAATAAACCAGAGATAGAAGTAGAAACTATAATAGCTATAACAGAAGCAGCGCTGATAATAGACGTACCAATTGCGACAGTAGAGCGCAATCGCCAACAAAAGGAGGCGAGAACAGAAGCCGAGATTGGTCGCACGAGAGTTGTGTTGAGCATTCAAAGACAGCGGTGAGTTTTGAGAGAAAAACTTGTCGGCGTTGTGGTCAGCAAAATCACGCATCTAAGGAATGCAAAAATTGCTTTGGTTGTGGGAGTCCAAATCATTCCAAAGGAAATTGCCCGTATTTAAACGAAAATTAGCTGAAGATGGCAGGGCTTCGTTTTCAGCTAGCTACGTGAAAATTTTGTTTTGCCGAAATGGAACAGTGGAGGCCTTGTCTAACAAAATAATGGTCAAAGACAAACTGATAATGACTTTAATTGATAGTGGAAGTAATGTTAATCTTTTAAGTGACACATTCTACCAGCAATTGCGAGAACTGAGTCAGATCAGAGTGTGCAATAAAAATATAATAGCTACCAACAATGGAAAAATGCCTGTGAAAAGTTCAACAGCGATTCATGTCCAGTTTCAAAAAACTTACACCTGAGATAACAGTTGATTTTCTAGTGACCAAAATTGAGATAACGCCTTGTTTATTGGGCATGGAATTCTTATATAATTTTGACTGTATTTTAAACCTCAGAAAGAACGAACTACTTTTTTTCGGGACAATTGCGAAAACATTAAAATTGTCCCTATCAACGAAAATATAAGAAGCTGTATTTAATTGCTGCTGAGGATCACGAACTACCTCGTTGCTGCGAAGGTTTCATTAAATGCAAAATTATCGATGAAGAAGGTAACACAACACAGCAAACAGAAATTATAGTCGAACCCATGAAAAAATTTGAAGACAAATCACACTTATTAATAGCGAGGTCGCTGATTGACATGGTTGATGACGTTGTATGGGTTCGAGTTCTGAACCCTACATTAGAATCAGAGAAAGTTCTACAAAAATGCGAGAATCGCATGTGCGGAAAACATTGAAAAAATTTCAAGAGTACAACAAAATAACCCTGACAATAATAAAAAACATAGGGATGAATTTGATTTTGAGAAACATCTGAACTCAAATTAAATGTGCTTGTATTGTGAGGAAATGACAAAAGTGAGGTCATTTTGCACAAAACATGAAGTAATATTTTCGCGAAACTCAATTGATATGCGATTTTGCGAACGAATATATCGTAAAATAACATTAAAAAAGGATGCTGTGCCATTCAGACGTACATACGGCAGCATGAGCTTTGAGAAAAGAAAGGCAATGAAAAAAGTTGTTGAAGACTTGGAACGAGAAGACTTAGTCGAACCAACACATTCCGACTGGGCAGCACCATCATTACTTGAACCAAAAAAAGGTGGAAGCTTTCGCTTGGTTGTAGATTACCGTGGTCTGAACAAACAAATAGAAAAAATATGCTGGCCTTTACCACGAGTTAATGAGGTTATAGATTCACTTGAGGTAAATATGTGATTCTTGAACATATATCTCTTGTCGGGATACTTTCAGATGACGATCGAGGAAGACAGTCAAAACTTAACAGCTTTCATAACGCCTCAAGGCCTGTATAAGTAAAAAATACGCCCCATGGGACTAGCGTCTGGTCCAGGTGCTTTTCAAAACCTAAAGGAGTTAATTTTTATGAACCTGGACTCTGTTATGAAATGGCTCTAGTGTATCTAGTTAGTTGTAGACTACCGTGGTCTAAACAAACAAATAGAGAAAACATGCTGGCCTTTACCACAAATTAATGAGGTTATTGATTCACTGGAGGGAAACATGTACTTCTCAAACAGTGATCTTCTGTCGGAATACTTCTAAATGGCGCTGGAAGAAGAGAGACAAAATGTAACAGCTTTTATAACACCTTTCGGCCTATATAAGTGGAAAAGGCTCCCTATGGGACTAGCTTCTGCACCACGAGCTTTTCAAAGCCTAATGGAATTAATTTTTGCTGTCCTCTCTTACGAAGTAGCTTTAGTTTACTAGACAACGTTATAGTTTTTGGAAGAAATTTTGACGATCATCTGAAACAATTAGAACTGGTTTTCCAACATTTAGTGGAAGAAGGGATTAAAGATTAAGTGATCACAATGCAATTTTTTTTTCCAAAAGTGTCAGCTTCTTGGGGCACATTATATCCGAGAGTGGTGTCAAGGTCAACCCAGAGAAAATAGGAGCGGTAGACAAAATTTTACCCAGCGTTTTTAAACTATTTACTTGGTCAGCAATTTTTAATTATAACGGACCACCGGGCGCTTGTCTTGATCTATAGTTTTAAGGAATCAAACGGTATGGTTGCAAGATAATTAGAAAAAGTTGGGCAATTTAACTTTATCATAAAGCATAGAGCAGGCGAAAAAATCCCACGCATAAGTGGAAAAGACGCCCCATGGGACTAACATCTGGTCCGGTGCTTTTCAAAACCTAGTGGAGTTAATTTTTATGAACCTGGACTCTCTTATGAAATGGCTCTAGTGTATCTAGTTAGTTGTAGACTACCGTGCTCTAAACAAACAAATAGAGAAAACATGCTGGCCTTTACCACGAATTAATGAGGTTATTGATTCACTGGAGGAAAACATGTACTTCTCAAACATTGATCTTCTCTCGGGATACTTTCAAATGGCGCTGGAAGAAGAGAGACAAAATGTAACAGCTTTTATAACACCTTTGGGCCTATATAAGTGGAAAAGGCTCCCTATGGGACTAGCTTCTGCACCACGAGCTTTTCAAAGCCCAATGGAATAAATTTTTGCTGGTCTCTCTTACGAAGTAGCTTTAGTTCCTCTAGACGACGTTATCCTTTTTGGAAGAAATTTCGACGATCATCTGAAACAATTAGAACTGGTTTTCCAACGTTTAGCGGAAGAAGGGATTAAAGATTAAGGGATCAAAATGCATTTTTTTTCCAAAAAAGTGTCAGCTTCTTGGAGTACATTATATCCGAGAGTGGTGTCAAGGTCAACCCAGAGAAAGTAAGAGCGGTAGAAAAAATTTTACCCAGCTTTTTAAAAACTATTTACCTGGTCAGCACTTTTTATTTATAACGGACCACCGGGCGCTTGTCTGGATCTATAGTTTTAAGGAATCAAACAGTATGGTTGCAAGATAATTAGAAAAAGTTGGGCAATTTAACTTTATCATAAAGCACAGAGCAGGCAAAAAAATCCCACGCAGGTCACTTTGGAATTGAGAAAACCTACCAAAGGGCTTGTGAAAGATTTTATTGGCCGTGCATGAGAAGTGACGTAAGAAACTGGATAGAAAGCTGTTACGTGTGCCTGAAAAGGAAAGGCACTAAGCAGAAACATCGACATTCACTCACAAAATGGAAACCTAGTCATCCATTTTGGCAAGTATCTCTTGATATCATGTTTCACTTCCCGAGTGTCAGGGAAACAAGTACACTTTGCTTATCAGTGATCAATTCAGAATGTGGTACGAAGCCATAGCTGTACCCAATCAAGAGGCAAAAACCGGGTTAAAAGCGGCGTTTGTTGAGATTCGGCTGTCCAGTCAACCTACACAGTGACCAAGGGTCGAATTTTTTGTCAAAATTATTTCGTAGTCTTTGCAGTGAATAAGGAATTCAGCGGACATCAACAACGTCCTACCTCCCACAAAGGAACGTGATGATTGAAAGAATAAATCGAACAATAGAAGAATGTCTCTCCAAATACATAGGCCAATATCAACATGAGTGGACGAAATTTCTACCTTTAGCGATGAAGGCATACCAATCATCAATTTATAGTGTAACGAAATACAGCCCAGCGTATGTGGAACTGGGTTTTCCACTGTTGCTACATATAGACTGCATCTATAGTACACCACAGACCGCAATATATGCAACACTAAGTGACTATGTTTTCACAATGAAACAGAAACTACAGGAAACGCATCAGTTAATGGGAGAATATATGGGTGTCGAACAAGAACGCCAGAAGACCTATTGTGATCGCATTAAGTATGGACCGAGCTATAAAGTTGGCCAAGAATTGTTAGTTTTCAACCCAACTGCTATAAAAGGATAAACAAGAAAATTTACTTCTTTCTATAGAGAACTATACATTATTACATTACATTAATACATTATTATTGAAATTATAAACGATTTGTATTTCAAGGTAGAAGATAAAAAGACGAGGAAAGCTATTAAGGTCCATTATGACCGACTGAAGGAATATAAAACACGAGAAGAACCATTCACGCCTGAGCCTCAGGCGGAACGCAAAACAATCATTAAGGAGCAGAAGAATACCGATTTGAACAGTTCAGACGATGGCAATGTAATTGAAATAGAATAATCAACACACAGTGAAAGCAATCTAAACACCGAAAATCAATCCGAAGCTTAGAATGCCAACGATTCACTAAATGTTACAAATGACACGTCGGAGAATGAAGCTCAAAATTCCATTTTGCGAAAGATCAAATTGAATGGCTCGGACACAGTATCATTCAAACAGGCATAACACCATTATCAAATAAAATTGATGTCATTGAAAAAGTATCTTCACCATCAAATCTCAAAAAATTGCGAACTTTTGTGGGATCAGTACATCATGTCGGCAAATTTATACCAAATTTATCTCATTTGTGTCACACACTTAGACCTCTACTTAATAAAAAATCAAAATTTGTCTAGACAGACGAGCATGAAAAGCATTTCAAGTTGATAAAAATGAAAATTCCAGAAACAGCGGACAATAAACATTTTAACCCAGATCTGGAAACACGAATAAAATGCAATGCCTCTCGGAAAGGTCTGGGTTGTGCATTAGAGCAGCGAACTCCGAAAGGTTGGCATACTGTAGCTTTTGCATCCCGTTTCTTAAATTCAGTTGAAGTTCGATATAGCATTAATGAGCTGGTGTTATTGGGTGTTGTTTGGTCCATCGAACACTTCAAATATTACCTTTATGGTAAGCCCTTCACCGTCATAACGGATCACAGAGCATTATTATCTATAATGAGAGAAAACAGAGCTACCAAATCTTATAAAAGTCCTCCTACAAGTTGGGTCGATAGACTTTTATCTTTTGATTTTTCAATAGATCAACTCCCTGGCTCGAAAATGGGGCTGGATGATTATATCTCGCGCGAACCTTAACAAAAAGCTGTCCATATTTCTACTTATGATGAGCAATTCATAGTTCCCAAATTGCAGGCTATTAAACGCAGTGCGAAACGCTTTTTATTAAATGCAGTAAATTATACTGATTTTGCGGCGCCAAATCCATTTATAAAACAGGCCTCGAACTATCCGCATTCCAGTGACAAATTATGCAGCGAATTTGCACTGTGAAATCGAGAATATTCTGGGATTACGCAAAATGGCAATACAATTAGCGGTGTAACACCAAATAGCTCCCGTTCCAATGACAAAATCGAGAACGCCAACATTCCTCACTCGCATTTTGCCTTAAATAACTCTACCGATCATTTGGATAAAGAATTCAATAATCTTGAACGACTTGCTAATAGCTTTCACAATGTTTTGATGATGTCTCAGTCCATCTCTACACTGACGCCTTTAACATTGCCCAGTCAAAAATCTTCTCCAGTACGCTCATGGCAAGTCTAACTTCAAAAGATGCAATCCTCAAGGAAATCCGAGACTGCGTACTAACGGACAACGAGGACAGGTGCCGCCTACATAATCAGCGCATACATACACAGCTTTTGGAAAGGTCTCCACGTGAAGAACGGCTGTGTATGTATCAACAATCGGAACGCCATCCCCAACTCCATAAAGGACGCCTGCGTGGGAGCAATCCTTGCCACACATCCCGGGAGTTGGGGGATGACGGACACGGCGGTACATTCATGTGGCCATGCATGCATCGAGACCTCATTACAAAAACGGCCAAATGTAACCCTTGCATCAAAATTAGTAAAAATTTAAAGTCTATCTTTCTTTCTAGCAAATGGGCACCAAAAATTTTGTAAAGTTCCAAATGAGGAAATTCAAATTGACTTCGGTGGACCAATTTATAATGAAAAGAATAAAAAAAGTTGTTTTTTTATTATGCATTGATTGGTTCTCTAAATTTCGAAGAGCAGAGGTATTTGACAGGGCAAATGCTGAAAATATTTTGAAATTTCTTCAAGAGTATGTTTTGCTACACGGAATTCCCCGTACGATTAGATTAGACCAAGCGCAGTGTCAAATAGGCCACCAAATTAAAGCCTTCTGTAATCAAAATATTGTATAGTTAAGAGAAGCTCCAATACACGATCACAGAGCAATTGGGCTAGTTGAGAGGCTAATACAAACAATCAAGAATCGCTTTTTACACGGTCTCTCTAGTCTTATACTAGTATCTGGGGACGTCCACTGGAGTCAGTGGGGATAGAACCCAAACTATCCGTCTGATAACAGATAATTACCAGCTTAACTCGACACTAGTGGTTTGCACTAAGTGAGACAAGAAATGATAAATTTTGAGTGAATATAAAGGTAATATGTAGTAGTGGATAAAACAAGCTAATATATAGTAGTGAATAAAATGGGGCTATAAACAAGTAGTAGATATATAGAGTAGTGGGTGGAAGGTGCTCGAACAAGTGCATGAAAATTTTTTGAGGTGTTTTTACTATGTAAAAATAGGTCAAAAATTGAAATGCGCTTGGAGAGCACCTTTTACCCACTACTTGCCTTCAATTTTCGTTCATACAGGTATTTATTGAAATATTCTTTGGACGAAACAACTCCTTCCAATTATAGTTTATTCACTCTTTTAATTTGTCCACAGAATATTGGGAAACGAGTGGCAAAATCTATTGGTCTCCAGACATCTTCTCTAAAGTGTTCTAATGCGCATCTATTCTTGAGTGTGTCGCGTCTTTTTTAACGCATTTTTCGAGGCTCGTGTTATAAAGCAGTATTCCATTGCATTTGCTTTGCCTTATTTCTTTGATTCGTTTCTTTGAAATTTTTTCAATATAAATTTTTCGCAATTTTGTAAAAGAGGGCGATGTGGGCGACAGAGAGGGGCTAAACTTACAATGAGAGTGATCTTCTACTTGCTGCCGGAAGCCACCGGCGTCGTGGCTGAAGTATTGCCTCTCTATGGCATGTTTATCTCATAGCAACTTTTTGTTTCCATAGCTTTCAATTTATTAAACTGGTTAAAGAGCTCGCCATGAGAGAAACATTCCACTTACGATAGACAATATTTCATACACGATGCTGGCAGCTTCCTGCAGAGCGTATATTATCTTTAACAAATCATTTGCAATGCAAACAGCAAACTGATGAATACATGCGTCTCGGGCAATAAAAGTTAATAAGCTTCAAAAATACATTATATAACTTTGGTTTCAAATAGAGATTTTGATAACCCCAGAAGTTAAACTCACCGCCTTTTCAGCTTTTTGATCTTTAAGCAGGTATCTTTTCTGTAACGATTTTACTAGTAATGGCAGTTTTTCTTCTTTAATTACCGCTACCATGCTGTTATTATAAGTGCTGTCTTCTGAATAATACAGTTTTGGATTTAGAGCCTAAGATTTGACAAAATTGACCGATTTCGTTCTTTTGTGTTGTCGATCTTCCTTTACTAATTCCTTAATGTTCGAATTTTAGTGAGTCGAATTTCGAAATTCTGGGTTTTCTGCGAACCATTGCGAAATGGTTTCCTAAATTGCAATTGCATTTTTGCTTTCCACGTGCAACGCTTTTTTTTCCTGGAGATATTTAGTTTCGGTTGTATATGAGGCTGATTGAGGTTTGAATTTATTTGAGATGCATTCCGACGGGTGGGAGAACATACAATTGTGAGAACGCACACAAAACCTAATTCGGTTTGCTCAACTCCATGACCAGGTTAAAAATTTCTATTTTAAAAACTGAAAACGCTCATGAGCAACAAAACAACTAATACAGCTCATTTTTTGTCCTAGGCCAGCTAGCTCAAAAATTTTTGATGATTTGCACTTTATATACAACGGGAAATTTCCGTCAACAATTTGTTCTAATTTGAATTACTCCTTGACCCTGAAAAAAATACTTTAATCGAAACGTTTTTCATTTAATTTGCTTTTAAATGAAAAAAAATAACGAAAAAGCTAACTTTTTCCTAAAGCAATCAAGATCAAAGTCTTTTGATGCCGTACTCATAACCTAAAATGGGAGGTTCCACCCATAATTAAGGTTTGGTTTCAATAATATTTTAACTCGATAAAAGATTTCTTCATTGAACCGTTTATTTACTTATCAAACAACAAAAAACAAAAAAAGTTAAAATTATTTGAGGGCAAGATGTATCGGAATATTTTGAAAAATTTAACCTAGCATACATTGGTAAGCTTCTACGCAAAAAATAGTTTGGTTTGAATAAAAATCTATTTTTCAAAACATTTTTTAAAATTATTAGCAACAAAAATATGATATAGCTTACTTTTTTTCTCGGCAGACTAGATTAAAAAGATTATTAAGTTCGCTGCTATGGTCTGCTAAACCTAGAAAATAGAAAAAGTTTGTGAGTGGGTTTAGTGGCTTAAGAGTCAATATTTTGGACGATTTGCTTTCGAGCGCTAAGGTACCAAATTGTCAAAAAATCCTAGCCAATCAGATTGAGATTTAGGAAAACATCATAATTGTAAGTTGACATGAAGGTCTTTCGTATATAGATGTTTAAAACAATCAGAGATATATTCTTTATATTCTAATTCAAAGCCTTTACTTACAATTCATTTATAACCAGAAAACAATATGCATTTCTAAAGTCGATAAAAGTGTAGTCCGAAGATTTTCCAGTTTTTTCGCCTATATCTCTTAGTTCATAAAATATGGTTTTAAACCGGTAGATGCCTGTGATTTCACAAATATCATGTTAAAAAGCAAAGTTTAAATATGTCAGTATGTAGATTTTGCTGGTTTTACGCGTACCTCGTATCGATAAATGAGAAATATCATGTTAAAAAGCAAGGTTTAACTATGTGAGGATGCAAATTTAGCTGGCTTTACGCGTACCTCATATCGATAAATGAGAAATATCATGTTAAAAAGCAAGGTTTAACTATGTGAGGATGTAAATTTTGCTGGCTTTACGCGTACCTCATATCGATAAATGAGAAATATCATGTTAAAAAGCAAGGTTTAACTATGTGAGGATGCAAATTTAGCTGGCTTTACGCGTACCTCATATCGATAAATGAGAAATATCATGTTAAAAAGCAAGGTTTAACTATGTGAGGATGCAAATTTAGCTGGCTTTACGCGTACCTCAAATCGATAAATGAGAAATATCATGTTAAAAAGCAAGGTTTAACTGTGTGAGGATGTAAATTTTGCTGGCTTTACGCGTACCTAATATCGATAAATGAGAAATATCATGTTGAAAAGCAAGGTTTAACTATGTGAGGATGCAAATTTAGCTGGCTTTACGCGTACCTCATATCGATAAATGAGAAATATCATGTTAAAAAGCAAGGTTTAACTATGTGAGGATGCAAATTTAGCTGGCTTTACGCGTACCTCATATCGATAAATGAGAAATATCATGTTAAAAAGCAAGGTTTAACTGTGTGAGGATGTAAATTTTGCTGGCTTTACGCGTACCTAATATCGATAAATGAGAAATATCATGTTAAAAAGCAAGGTTTAACTATGTGAGGATGTAAATTTTGCTGGCTTTACGCGTACCTCATATCGATAAATGAGAACTAGCTAGTGCTTGGCGACATATGATCACTAATCTGTTGTAAGATTGATTCAACCATTGTAAAGGTTTTCCACATTTGAATTTTAAATGTTTAAATTTTTTTAAAATTTTTGATTTATTCTATTAAAATAGGCTCTTTATGAGGTTAGGAAACAACAAGCGAAGCCAACTTCTACACGGCATGGAGTTGTAATAATTTTTACTTTTCTATCTTTTGATGGATGTGTTTTTTTGTGTGTTATTGAAGGATTCAGTTTCTCAAAGAAGTTTAATCCAATCGTTGGCCTCATGTCATCTGAGACGGCAGTGAGATTAGCTTTTGGGGGTATTCCAACCACTATTTGAATACATAGTTTTAAGCGAAATTGTTATTTTTTGTAGCGCGATTGCATGTTTTCAAGATTTCGCGACTTGTGTTGAGAGTGATCTCTTAGACATTTATCGTTTTGTGACTAAAATACTGCTAAAGTAAGTGGCATGTTTATCTCATGGCATTTTTTTCAGTTTCTTAGCTCTCAATTTATTTAACAGGTTTCTGAGCGAGAGGAACATGCAACTTACGACAGGCAATGCTAAAGACAGAGCGTACGTTATCATTAACAAATCACTCGCAACGCAAGTCGCAAAATTGTGAATGCAAGCTTCTGGGGTAACAAAAGCTAACAATCTTCAATATTTTCCTTTTCTAACTTTGGTTTCAAATATTGGTTTTCATAAACTCTAAAGCTAAATTCACAACCCTTTTGATATTTTTGATCTTTAAACAATTGTCATTTCTGTAACGGCTTAACCAGGAATGCCAGTTTTTTCTTTCATTACCGCTACCATGCTGTCATTGTGAGTGCTGTCCTCTGAATCATACAGTTGGATTTTGAGCTTAAGATTTATTGTCGACCAGTTTTTACTGATTTTTAATTGTTCAAAATTTGAGAGTCAGGTTTTGAACGTCTGGGTTTTCTGCAAACCATTTGAAATGATTTGCTAAACCGCAATTGTTACACGTACTGCTTTCCACAAGCGACGCATTTCATATGTCCTGGAGACGTTTAGATGCGGATGTATGTGAAACTGATTTAGGTATGAGCATTTTGAGAGGCATTCCGACGGGAGGGAGGTCATCTGAAAAACGATACAGTTAACGCTTGTCGAAGCCAGGTTGTTGTTGTGTGCTTGAGTAGGATGTTGGCTTTTTATTCCCAATTACACATGGATTGCTAGTTAGAACTTTTTGAAGCTCCGTTGGTTTCCTTTAAAATTTCCTTTTGAATGTCCGGATCAAGTTATCAATGAGATGAGTGTCTCAGCTTTGTGTCCAAGACCCCATTTTTGTTTGCTAATTCTCTAAGTTTCTTTTAAAAAAAGTTACATTGTTCCGCCCTTTCGTTGTTTTGTAATTAGGAGCACATGTCAATCAAATGCTAATTTTCGCATCGAATTTAGACTTCTACTTTATTCAAAAAATCCCAGTCAGTTGGGTCTTCCAGCACTGTGTGGGCTTTTGCAGATAAAAACACGTCTGTTTTCTACCTTGAGGCTCTATTAGAGCACTGAAATTGACTTTGTGTCTGGAATTGCCCAAGGCTGCCCCCACATGGGATACCCACTTCGGTGGTACCTTGACACTTGTTTTTCCAGTTCGTCTTTTTTGCGCTCTGTTTCTACGTTGCGTTCTCGTTTTGATGGTCGTGAGATTGTTTCCCCGTAGAAGAGCTTTCAAGGTATAAAAAATGGCGTTCTCTTCGGCTAGTATAGCAGGCCTGAAGTGATTTGCCCGCTTCTAAAGACGAAGAGGAGGGTCTTGCTTAGATTTGAACCTGAAAGCATGTGACCATAGAGGGTTTTGTTGTTATTTGGTGACTGTGTGATTTTGTGCGTGAGAATATTTGCACTCTGAATCGCGATGCCAAACAAGTTCTTAATTTTTAAGGCAAACTTTGCAATCAGATGATTGCAATTCGACTGAGCTTAGTTTACTAGAACTTCCTTAAGGGAAAACGAAGAGTGAGATCAAGATTCAATTTGGCAACTGAGCACGAGATGCAAAAGCGAGATAGTGAAGTTGTCTTTATTGCAGAGACAACTTATCATCAGAACAGACAATTATTTCAACAACGCGGGAATTAAACAATATGAGCAGAATAAAACCGATGTGTGAAACAGGTCCACCAAAAAATTTAGGGTTTATATAAGGCGAACCAACTTTGACATGGTATTAAAAGTTCACTGCAAAGAATGATTAGCTTTCGCGTATGACAAATACAATCAAGAGGACCCACATATTTTTGGTTTGAGACGCTACTTGACGCAAATGTTTGATCTCTTGTCAGTTAAAAAACACGTGATATATATTTTTTTCACAGTCAATATAGTTCGAAAACTCTTTATTCAGTTTAACAGTCAATATAGTTCGAAAACACTTTGACTCTACTTGCAACATATACAATCAGGAGAAAGCACAAAAAACTTGATTCGGTTTGAGCAACTCCATGACCCGATTAAAAAATTTTATTTTAAAAACGTGGAAAAGCCCATGAGCAACAAAACAATAAATACCGCTAAATTTTTGTCCTGGACCAGCTAGCTCAAAAAATTTTGATGATTTGCGCTTTACATACAACGAGAAGCTTTCGTGAAAAATTAGTTCTGTTTTGAGTTACTACTTGACCCGGAAAAAATTACTTTTAAAGAAATGTTAATTTGCTTTTAAATAAAAATCAACGAAAAGGCTGACTCTTTTTTGGTAGGCAATCTGGATCAAAATCTTTTGCTGTCTTACACCTAACCTAAAATAGGAATTTACGCCCATAATTAAAGTTTAGTATAAACAACTTCTCGCCTCGATGAAAAACTTTATTCATTGAACCGTTTATTTACTAATCAAACAACAAAAGGAAGAGGTTGGAAATTTTTCTAGGCAAGATGTTTCAAAAATTTTTGAAGTATTTGACTTAACATACAATGGGGAGTTGTTACGAAAAATTTAGTTTGTGTAAACAAAAAGTCTATTTTTCAAATTGCTATTTCACTTATCGAAAAAAAATTGTGATTCAGCGAACTTTTTTTCTCGGCAGACTAGATTAAAAAAATTAATAAATTTGCTGATGTAGTCTACTAAACTTAAAAATTAGCAAAAATTTGTCAGTATTTTCAACGGCTTAAGAGTCAATACTTTGGTCGATTTGCTTTTGAGCGGCGAGGTACCAATTAATCACAAAAATCCTAGCCAATCAGATTGAGACTAGGTAGGCAGATTAGATTAAAAAGTTAGCTTTGATTTTTTTAGTTTTACGTCAGAACATTTCTTTGATCCAAGAAAAAATCACTGAAACAATTATTTAATTATTAAAAGCCAAAAAAACAGCATATGTTTTTTCTGAAGCAAGACTTTTGAAAATTTTGTGATGTGTTTGACTCTACATGTTATGGGGAGCTCCCATACAAATTTAAATTTACTATAACAGTTCCTTGACCCACTAACAATTCTTATATTTGGACATTTTTTCGCGTATTAACAACAAAACAATTGATACAGCTATCATTTGGTCAAACTAAATTAAAACTGTTCAGTGTTTCAAACTCTGCGTACAATGGAAAATTCCAATAAAAAATTTCCTGGTGTCAACATTTGCCTTGTAAGAACACTTCCTTGTGCTGACGGAAATTACCAATTCCCGGAACTTTTATTCGCTTATCAGTCAACAAGATGGTTGATCTGGTTTGAACTACTCCTCTAACCGGCAAAAAATACTAATATTGAAACGTTTGTTTGCTTTTAAACAGCAAACTAACAAAAAGGCTAAACTTTTTATAGGGAATCCAATGTCGATTTCAATATTTCCCTGAACCAATGAAAATTTTTACACCAAATCCTCCGGATCAACATTTCCTAAGTTTGGGAAAAAACATGCATTGAGAAGAGTCCATTCAACATTCAGCATTGCGATGCAGAGGTATACCCAAATCGTAACGGGCAGATATGCCCGATGCGTGTATCTCGTTTTCGTTTTTACTATGTTAATACATTGAAAGTGGAACAATATTGCGGAAAATAGCTACTTTAGCAGAAACCGGCAAAATGGGAATATCGCATCCCGTGTTCGCGAAAGTGTCCTAATTTTAGCCGCGAAATACAAGTACAAACTTAATAACCTATTTTTCGCGCGACTTGTATCACGCATCCGCTCCATTTATGTATCGATTTTTCGCACGCAATTAAGCTGGATTTCGCATATAATCCGCAATTAAGCTTTACTTAATTTATAATTATTTAATTAAGCCTAACTTATTACTATTAGTAATACTTTATTACTGCTTTATTACTACTTATAGTACTTTATTACTACTTATTAGTACTATTTGTTACTACTTATTAAAATCGGCCGGTCCCACATTGATATACAAAGCCTTTGATGTGCGAGGGATTTTTCGGGAAAAAATCAGTTTTTGTGGTTGCATGTATTTAAAGCACTTTAAAGCTTTGAAAGCTTTAATTAAATCTTTATTAAAATGCTTATTGCATGCTCAAAATGCGCGTGAATAATAGGTACCTAAATTGAGCGGAAACCTGCTACAAGACTTGTAACCTACTTTTCGTTCCAAATGTTCTTTTATTTCGCAAAATTGGCGGAACCCCTTTTGCGAAAAGTAAGATACAAAGGATGCCTCCAAATTTCGTTCATTGTATGTATCTAATTTTTGAGCCAGTTTTACTAAGGCGGAAATTTTGGGGTATACCTCTGCATCGTAATGAGTTTGGTTTAAACAACTACTTGATCCGATAAAAAATGTTGTTTACTGTTTTTTCAGTTCTAAGCAACAAAACAAGCTAAAATTTTTAAAAGTTTATAATCTTTCTGTTTTCTAATTAGAATGGTGAAATTTAATTCAGAGTTTTCTTGTGGTTTGGGCAGTTAGTAGGCTTCCAAAAATTGGGAGGGAAAACTCTTTAAAACTGTTTTTTAAAACGTTTAATTGTGGCTTATGAGCAACAAAACAAGTAATTTTGCTAACTTTTTTGGCAAGCGAGAACAAAAATTTCAAATGTTTTTTCCTACAATGGGCAGCTTGTACTTTAAAATTTGACTGGATTCAGCACTTAATTGACCCGCACTTATATGACAAAATACCATTTCCTGAAACGTTTTACTGGTCAACGTTTATTAACCAACAACCTAAATAAAAAAAAACGAAAACTTGGCTTCAACAAGCTGGATCACACTTTTGCTAAAATTGGAGCTCCAAAACAAAATTTAGTGTAATTTGAACAATTCCTTGAAAAAAGACCTCTAATTTTGGACTTAAAAGCAACTTAATAGCTTATGAGCAACAGATTAAGTGATATAGATTATTTTTAAGCATGCTATATCAGTACTACTTAATGTTTCCAATGCTAGGTAGAGATATGATCTCCATTAAAAAATTAGCGCTTGGTTAACAATTCCATGATCGGGCGAATATTAACATTTACCGAAAAGTTTTTCTTTTTTTGAACAAAGAAAGCAATTACGTAAATCCCATTTTTTTAATCTTCAATCATCACGTTTTAGCAATAAAACAAGAATATAGCTGATTATCTTAGGGAAGTCAGATTTAAAAAATCAAAATTTTGTACGGAGGTTTTTACCTGTATTTTGACCTGAATTCAGTACTTCTTTGACAAAAGTGCGAAAACGCAAATTTTTCTCCAAGACAAGCTAGAGCAAATGTTTTGATAATTTAAGCACTTCATACCATGGAGAACTCAGATATTTTTGGTTTGCTTCGAATGGGTAGGAGAATTTTCCGTTTTTTAAAACTATATTTGCTTATTCGCAATAAAACAAATGATAAAATTAACTGTTTTGAACCAAAGTTTGTTGATCAAAACTTCTTAAAGATTTGAAATTAACCTGCATGAGGAGAGTCCATAGAAAAATTTGGTTTGATTTGAACTGCTCCTTCTACATAATCCTATGATCTTCTTTTTTGAAAAAGCTAGTCGTTTATGAGCAAAAAAAAACAAGAGTAATAGCTCTTTTTTCCTAGGCAAGCTCGACCAATTTTTTTGACGTTTCAAATTTTACGTAAAAAGGGGGTTTTCCAACCGTCCATTCTGCGGCATATGCTAACCTGACTAAAAATACTATTCACCGTTTCATTGATTTGCTCATTAAACAACAAAAAATGGAAAACTTGAAATTTTTCCTAGCCAATCTGTATCAATAATAATTGTAATAATGATAAATTGTCCATCTTCTGTAGTCAGGTAATGAAAAAGTAGAAAAATTAGTGTGTTCAAAAGTTTTTTCATTGAAGTTTTGACCGAAGAAATTAGCACATCATTAGATACTCAGCTGATCCGTTTTCAAGTGCCTCAAATTGTATGGAATATTCAAGAACTGTTTGTTTTAGAATAAAAAAAGAATTGAGATAGTTTGACCATAATCATGAATGGTTTTAAAAAAACAGTAGGATAGTTGAGTTCACGGGGCTTAAAATTGAAAATAATCAAAAGAAAAAATTTGAATAGCCCTGGATGTCAACTGTGTATTTTTCTAACAACATGCGGCAAAAATTTTTACCAGCTGTTTGTCATCTTTAAACCCGAGTTTACAAAGCAAAATTCAAGAAAGACGAACATACTCAACAAATTTTGAGTCTTAAACCGCAATCCTTTGGTCATTTTTTGGTCACGGCCCGCAATGCAGATAAATAGTTGCTTCACTGTTTATATCTGTTTAATTATTTGCACAACAGTTTGTGTACTTCTTAGAGTTGTAATAGTTTATAATTTCTCCTTAGAATGCTTATTGATTTGGGTTTTTGTCTATTAAAAGTTTTTTTTTGGTTAGATGTTTTTGTTAGATATCGAATCATCTAACTTTTTTCTGAGCAAATTTCTGCGTCTATAGATTAGTCAACCGAATTTATTGGTTTCTGCCTAACAACTTTCTTCTAAATTTGTACACAAATTATGATATACAGTTATTCAAAGATATTATATTGTATCAGCGTTTTCATTTCTTTATTTATCTAAGTTAAGATCATCTCTTTTGTTGTGAGTTTTTGTTTTCCAAAAAGGTGATATCGTTTTTCTAATATTGATTATTATTTTTTTAGTCAATCATTGGTTGCAATTGTCTAACGGAGATTGATGTTTCATCACTGTATCCTCTGCTCTGCCTGAAAATTCAATCACTTTATCTTCTGCAAAAAATGGTACTATTTTCAAAAATAGTCAAGCTTCAAAATAAACTTAAGTATATTGAAAACATTACCTCCCAGAGCCATTATTGTAGCAAATGCCTTATACAATTGTATGGTCGACCCTATCTAATGCCTTTTTGAGATCCAGAATTGTGAAAAAAGAATTAAATTATTTACCAGTTGATTTTGTTGAAGTTCAGTTCGAAACAGAACAGCGTCAACGGTACTTCTTTCGGCATTGGAATGAAACAGAGAGTTCGAGGGCAGTTGAAAACTTCACAAAATACAAATAATTTCTTGCTGAATCAATTTCTCAACAACTTTTGCAATCGTTGGCAGTAACGACGATGAAGGCCTCAAATTCAATGGAAAACTCTTATCTTCAATTAGTTTTAATAGAATCTAACGCCCAATTTGAAACTTACATAGAAACACTCAGAAACATTTTGAAAGAAGGAGACCCATCACATTAGAAAACTTCCTGATGCAGTAATAACAGAGGTTATATTCGTGTTCAATGTACTTATTCGAAGCAATTTTTTATATCAAAAGCTCTTGATTAAGAAACACAGATTGTTCTTTTCGATGGTTTGTTCTGGGAAAGGGTTTATGTGCTAAATATGCAGTTTTATTCAAAAACTTTATATTCTTGCACTGTTTTTGCAATCGTTTTTGGCTGATATTGATGATTTCGCGGTAATCTTTTCCACAATTTGTTTCTTTACTGTAGCTTTTTTGACTTCATTGTAAATTCAATCTAACAATCAAAATTATTCTTATTAAAAAAAGTGATCTAATGCTTCTTGTACAATTTTTTGCAAGAGTTTACAATTCATGTGTGATTAATTCGTTTTAAACGCAGCCATAGACCGAAACCTGTTTTTGCTGTCAAAAATATTTTCCAGTTTTGCCCCTTTTTTTATTGAATTAAATTTTCTGTTTCTAAATCTATTTTATTTGGTTAAATTCAAAGAAAGCGAGTAGTGATTAGTAATTTTTTTTCCCTTTGGGTGGCTATTTTTGATGTAAATTTGGCAGAAAACGGTACATTGTAAGTACTTGACTTTTTTGGCTATTAGTTTGGTTCAAAATGTTTCGGTCCTATATGGGTTTGGTTGTTTCCTTTGGAGAGAAAATTTACAATAAAGTTGACTGCAAAACATTCGCAGGCTTCGTGTTCTGCATGACGGTGCATTATGTTCTAAGAAGGTATCAACATTTCAGCAAGCTACAAACCCTGCATTGGTTGTGCACTGAGTATAATTTTCCCGGGCCGACGTTTCACCCCTATTCCACCCCTAATTAGCGGGAATTAGGGTGTAATCCGTTTTCCACTGTTATTTATCGGAGAAAACAGTGGAAGAGTGTAATTTTAAAAAATTATACTTTAATTACACTCTTTTGTCCACTCTTTTTACACACTTTGTAAAGAGTGTAATTAAGGGTGGTATTATAATAGATTACACTCTTTTTTCCACCCTTATGTTAAGTATCAATTATTTTTACACTCTTACACCCTTATTTCTAAGACAGTGTAAATTAAGGTGGACGGATAAAAGATTACACTCTTATTTCCACCCTTATATTAAGTATCAATTATTTTTACACTTTTACACCCCTATTTTTAAGACAGTGTAATTTAAGGTGGATGGATAAAAGATTACACTCTTTTTTCCACCCTTATTTTAAGTATCAATTATTTTTACACTCTTACACCCTTATTTTTAGGACAGTGTAAATTAAGGTGGACGGATATATGACCGAGCAAAAAATCGACCCCTCCAACCTGGGTTTTTGAACTCTTGCTATAATTTACGTTCAATCTACCCTTGCGTTCTTTAAGAGTGAAATTATAAGAGTGTAAAAAAAATTGAAGTGTAATTTTTAACAGTGGAAATAATTATTTTTCCACTCTTTCTACTCTTAATTTTTAAAATTCCACTCTTTCAATTCCACTCTTCCACCCTTAATTAAGCGGAGAAATAGGGGGAATTTTTTTTATTTTTACACTCTTTACACTCTTTTCCCCGGTATTTTTGGGTAAAAACCTCGGCCCGGGTGAACATTCTCATGAAGAGAATACCTATGAGAACACCTGATGACTTTGACATCACGTACAATGAGAGCGCTCCTCAAAACTTAGTTTGGCATAAGGAAAAGGAAAAACTCCTTCACCCGGCAGAAAACGCATTTTAACAAGTTCAATTGCTTAATAGCGGCAAAAATTAGAAATTTTTGTTAGGCAAAATAGATCAGAAACTATTAATGTCTCAAGCTCTACGTACAATGAACAGTTTCGACAACAACAACAAGTCTTGTTTGAGCCCTATTTAGTTTACATTTTTGATACAAATATCAAGATAAAAAATTAGAGGATTTAATTTAGGCTCTAGATACAATTGAGAGCACCCATGCAAAATTTGGCCCGGTTCCAACAATTGCTTTACGCTTTGGGCGTCCTCTTTCGTGATAAGTTTTTTGACTGTTTGCAATCAATTGAACAAAGGAATCAATATTTGTCTTTTGTTATTTATTTCTATAAATTTAAATGTTATGTATCTTCGAATTGATAGCTCATTTTACGGACTGGTGCTATTTTACTACAATCACGACTCTGCAAATAAAGTTTTGATGAAAGCCATTGGACCGGGTTTCAAACAAATTTCTTTCAGTAATTGTTTATTTTAAATTTCTCTGGCCCTTTGCTCCAAGGCAATAAAACAGTATTTCTATAGCTAGTGAATATTGAAAAAGCACTCCCCGCGTGTAGAAATAAAGAACCTTGTTTAAATCCGGATAGTAGATGCTTTTTTGAGGCTAATATTATAACTCGAATTGCTGCTAAGCTTTGCTACATAATTAAGAAGTGCCGATTTATTTGTAGGAAACTTTTGAACGATATCAACCTTCGAAAAAACTTGTATATCAATTTCAATGTTGCTTACACTTTGCGTCGGTTGATTAGTTTCTATTTTGGGTCAATTTCTTGCGGCAAGTCTTGACAATGTAATTTTGAAGATCACAATGCTATCATTTCTAAACCACTGCTGGACTTACTTGTCTATGAATTGGTAATCAATTCTTCCCACAATTTCTGCATTGGTTGTTTGCCCTCGATTATTGTCACTTCTCCAAGGCTGCATTTTTGCTGTTTTGCGACACAAAAAATGACCTCAATTGCATATATGATAGACGTGTTGTTAAAATGTTCGCTGCTTGCTTAATGAACCCAACTCCATTTTGATTGATAGACTTACAGCCCTGTCCGGGGTCACCATAACTTTTAGTGATTCTCCTTGAATATCGTCGTCTGACATATTCGTGATGAATCTATCCGGAATTTAATAGTTTTCGCTGTAGTAGAAAAAACAATTTTCACCCACTTCTTCGAGATTTTCTCGAACCGTTCCACTGCTTCATCTCTTTTTTTTCAGGAGAAGAAAATGTCTTGGTCGATTGCTATATTCCTTGGTCAAATGAAAAATATTTCCAGCATTGCCCATATCCAGTTTTCTCGTTTTTAAGTAGGCCAAGGAGGTCTTCATAAGGAAAATTTTCTTTTTGGTACGGCGCCCTTCTGATCCAATGCTTAAAAAGTGAAGTGAAACCATTTTTGATCACACAAAACCTCTGAAACTTCCCTCAATTGTTCTCTTTCCATTTGATTTTCCATTGTAATTTCAGCAGAATTTTGCGGATCTTCTTTTCATTTCTTGAATTTTTGTTGGGACTTCTATTGGACTTTCATTTTGTTTGTCTCTGGTGGATGATAAACGTCTCTTAGTTTTTCCTTTAGTATCACAGACGAAAGTTATCGAAGACCATATTTTCCCTTGCTATTATTGCGTGCTTCACTTTTCCCTTCTTATAGGCGGTTTCAACGTTGGCTCTCAAACGTAGTCCGGAAATTGAATTTTTATGAAATTCTAGATTCGAGCGTTGTTTGCGCGGAAAAGTTCTCGTGTTGAAATGAATAATTATTATTTTAGGTTTGACAAAGCAATTGTTTTTGTTTGTCTTACACAAATTACGAATGTCGCTGAATGAAATCTCTTGTTATATTTGACTTGTGGATTTGTCTTGCAAATCATTGTTTTAAGTCTAAATTTCATAGGGATTTTCTCATATTCGCAACAGATATATTGAAAAAGAGCAACTGATTTTTTCAGTTGACCAGCGAAGAATGGAATTAAGTTAAAGTTGATAATTCAACAAAATTTATATCAGGTTCATTTCACTAATTGTGCTGAACAATATCATAAACTTTTGAACAAAATAAAGAGACCAGACAGGAGGTGCTATGAACAGACAATGGCTAAAATTTAAACTTAGAACGGGAATGAACTAAGGGTTAACGAATGCCAAATTACGGAACAATTTTATATAGCTACTCTAAAGGTTAAAACAAAGAAATAAAAATAAATTTAATTTTTTGAATTGAAGATTGAAATGAAAATATAGAGTGGAGGTACCAACTAGTGCAACGCGCAGTTGTGGCATTTTGTGAGTTGGAACACTGCCGATTGGCAAATTGTACACTGTCTTTGAGCAGTGAAATGTGTTCCCCATAATCATTTATCGTTGAGTTGGCATGTCTTAATTTAATATAATACAAAATAATATTTCAAAGTAATATTTCAAAATTACTTATCAAAATTAATGTGGCGGCTGAGCTCACTAACTCAATTACCAAATTGAATAGCGCTTCAAGGCCATTTCAAGCCTCAAAGCTAGAATAGCATGACAAGCAAAATTTAATGCTACATTCTGTCGAAGCCATACAGATTTGTTCACTTTGTTCAACATTTGTATTTAGCTACTATTATTAGTACACAATCGTCATACATGAAGTAAAACTCAAACTCGAACTTCCTCAACCACCAGCAAAACAATACTACGACTTAACAGTATTGCATCACATTCTTTGCGATTGGATTGCGAATCAACCTGTTGTTGATACAGAATATTCGACAAAATTTCTACATGGTTAACAAATTTCCCATGACGTCAAATTTACACTGAAAAAGCAACGTTATGGAAAAGTGTTCACATTCTGTCGACATTCTTATCCACAACCAATCAACAGTTGAATTTGACATGTAAATCCACGTGACCAGCAGCATAAATGAAGCTTGAAAAACTACCAAAAATCAGTTGAAACTTGTTAATTTTGTCTTATTAAACTGACATACAGTGCGTATTGAAGCACACTTTCTTGAGCGGTAAATTACTTGTTATCGTGTCTTGTTTCTGGTGATCATATTAGTGAATGTACAGAATAACTTAATTTTGACTTGTGAAAAGAGAATTAATTTTGATACTCTCAAAACTTTCTTTCTGAGGAACGAAGTTCCTAAGTAAGAGAAACTTTGTGCAAAGCATAAAATCAGTTTCTCTTACTGGCTTTAATGAAGCCTAGCATAGTTCACTAATTGCGTTGTTGAGCAATTGAGTGAAAAGCACAAAGCGAGAATTTGGTTACACTTGTTAACTTCGTTAACTTGTTACCTTATCCCGCAGAGGTCTCCGAAAATATTGACACATTGAATCTAGAAACAAATTGGCCCAGTCAGTTCCTACCACAGTTATCTAGATCTGTACATCTGGGATTTTGCAATTTCGAATTATAACTTGAGTTATTAACATAAAAATTCATCAAAAATTGGATTGTTTCAATTTGAATTATTTTTTTATTCTGGGAGAAACAAGTTTGTTATACAGCAAAGCTGAGCTATTAGTTATCAGGAGTAATTGAGCAACAAGTAATATTGAGACATTGATTATAGAAAAAAATTGTCCCAGTTAGTTCCTACCACAGTTATCTAGATCTGTACATCTGGGATTTTGCAATTTCGAATTATAACTTGAGTTATTAACAAAAAAATTCATCAAAAACTGGATTGTTTCAATTTGAATTATTTTTTTATTCTGGGAGAAACAAGATTGTTATACAGCAAAGCTGAGCTATTAGTTATCAGAAGTAATTGAGCAACAAGTAATGCAACGGCACTCTACTTTATAGCATATATTACAGTTCATAGAAGTCATCTGCAAAAACACAATATCCGGACAGATTTGAAACCGCTGAAACGAATTGGGCGGCGTAAAGTTTTCCTAGACTTTGATAAAAGAGCAGCCGTTACATTTGGTCTGCCGACCCAGACAGTGGAGGGCAATCTTCTGTCCAATTTGATCAGGAGATTGCCGAAGGCACCCCCAAAAAGAATCAAACAAATCAACACCAACAGGCCAGTGACGCGAACAGAAGAGTGCAATTCAATAAAGAAATTGAAGTGCGAACCCTGCTCAAAGGAAAGCAAGAACACAATCGTCATACATGAAGTAAAACTCAAACTCGAACTTCCTCAACCACCAGCAAAACAATACTACGACTTAACAGTATTGCATCACATTCTTTGCGATTGGATTGCGAATCAACCTGTTGTTGATACAGAATATTCGACAAAATTTCTACATGGTTAACAAATTTCCCATGACGTCAAATTTACACTGAAAAAGCAACGTTATGGAAAAGTGTTCACATTCTGTCGACATTCTTATCCACAACCAATCAACAGTTGAATTTGACATGTAAATCCACGTGACCAGCAGCATAAATGAAGCTTGAAAACCTACCAAAAATCAGTTGAAACTTGTTAATTTTGTCTTATTAAACTGACATACAGTGCGTATTGAAGCACACTTTCTTGAGCGGTAAATTACTTGTTATCGTGTCTTGTTTCTGGTGATCATATTAGTGAATGTACAGAATAACTTAATTTTGACTTGTGAAAAGAGAATTAATTTTGATACTCTCAAAACTTTCTTTCTGAGGAACGAAGTTCCTAAGTAAGAGAAACTTTGTGCAAAGCATAAAATCAGTTTCTCTTACTGGCTTTAATGAAGCCTAGAATAGTTCACTAATTGCGTTGTTGAGCAATTGAGTGCGCTGAAAAACACAAAACGAGAATTTGGTTACACTTGTTAACTTTGATTATCGCGCAGAGGTCTCCGAAAATATTGAGACGTTGATTATAGAAAAAAATTGTCCCAGTTAATTCCTACCACAGTTATCTAGATCTGTACATCTGGGATTTTGCAATTTCGAATTATAATTTGAGTTATTAACAAAAAAATTCATCAAAAATTGGATTGTTTCAATTTGAATTATTTTTTTATTCTGGGAGAAACAAGTTTGTTATACAGCAAAGCTGAGCTATTAGTTATCAGGAGTAATTGAGCAACAATTAATATTGAGACATTGATTATAGAAAAAAATTGTCCCAGTTAGTTCCTACCACAGTTATCTAGATCTGTACATCTGGGATTTTGCAATTTCGAATTATAACTTGAGTTATTAACAAAAAAATTCATCAAAAATTGGATTGTTTCAATTTGAATTATTTTTTTATTCTGGGAGAAACAAGATTGTTATACAGCAAAGCTGAGCTATTAGTTATCAGAAGTAATTGAGCAACAAGTAATGCAACGGCACTCTACTTTATAGCATATATTACAGTTCATAGAAGTCATCTGCAAAAACACAATATCCGGACAGATTTGAAACCGCTGAAACGAACTGGGCGGCGTAAAGTTTTCCTAGACTTTGATAAAAGAGCAGCCGTTACATTTGGTCTGCCGACCCAGACAGTGGAGGGCAATCTTCTGTCCAATTTGATCAGGAGATTGCCGAAGGCACCCCCAAAAAGAATCAAACAAATCAACACCAACAGGCCAGTGACGCGAACAGAAGAGTGCAATTCAATAAAGAAATTGAAGTGCGAACCCTGCTCAAAGGAAAGCAAGAAAGCAAAAGCGAACAGGAACCAGGCAAGTCAAGCACAACCAGCAGTGAGGAGCTTCAATCAACAGCTCTCAGGTACGATAAGAAGCTTCAAGAGTTAGTGGAAGAAGTTAACACTAAAAGAAGACTTGGCTACAAAATAATCGAAGATTCAGATCGACCCAACAAACTAAAGGTCCTCTATCAACAGACTGTCCACCTCCTAGAGGAAGAAATACCCAAGCAACTGCAGCGTCAAAACAAGCTTGTGCCTTAACAAGCAAATTTCGTTGAAGAACATCTGAAAGAAGCAAGGAAGTGCAAAGCAAGTGTGGACCATCTTTGGCTTGCATATATAAGCAAAGGCACGCAACCAGAAACGAATGCAGAGCAAAGCAACGCAACCCAAGCCGTGAACGACAACCAGAGCAACAACAACATCACAACGGACAGCCCAGTTGCTCAAACAGTGCAGAATGGAGCAACAGCAAGTGGCCAAGAGACGGAGAATATTTCGGAAACATCATCAGCAAAGCAAAGGGGAGAGGAAAGGATGAAGAAATTCGATATCGAATTCGAAACCCGGATGCGACTGGAACAAGCACGTTTTCAGCGGAGGAGGGCAAAGCTGGAAATGCAAATGAAGGAACTGCAAACCAAGCATCAACTACTGGAGGAAGAGCGCGAGCTGGAGCGCAAAGTGAAGAGAACAGCATTAGCGAACGATGATGCTCGTTCCCAATCAGCCAGTGCTCAAGACAAATCACCTTTCAACTGGACTGCCAAGAAGAAAGATGTTTCTGACTGGGCCAGCAGAATCGACAACCTTCTAACACCAGATCGATCAACAGCTCCCTTCGAAGTAACCCCTGAAGCGAACAGGCAAAGTCACTTCTCACGATGTCGCAGTTCACGAGACCGATCCTCAAGTGTTGAAGACCGGGAGGTGTCCCCCAGAGCTGGTCTGCTACGATACAACAGTGGGTACGCGGGTAGCAGTAGCCTACCAAAGCTCAAGTTGAACAACTTCGATGGGCTAGTATGTTCATTGCTACAGTGGATCAACAACCAATACCAGACTCAGAGAAGATGAGCCATCTGAAGACTCTACTGACAAGCAAGGCAAGGTCAGTAATTTCTGGATTGAGCTATTCTGGACAATTCTATGGTGCTGCATGGAGCATTCTGGAGAGAAAATTTGGAAGGCCATATGTGATTATTGATGCACAGCTGGAGAGTCTTCGCAAAGCAAGTCATGTGAAACCTCACGACTCAACAGGTCTGATCATTTTCTCAGTTATTGTTTCGAACTTTGTGAAAGTGCTCAAAGAGTACAAGCAGATTGGTGATCTGCAATGAAGCTCGACACTGTACGCGGCAGTAGATAAACTACCTCAAGTTCTCAAAGAGAAGTGGTGGTTCTATGTTGATGATAAAGATGAAGATTGGCTTGATCGGATTATGTTTGAAAGGTGGCTATCTATGATAGCATTCGTGCGCGAAGGGTTTTCAGTTTTCAAGAGAGAGCGAAGAGAAGAAGATCGAAGAAGCACAAATAGAGACAAGTGGTTCTCGAAAACATCGAACTTCAGTGCAAGTTCGAACGTGAAAGAAACGAAGCAAACGCAAATTGATCACTGTGCGCTAGCCGATGGCACTCATAAAATATGGATCTGTCCACAATTCAGGAACATGAGTGTGAATGATTGGTACGCAGCAGTGAGGAAGCAACGCTTATGTTACGGATGTCTAGGCAAAGGACATGCAATCAAAGATCGTAAAGTCAATGCGTGCTGCATCAATGGATGCATCAAGAAGCCCAACCGATTGCTACATTCAGAAAACCAAATGGACAGGGGCAATCACGCAGTCAACGTTAGCGCAGCAACAATCAACTAGAGTAACGAAGTTACTAGCTTTCTTCAGATAGTTCCTGTCTCAATACAGAGCGGTGGCAACAGGCTGAACACATATGCTTTCGTCGATAGTGGATCAACGGTTTCATTCATCGAACAAAGTGTGCAAGAGAAGATACGAGCCCAGGGCACCGATTTGACGCTCAACATAGCTGGCATACACGGAACAAAGGATCTGAAGACAGAAAGGTTCCTCTCAAAATAAAGGGACTAAATTCAAAGTTGCATTCAATCGAAGCGTTTGCACACCCGTCAATCTCCTTGGGAAACACAAACCACAACTACAACAAGCTGAAGCAAAGCTTTAATCACTTGAGTGTTCTACCCAACAAAAGCTTCAACTTGATGGAAGTTGGCATCATCCTTTGTCAAGATGCTTATGAGCTACAAGGCCCATTGGAATACAAGATAGGAACACGAAGTGAACCTTTCGCCGTTCTAACAGAGCTAGATTGGGTAGTCAGTGGACCCATGACGGGCAAAAGAAGACAAAATGTTTGTCATTTCGCCTTCACTCAAGATGTGAAGGTGGCTGAGAATATCCAAACCTGGTGGGACATAGAAACCTATGCTTCCAAAATCAACGTCGTCAGTCAATCAAAGAAAACACTGCAGGCACAGAAGGTGCTAGAGAGTACGATGAAGTTCACAGGCGAACGGTACGAATTGGGAATGCTGTGGAGTGAACCAGAGCCAAACCTACCGAACAACTACAGCTCAGCCTTGGGTCAGCTTTACTCACTGGAGCGAAGATTCCAAAGGGACCCAAACCTGAAGAGTTTGTATCATCAGTCAATAGATACAGATGTAGAAAAAGGATTCGTAAAGATATTGGACGGGTCCGAAGTGAAAGGCACCTTCGGAAGGGAATGGTATTTGCCACACCATCCAGTGCCAAACCCGAACAAGCCTGGCAAAGTAAGACGTGTTTGCAATGCTGCCTCAAAGTATAAAGAAGTATGCCTTAATGATAAGCTACTAGCAGGACCTGATCTGCTACATGGGTTGATTGGAACAATATTCAGATTCCGTGAAGGTCCAATAGCCCTAACAGCTGACATCGAATCGATGTTTCTACAAGTGCAAGTTCCCGAACAGGATAGAAGTTGCTTGAGGTTCTTATGGCGTCCAAGCACAAATGAATCTGTTCAGATAAAGGAATATCAGAGTCACGTATTTGGAGGCAAGAGATCTCCAACTTGCGCAAACAATGCTCTCAAGCGAGTGGGACCGGACAACGAAGAAGAGTATCCAATAGCAACAAAGTCAATACAAAACAACTTCTACATGGACGATTTCATCAAATCAGTAGAAACCCCGGAAGAAGCAATTGAAGTCCTCAATCAATTACATCCTCTTCTCTCCCAACATGGATTTGAATTGAAGAAGTGGATAGGCAACGACGACGCAGTTATCGAAGCAATCGCAGAAGACTTGAAGTCAATCAGCAACACGAAGCAAGTCGAAGTGGAACCCAGTACGGAGGGATCCTCAGTGCTAGGACTACAATGGACCATTACTGATGATAGCTTTCAAGTGTGTAGAGGTACCAACAAGGAAGTGGAAACCCCTATAACCCGGAGGAAGAATCTGTCAGTGGTATCTTCAGTATTCGACCCGATCGGATTGTTTGCTCCGTTCAGTGTTCACATGAGACGACTTCTGAAAAGCATCTGGACTAAGACTGGACAACATTGGGACAACGAAGTGGAGCCTATTGAAGAAGAAGAATTCCTGAGATGGAAAGAACAACTTCCAATAGTGGCTGAAACAAGCATCGATAGAAGGTACTTCAACAAAGAGAGGGATAAAGCCGAACTTCATGTGTTTGCTGACGCGTCTGAAGACACGATGTGTGCAGTGGCTTATCTACGTTCACAACCAAAAAAGTACTCAGCTGACTTAGCATTTGTCATTGGAAAATGCAGAGTGGCACCGATGAGGCATCTTTCAATACCGCGATTGGAATTGCAAGCGGCAGTCATGGCAGTGAGGTTGAAAGAACAGATAGTCAAGGAACATGAAATGCAAATAAATAGTTGCAGTTTTTGATCAGACTCAACTACAGTTTTGCAGTAGATACACAGTTTCCATCGCAAGCAACAAGTGTTTGTGGCCAATCGCGTCGCTGAGATACTAGATACAACTGATGTTTCACAGTGGAAACATGTCAGCGGTATTAACAACCCAGCGGACATTGGCACCAGAGCAATCAACATTGAGGAACTCAAGAAAAATGAGTGGCTCACTGCGCCGGCCTGGTTGAAACGACCAGAAAGCGAGTTGCCAGAGCAAGTGAACCTAATCTTTGCATCAGATGAAGAGAATATACCCTCATCAGTCTTCATGGTACAGGCTAAAGAAAAGAAAGCTGTTATTCAGTGGGAACGATTCAGTAACTTTAAAAGACGAGTAAATACAGTGGCATACGTACAGAGAGCATTAAACAAACCCAAACCAGCAACACTCAAAGTCAGCATTGAAGACAGAGAAAAAGCAAAAGCAACAATCTTCAAGTTACTACAGCAAGAACAGTTTGGTGAAGAGATGAAATCTCTCAAAGCTGAAAAAGAAATTACAAAAGGCAGCAAAATTCTACAATTCTCCCCCTTCCTAAATGAAGAAGGACTTATTCGAGCCAAAGGCAGATTAGGCAAAAGTCAATTGGACTTCAATGCAAAGCATCCAATTTTGCTACATTGGAAAAATAATGCGGTTGAATTATTCTTGCGAAACGAGCTCAAGGACAATCAACACGAAGGCACTGAGCATGTGAGAAACATTGTTCAGCAGAAGATGTGGATACTAGGCATACGGAACGCCTCAAGATCAATCAAAAACAATTGCGTTACCTGCAGAAAAGTCAGAGCACAAACGATAGCACCAGTGATGGCAGATCTACCCGAAGAGCGGTTAGATGCTTCAACAGCCTTTACAAATGTTGGAGTTGACTACTTTGGCCCTTTCATTGTGAAGATTGGGCGGAGAAACGAAAAACGATGGTGTTTTCTGTTTACTTGTCTAACTATGAGAGCGCTGCATATAGAAGTGGTACCCACGTTGGACACAGATAGTTGTCTCAATGCAATAATGAGATTTTGCACGATGAGGCAAACCAAGTACAATCATCAGCGACAATGAGACAAACTTTGTTGGAGCTGAAAGAGAGTTTGCAGAGTACGTTGCGACATGGAACACAGAAGGGATCGAAGAACATCTGATCCAACGAGGAATCAGATGGAAGTTCAACCCGCCCGCAGCACCACACTTTAGAGGAGTATGGGAACGGTTGATGAGAACTTGCAAGAAAGCGATGTATGCAGTATTGGGGAACAGATCAGTCACCGCGGACGTTCTTTCAACATCGATGTGTATTGTTGAGCAGACTTTGAACGCAAGACCGTTGACTCCAGTCAGTTCAGATGTTAATGACTTAGAAGCATTGACACCCAATCACTTCTTGCTTGGCGACAAGAACGTTTGCTTACCCTACCTACCGTGCGCAGAGGAATTTGTTGATCATCGAAAGTTCTTTCGACAAACTCAAGCATGTGCAAATCTCATATGGGACAGATTTCGGAAAGAATATCTGCCAACTCTGAATAATCGACAAAAATGGCGATCTACGGCAAACGAAATCCTTAAAGAATGCGATCTCGTTTGGTTGATCGAAGACAGTGATAAGCGTGGATATTACAATCTAGGTCGAGTTGCGGAGACCATCGATGGGTCTGAAGGTGTGATTCGATCAGCGAAAGTTCGAACGAACGACGGAGTGTACAAGAGACCAGTAGTGAAGCTCGCCCCAGTACTACCTGGTAAAGATGTATTCGCGATGGAAAACAGGGCCGGCCATGTGGCGACTGAGCTCACTAACTCAATTACCAAATTGAATAGCGCTTCAAGGCAATTTCAAGCCTCAAAGCTAGAATAGCATGACAAGCAAAATTTAATGCTACATTCTGTCGAAGCCATCCAGATTTGTTCACTTTGTTCAACATTTGTATTTAGCAACTATTATTAGTACACAACCGTCATACATGAAGTAAAACTCAATCTCGAACTACCTCAACCACCAGCAAAACAATACTACGACTTAACAGTATTGCATCACATTCTTTGCGATTGGATTGCGAATCAACCTGTTATTGATGCAGAATATTCGACAAAACTTCTACTTGGTTAACAAATTTCCCATGACATCACATTTACACTGAAAAAGTGAAGTTATGGAAAAGTGTTCACATTCGGTCGTCATTCTTTTCTACAACCAATCAACAGTTGATTTTGACATGTAAATCCACGTGATCAGCAGCATAAAAGGAGCTTGAAAAACTACCAAAAATCAGTTGAAGCTTGTTAATTTTGTCTTATTAAACTGACATACAGTGCGTATTGAAACACACTTTCTTGAGTGGTATATTACTTGTTATCGTGTCTTGTTTCTGTTGATCATATTAGTGATTGTACAGAATAACTTAACTTTGACTTGTGAAAAGAGAATTAACTTTGATATTCTCAAAACTTTCTTTCCGAGGAACGAAGTTCCTAAGTAAGAGAAACTTTGTGCAAAGCATAAAGTCAGTTTCTCTTACTGGGTTTAATGAAGCCTAGCATAGTTCACTAATTGCGTTGTTGAGCAATTGAGTGCGCTGAAAAGCACAATGCGAGAATTTGGTTAAACTTGTTAACTTCGTTAACTTGTTACCTTATCCCGCAGAGGTCTCCGAAAATATTGACACATTGAATCTAGAAACAAATTGTCCCAGTCAGTTCCTACCACAGTTATCTAGATCTGTACATCTGGGAATTTGCAATTTCGAATTATAACTTGAGTTATTAACAAAAAAACTCAACAAAAATTGGATTGTTTCAATTTGAATTATTTTGTTATTCTGAGAGAAACAAGTTTGTTATACAGCAAAGCTGAGCGATTAGTTATCAGGAGTAATTGAACAACAAGTAATGCAACGGCAATCTACAGTATAGCGGATAATACAGATCATAAAAGTCAACAGCAAAAACACAATATCCGGACAGATTTGAAACCGCTGAAACGAACTGGGCGGTGTAAAGTTTTCCTTGACTTTGATAGGAGAGCAGCAGTTACAATTAAGAATATTAATTTTATAATATACTATAATATTTATATATTTATAATAATAATATAATATTAATTTTAATATTAATAACAATATTGATATTAATAATTACGAAATATAAATAATACATAACCGCTCTAGTTTGGTATACAATTTTATTGTACCGTTTGTATTTGCAACGGCTCAGAATTGAAATTTCTCGAGCATATTTTACTGTAAACAACCCTGGTAGATTCTTAGCTGTTTTGTGAGAAACTTTGAATAAAGAAACTATCAAAATCAGATCTGAAATTGTCAATTTTGAAAGAAAGCAAAAGCACCTTTGCTGTATGAACTGCGGTTTTTTAAAACTTCGTGTTTCTGTTCTTTAATAATAGCAACCCAGTACTAGATTGCTCATTGTAAACCCGTTAAGCCAGTTGATCGAGTAAAATGATAGATTAAAAACACGTAACTGCACATTAATCAAAAGGAAGTGAGTTTTGTTAGAATTAATTGGTTCTTAGGAGAAACGGGGATTAATCAGCAAGCATTTTGATAGGATACTAGAATCACTGCAAATTAACAAAGAAATTCGCGCTTTTTCAAGATTGAGTTTTTTTTCCAAATTTTCAGATCCAAAGAACAATTTACCGTTCATTTTGTTGAAAAATGAGTATCGTTGGGTCAAGAGCAGCATCGATCAAGTTTCAAGTCTAATCTTGTAAACTTTTTCGCAAATGCGTCCCAATTTCTGCCTATTTTCCTCAAAAACTATTCTGCCAATCTTTGCCTTAATCAAATTATACGTTGTTCAATTGTAGATTCAAATCATAGCCATTTCCTCAGAATAAATTAGATTTGATTTCACATTGAGAACTCTCGCAATGGTCTATCTCTTTGATATCTACAAGAAACAACGTTTTGTGTTATCAAGGATTTTCAATAAAGAGTGATTAAAGATCCTAATTTTTGATGTGTTTGGTTACCTGATGTTTCTTTTGTGAACTACTCATAACTCAATCACAGAAGAAAAAACACTTTAGCACGACCATGAAACCGAATGACTAAATTTATACAAGAATTTATTTATTCTGACATTAACATTTCTCTCTTGTCAGTTGTTTGTAGTGAGAATATCATCAAAATAATGTCATCAAATATTCTATGTTTTTCGAAAAAACAAGCAGTCAACCACATCTTTTTTGTTTCCGAAGATAACCTATCTTGTAACTGCCGGTAACAATGTGTCATTTTTCACAAGTTTGAACCCAAGATAAAATTTGATAGAAATACAAGGTTAAATTTCCGATAGAATGACAATCAATCGTCAATTTTGTTTCAGTCGCTTTTCAACCTTTTTAAGAGGATTTTTTTAATACGCTTGTCCACAACCATCACACTATAATACTGCTAATGATTGAGGCAATTTTCTACCCGTACCAAACGTTCAGAATAATCAGTACTGAATACCACTACTGAATCAGAATAATTCTCAGAAATATATCAGTATTAATTCAGACTCTGTTCATGTCACATTTAGGTTTGAAATCCTCTGATTCAGACTCTGATTCAGACTCTGAATCAGTCTCTGACTCAGACAATGAATTGTCCTCAATTAGACTCTGCCCAGACTCTGAATCAGAAACTAACTTATTCTGAATTAGACTCTGAATTAGACTCTGACTTTTGTCTGAATCAGGTTAACTTCATTACTATGTTCCTGAGCCAAGCTAAGTTTCGCCATTGCTTTCGCTCTCAGATCCTTAAAAAATAAATTTTTACAATACCTGTAAAAATTGAAGAAACTATACAATAGGTTGTCGAAACCTTTCTCAACTCAATTTAAAAACTGACTTTTTGCTATTTTCCAGTATGCTCTGAGTGATTAATACCCTCATCCTTTTTTATTCCGCGCTGGGGACCGGCAGTGGCCGAGTTACTGAAATAGTCTATAGGAAAACTGGTATAACATGGTAATAAACTCTGCTTGTACAGTTATCCAAAACATAAACAAGACAAATATAAACATTAAAACAAGACAAAACTAGGCAAAGAAAAAACATAAAATATTGACAAATTTTTTCAAATAAACGTATTTTCTTTCAATTAAACTTATTCCGACGAAATATTTTAACGATTCAGAGTTCACTTAGCCTATAGTGATGATTATTAACCAAAATTACCGGAAAAGACTGTTGGAATTGTTGGAATTTTAGTGGCTTCTTCACACTAATCATGTATACTTTGAACAAGTAGGCATTCGACAAATAACTTTGTCAACCGTTTCATACCATTTTTATATGGGGTCACATTAATTGTTCACTGATAGGTAAAACTTTTTTGAATTAAAATACGCACGAATTGATACAATCTAATGCTTCAGACGGGCACAATCTTTTTGTGCTATATATTGATTCACTCAGCGTTATTTAGTATAATGAGAAAAAATTCCACTGTCAAATTTGACAGAAACTTTCACTTCCAACTCATCAAGGAACTCAAAAAGAAAATAATGTGTATATGGCACTACAGGAAAATCGGAGGGGCAATTTAAAAATGAATGAAAGAAATAATAAAATTTACATTAATTAAATTATTTTCAATGATTATGAAAACCTCTAAAAAATCACTCATTTCTATACCACAGTTTCAACAATATTTCTCCAAAACTTTAACACGAAAACAAATTGAACCAATTACCATGTATCTCCTTTCAACAAAACGCATAATTTTTGCTGTAACTAACACATATTGTATCTGAGCTAAATAAAGCATTTTTGTTTGAAAGTACACACAAGTGGAATTTTCTAGAATATTCTTATTGCGACTACTTCTCTTAAACGCGTAACGCATTTTAGAAACATTCAATTCAACTGCGAAAGGTCGTTTTGTTGATTTGAAGCAAGTAAGCGGCGGTTTTAAGTTAAAATCTAGGAGTAATATTTTGGGATTAGAAATTAAGAGTGGTAATTAATATTGCAATAAAAATTTACCTTTGAATTTTCAACTTATATTTTCCTCTTTCATATGATAAAAAGTGCGTTCAATTACAACTATTTCGAAGAATTCTTAATATTTGAAGTGATGGCAAATGACTGAATATTGCTCTAAAACATTCATTTTTGACTGAAAATTTTGCTGTATCAAAATTTAACATACATTTTGCTCTCTCTCTCTCTATCTCTCTCTCTCTCTCTCTCTCTATCTCTCTCTCTAAAACTAAAGATTTGAAAAACATTCACAAATAATAATTAACAAAATTTATTAGTGTTTAAACAGATAAAAAATGACTTAATTTTGCATTTTTTTCGACTAATTTTTATATATTAGGTTTCGAATGTAGGTCATGTAGTATCAAATTCTAACCTAGGTTCTTCTTTTTCTCATGATTTTTTTTAAAAAAACATTCAAAATAAATAATTAACAAAGATTTTTTAACGTTTAAAGTGGTAGAAAATCATTTAATTTTGCTGTTTTCCTCCAATAATTTTTTAATTATTCATTTCTTATGATAAGTGATGTGACAATAAAATTTACCTTAGGTTTTTCTCTTTCTATTGAAACAAGAAGCGTTCAAAAATAAATTAAATATCAAATGTTTTTTAATGTTATTAGTGATCAAAATGACTTAATATTAATGTTTTTCTCAAATATAAAATAATTGAAGCTATGAATAAAGCTAAATAACTCTAATATACTAGGTGTAGAGTAAAACTTAACATGAGACCCACAAACTATTGTAGTTTCTTCCTTTCTTCCATGTGCAGAGCTTTCCCTAGTGCTTTCTTGACATTATAGATAACTCTCCTGCTTCTTGATACTTCTATGATGTCACCCAGACCAGTTTGAAGGTGTAACCATATGACCGTAAATTTGCGAAAAAACAGCCATCGTTCCTGTTTCTGGTAACCTCCTGTTCACCAACTTCATGTACCACTTTTCAACAACCTGCTTCAGGAAAAAATGCTTTATTTTGAAGACATAGTAACTTCTCCTAATCTGTCTTGTACCTTCCAAATCACTGTGGGTGTTCCACTGCTTCTTCCCCTTTTTCAGAATAAAAGAAAACCGTTTTGACATCAAACTGGTGCATCAAACAGACCTGCATTGCCGATACTTGAAGAATAATCTTTTACAGATAGATGCAAATTTCTGAAAATAGTTCGTGCTTCAACATGCTTGAGACCATCTTGCCCAAAAGGGCGCTTTGTAAATGACCATCGGATCCCATTTTCACTTTATTATCTCATAAGCCCGGGGTTATGTTTCTCCTTTTGGCTGGTCTCTTTAGTGCCCAAGTCTTGTTGTCTTTGACTGCCTTGACCTTGTCCTTCCTTGCCCGTTGTCACAAGTCCAAGTCATCAACTTGCTCGATACCCGAGACTTTCTTGGGTTCCAAAAATTAATTTTAGTCACAACAAGACGAGTCCTGACTTCTCCGAAAAATTCGGAACCTTCCTTGTTCGCTCCGATGCAGAGTTCTGCCTTTTTTGCTTTTTTCGATGAGTCTTGATTGATGCCACCGGTTGTTTTGGCTAAACGCTCTATGTCACTGTCAACTAGTGACTCTGAGTTGTCTATAAATCCATCTTGTTGCAAGAATTTCTCTATGGTGCCACTTCTGCAACATCTGCGGACTCTAGTCCTAGCGCTGTTTCTTGAGTTATTATGCTCTCTAAGTCGCTTCACTGTTACTGTTTGGCAGTAGATGCAACCAAAATTTGTGCTTTGCCCTTGTAAGCTTTGCCTTGTGCCAGAATCCTAGTTTGCTGACCTCTCTTGCAATAGATCAGTCATGTCTGTGTTGTCTGGATGTAATCCCGCTTATGACACATTGTGATGATCACATCTTGATCTGTCCTTACATTGCGTGGGTTGGGAATGCACACCTGGTGTTCGTTGTTACTTTCTGTGTTACTCACAAACTTTAATTCCAGTTCGGGATTTCAGTTTGCTTTTGTCTTTTATGAGGACATTTGCAACTAAGTAAAGAAAATTTATTATTTGTAAACTTGGTTTCTGTGGATCGCACTACATCGTCTAGTCATTTTTTTCCTGCTGCATGAAAAATTGCTGCTCCTCATATCAGTTTGGGAAGTATTCAATTAATGGTCCAAAAACTTGCTGCCTTAAGCAATGTTCTACCTCTCAGTTGACTCATTTTGATTAGCGTCTTTGGTATGGTCTTTTTCTTTAGAAAGCGTGTCTTTAAAAAGTACGTTTGGATTTGCTATGACACAAACTCATTTTCATTTTCTATTTGCAGTATCCTGAGCATTTCCACACTGAAAATAAATTTCTTTGAGCTAGACAGTGCTTCATTATTTGCATTCAACAACTCGATTTGAAACTTGACATTGACTCAGCTGTGAATTGTCCCATCACGTCTGTGAACACCTTTTCTACTTTCTTTTCTGGTTGTGTTTCCTACAGCTTAAGTCTTTCCTCAAAGTGAAGCTTGCGCCCACTCTTTGCAATTCGAGACTGCCAGGAGGTTCGAACAACTGTCACGAACACATAAAATATTATTGAGTTCGCATTGGATTTCACCCCTAATTGAGGGTATGCTGATAATTATCCAGCCTCTACCTAAATCTAGAAGTCGTTTTGTTGCGTTTCGTAAAATTA
The DNA here is from genome assembly GCF_964194025.1 of Convolutriloba macropyga. Lineage (NCBI taxonomy): Eukaryota > Metazoa > Xenacoelomorpha > Acoela > Convolutidae > Convolutriloba > Convolutriloba macropyga. The sequence continues at coordinate 50,288,732 of NC_134477.1, forward strand.
AATGATTGAATTTGCACAAAGTCGAGAAACTCACGAATGTTTGGTACTATATGCTCTCTGCAACTACTGCAAGCTCTTTGTTTTCAAAGGGGGTACGAGCTGCCCAGTACTCGTTGTTTGGAGTAGCCAATGCTAAACTCTTTGCCACTGACACATGTTTCCTCCTTCTTTTTGTCTTTTGTATACCCTATATAAATGACGCTTCTCGCAAAATATATGCTGCCTTGCGCTGTCGCTTACATCCTGCGGCTCTTGGCAATGTGTTCAAGGATACCACTACATAAAATAACCGTCTTTTTTCGGTTTCATCTTGACGTGACTTTTCTCTGATGTTTCCACAGAGCCACTGTTTATGGAATAGCAAAACGATTTTCAACTTCACAATTTGGAGATTTAATGGAGAGATCTGAAGAGAATTATCGAGTTTAATATTAATTCTAAAGATGGCACAATGATTCATTGTGAGGGTCGTAGCGGGTTAAAAACATGGTGTTCCGATATGGTTAACATTTATCTTCCACACTTTCCCCAGACAACACTCGCAAAAGTGGCCATAAATCGTATGCCATCATTTTTTTTTAGGATTTCGTTCCTATTACTCCTCGTATCATAATCATTTGAAATAAGCTGGGAAAATTTTGCATCGAATAATCTCAATCTAAAAATAGCTCTCTAGAATCATATATCTGAACCCAATAAGTATTCCGAGCACAATTTTTGACGATTCATATAAAAAATTATGTGACATGAGTTAATTTGCTCTTGTCTGATTAAACTGGTAAGTAAGTTTTCTTCCTAATATCTTTAACTAGGCTTGAAAATTTAAAACGAATTTTTAACATCCTGTGAAACTTTCCTAGAAGTTTATGAGTTCAACTTTTTCTCTGTTTCTAAGTTGCTCATTCTTTGATTTTTTTCTATTGCCCATTTCAATATAGATGCTCATTAGTTTGTAGCCCGGATGAATTTGATTAGATCGGAGATATGTGGCAAGACGTACTTATGCACATTAAAGGCTGTTGTAATGGAAAATTACGTAACTTGTCACGGATTACATTAGTGTGCCTTGAAAAATCTTGTTTTACATCATTTGATTCCATCAAGACTGATTTCTCTCTGATGGAATAAAGATAGATTTCTCGCTCCTTATGTTATGTACAATACAATATCTGAAGAATGTATAAGGCTTGTAAATTCAAGCTGTGGAGCAATACATTTTTATTTACTTATTTTACTGCTATGATAAAAAATTAGCAATCTATTTTCATCATTCTTTTTTCATTTGCACGGAAACTGTGAGACGAATCATGAAAACTTTTGGCCTAGGCTATGACCATTGGGATATATGAAGTTACATGAAGTATAGAACCGATGGATGAAGTAATGAATTGCCTACTATTTTTCGATTTTTGAGGTCGTAGATTGTTTGTTTGGATAAATTTAGAACTTGGGAAACTTCTTGTTGGGACTAGGCCGAATTTTATTCACAAATAGTTTGAGCACAAAAACTGACCAATCAAATTTCGAATTTTTGTGACAACAGTCTGCTGTGACAGATTAGTTAGATTCCGTGCTCCAAAACGTTACAGTTCGGCGCCAACTTCTTTTCGAACAATTTTCGTCTCTGTGTAGCAACAATGTTTTTAATGGTGTGTTTACAGCAATGGTTTAGTCGATATACTGACCTCATTTCTAGGTTGAGAATCAATCCTTTCAAAGCATATTTGATACTTTAAACTTGATAAATTTTTATAAAGCTTTGTAGATTTTTCAGGATTTTTAAATTCATGAGAATGGCGGGAGTGCACTGCTACCAATTTTAAAGAGGATCGGGAACGTCACAAGGTTCAGTCTAAGTTTGGGGTCCTACTCTCCCCTCTAAGCAATAAATTTGGACATAAAATGTTATTAAATTGAAGTATAAACAGTTGAAAAAAATTCCAATACGTTCTTACAAACTTGTAGGTCGTCAAGATGCATTTAAACGTATGTTGAAAATAGACGGCAGCCTACATAAAAGCTGTAGCAACCCAAAAATTGACCAATCATGTACCGGTTTTTGAGATCAAGGGTGCTGTTACTATTGTTTAGGACTTGAGGCTCAGAAACTTTTCAATCATTGACGCTACTTTCATAAAAAGAAGTTGTTCTCTCTATTAGAACCGAAAATGATTCTACTGGTGTGTTTGACAGCGATGTTTTCGCTTTTTCTTCAAATTGGTGAGTTATTTCTATCCAGAGAAACGATCTCCTTATAAAGTCTGACACTGGAGTTTCCTTGTTTTGATCAAAATAGTCACAAAGCTTGCGAGAATCTTGGGGAATGCAAACTTCTGTCAGGATTCTTGCATGAAATTCAGTCCACCTGCAAGCTTCTCGCTTGATATATTTAATAGAAATCAAAGATACCAAAAAATAGCATGACAAGTGTCGGGTAGAACTGATTATAACCCGGGTAGAATTTTTTCTTCCACCAAAAACAAAGCTCAAAACTTTTACACTTCTGTTGGATTTTGATTGGCCTCGCTATTTAAATTTTTTCAGTGGTTTTTCTTTTTGTACTAGAGAAAAATGAATCTACCTCGGATTTCATTTATCTTTCTCCTTCCAGATATGGCTGAAGCGTGCACTAAATGGTCTCTGAGAGTGAAGACTGCTCATGAATTCCTCTCTGGCACTGACGATAACGTATTCTTCGAAGTCAATGGGGATCCTAAGTCCAAGACCGAGTTGTCGAACAAGAATGTGAAGACGGATGGTTTCTTCGGTTAGAGATTAGAGACTTCTGTGCTTGTCAAAAAAATTTCATGTAGGAAAGGTTTTCACCCGGAAAAATTGGGAATAAAAAGCTTTCACCGTGAAAAGCGCAAATTTTTTTGCTGCGAAGCTTTCGCATCTTTTAGCGATGAAAGCGGTGAATTGCTGAAAGACATGAGGTTTTCAGAGGTGATTTTTTTTCCACCCCGTTCACAGTAAATCATACGCATGTGTGTTTCAACCGTTTTTTCATTCCACCTGTCACTAACTCCTAGTTTAAAAGTTTTTAAATTTATAAAAAACCAACTCAGTTTTTTGAGATAAGATATGCGGTTTTCAGCGTTGAAAGCTTCCCTTTTATCGCTGCCATTTCATTCCGTGCTCAAAACTGCAATTCTTCACAACATTCACTCACCGAATTAATCGCAAATCTTACATTTTTAGCAATATCTAGCGCTAACCCCTCATCCTGGGAAAACTGATTTGCTCATCTTAAAATCTGTTTGAAAAATTAGAAAAGGTGAAGAGAAATTTTTTGCTTTCAAAGTTTTTCTGACAATTGTTGGATAACCGGTCGTTGTTTTACTCTTCAGTAGCAAATTGAGGGAAATTTTTGTTGCACTTGGTAGGAGACAAGAAAAATTTCTATTCTCCCAGCGCCCTCTTTTCTTCCAATTTGTTTCACTAATGGCTTTATTTGACACAAAGTCAGTTGTATAAAATTATGCCAGGACAAGAAACCATAACAATGTGTCCAAAAACTTGAATTGAAACCTTTATCGAGCCATTTAATAAAAATGTTTAAAGGATTTTTATCCATTTGTAATTGGATAATATATTTATAATGTGCTCAATTATGTATAACAAATCTTAAACACAAAAAATGTTCATTTGGCTGAGCTTCGCGGTCCAGAGTCTCGATATGATACTATTACAACCCAACATCGGATCAAATAGCTGCATATGTATATTAAGGAGAGTTTGTAATGCAAATTGCAATTTTTTAGACGGATATTAAACGAATGGATCAAACGGAATCATGTGGATACGACAGCCTCGGGTAACTCGGTATTGGGTACCCCGGTTGCCCATCAATCAACTTTCCTTGATTTAATACAGGGTTATATATGATCCTCGGTAATCATAGAAGGTCTTAAATGATTTGTATGATATCCTGGTAATCATACAAGGGTCGTACAACTTTTTTAAGGATACTTAATCAGTCTCAATCGCCACCCCCATTTCGCCTTGAAAAAGTTGAATTATGATATCAATTCAAATTATCCCTATCATGATAATGAAATTTCCTGGTTATCGTACAAGGTCAATAATGTTAATATGATTTCCTTGTAGCCATGCAAGTATCATCAAAAAAATGATTTTTTTCAAGAAAAGTAAAAAAAGTCAATTGAACAAAAATTGTCATGTAACAATATGACATCACAATGCTGCGTTTTAATCACAGGCCTTCTCTCTCTCTCTCTCTCTCTAGTCATAGTCATCGGTAACTTAATTAAGTCAATAAAAAACCAAAAAAGTGAATGAGTGTATGGGCGAGCTCAAAATTTTTGCGTACTTAAAGGGCTGGAAAAGTATATGATTGCAGGAATGGAAAACCCACTGTTATACAAAAATTGAGCATGAGGATCTCAAAAACAGCCAGTTTGGTGTGTATCATGTTTTATAATAGCGCTGTCAGGTCAAAAAAGGTACAGCATCATTTTGTTTTTATGAAACACCTTATATTTGGTCAGAAAACTTTATCGAAACAACATGGATTTGGGTTATTTTTTTTCATCGTTTTTTGATCAAATTATTTAGTAGTCTATGAATAGTAGTCTGAAAAAAGCAGAACTTAGACATATGTCTATCTTAAGTGTTAGGGAGTTTATTCAGGCGCAACTACTGTGAAAATGGACCAGTACTGGATTTGATCTTGGGCATCTCTTATGAAACGCTCTCACGCTTTTTCTTGCTCCTCAAGAATTCATTACTCTAGCCAAGCATACGTTGAACAAATAGTGGTTCTTGTCAAGCTACGTCAAGCTTATCGCATTCACAATTTATATTAGGTTGTTCTCTCTTAAACTTCTAACATTCTGTTTTTTTAAGACTACTATTTTGTAGCTACGGAAATTCCAGTCACTTTCAAGTCGCATCACTCCGGTCTCACGCGTGATATATTGTGACAAAAAACAGTAAAAATTCCAGAAAAAAAATGAAAAAAACTTTCTTTGGTAGAGCATAATGCTCCTTTTTGGATTTCAACGTGTAAAGTTGATTTTTTGTAACCGTGAGAGATTTTCATCGAGTAGTTTCAGTATTTGATCAATAAGAAGACTTTATTTTCTTTTAAAAACTTCAGCTGATTAGACGAGCGAAGAGATACGATACTGGATAACTTTAGATGGACTTCACAAATCCCATTTTCGATAGATCATCCAGTCAAATTGAATGCAAAATGAATCATATTAGAAACATATGAATCATATTTTGTCAGATTAGTGTAAACTATATGGACTCAGGCCACTCACTAGTCTTCACTAAATAAAGCAAAATGCAAATTAAAGCAAAATGAAGCAAAAGCAAAATAAAGCAAGATAAAGGAAACACTGTTTATTAGGGTTACAATGTAATCCCCCTGCCTTCGTCTGATGTCCGCTTTGTTTTAAATCGAACCTTCATTTGTCACAAAGAAGTGATCGGAAAATAAATTTATTCTGGTTTCAGATAAGTTGAGTTCCATCGACAAGTTTGAAACAGCCGATATTGACAATTTCGAAGTATGCCTCGACCACACGGACATCAGCACTGTCAAACTCTGGACTGAAAAGGTTCGGCATCTTTTTAAGTTTTGATTATATTTTCAGACAATTTCATGCATTCTCAAAACAAAAATTTCAACTTCTTGCTTCTTTCCGAACCTTTAAGATGGCTTCATACCAAACAACGCCAAACAACGCCAAACAACCCAACTTACGAGCACATAGTCCCTCAAGTTAATTATGATCATATTTTAACCAATATTGTAGAAAAGTTCACTCTTAATTACGGGTTTTGACTGTGCTTCGTTCAGAATAAGTTAGTCTTTTGCAATTATGCTCTTCCGGAAATACGATTGGTTGTTGAAGAGGGCTAACTTTTTTCCTCAAATGGCAACATAGTGCAATCAACAGAATATTTGTTCCTCAGTGGGCTACTTAATGCTTTCAAAAGGACTTTTTTTCCTCGGATCGCCACCTAATGTATTCAACCTGACATTTGTTCTCCTAAGATGGCTACTCAAGGCATTCAACAGGACATTTTTCCACAGAGGGGCACTTAACGCAATCAACAGGACAATTTTTCTTCAGATGGTCACTTAATGCAATCAAGAGTTCATTTTTTCCTCAGATTGCTACTTAACGAATTTAACAGGTCATTTTTCTTCAGATGGACACTTAATGCAATCAAGAGCTCATTTTTTCCTCATATTGCTACATAATGCAATCAACAGTTCATTTTATACTCAGTTGGCTACACTTAGAGAATTCAACGGGACATTTTTCCTCAGATGGCCACTTAATGCAATCAAGAGTTCATTTTTTCTTCATATTGCTACTTAATGCATTTAACAGGTCATTTTTCTTCAGATTGACACTTATTGCAATCAACAGTTCATTTTTTACTCAGTTGGCTACTTAAAGCATTCATGAGAACATTTTTTTCTCAGATGGCTGCTTAAAGCATTCAACAGGAAATTTTTCCTTAGATGGCCACTTAATGCAATCAGGAGTTCATTTCTTCCTCATATTGCTACTTAATGCATATAACAATTCATTTTTTTCCTCAGATGGCCATTTAATGCAATCAACAGTTCAGTTTTTACTCAGTAGGCTACTTAAAGCATTCATGAGGACTTTTTTCTCAGATGGCTGCTTAATGCATTCAAAAGGATATTTTTTTCCTCAGATGGCCACTTAATGCAATCAACAGTTCATTTTTTCCTCATATTGCTACTTGTTGCATTTAACAGGTAATTTTTTCGTCAGATGGCCACTTAAAGCAATCAACAGTTCAGTTTTTACTCAGTTGGCTACTTAAAGCATTCAAAGGGAAATTTTTCCTCAGACGGCCACTTAATGCAATCAATAGTTCATTTTTTCCACATATTGCTACATAATGCATTCAACCGGCCATTTTTTCCACAGATGGCTACTAAAAGCATTCAACAGGATATTTTTCCTCAGATGGCCACTTAATGCAATGAATAGTTCATTTTGTCCTCATATTGCTTCTTAATGCATTTAACCGGCCATTTTTTCCTCAGATGGCTACTAAAAGCATTCAACAGGACATTTTTCCTCAGATGGCCACTTAATGCAATCAACAGTTCAGTTTTTACTCAGTTGGCTACTTAAAGCATCCAAAGGGAAATTTTTCCTCAGATGGCCACTTAATGCAATCAATAGTTCATTTTTTCCCTCATATTGCTACTTATTGCATTTAACAGGTCATTTTGTCCTCAGATGGCCACTTAATGCAATCAACAGTTCATTTTTTACTCAGTTGGCTAATAAAAGCATTCACGAGGACTTTTGTTCTCAGATGGCTGCCTAATGCATTCAACAGGTTATTTTTCTTCAGATGGCCTCTTAATGCAATCAAGAGTTCATTTTGTCCTCATATTGCTTCGTAATGCATTTAACAGGTCATTTTGTCCTCAGATGGCCGCATAATGCAATCAACAGTTCATTTTTTACTCAGTTGGCTACTTAAAGCATTCAACAGTACATTTTTCCTTAGATGGCCACTTAATACAATCAAGAGTTCTTTTTTCCTCATATTGCTACTTAATGCATTTAATAGGCCATTTTTTCCACAGATGGCGATTTAAAGCATTCAACAGGACATTTTTCCTCAGATGCCCACTTAATGCGATCAAGAGTTCATTTTTTCCTCATATTGCAACTTATTGCATTTAAAAGGTCATTTTTTCCTCAGATGGCCACTTAAGGCAATCAACAGTTCATTTTTTACTCAGTTGGCTACTTAAAGCATTCACGAGGACTTTTGTTCTCAGATGGCTGCCTAATGCATTCAACAGGTTATTTTTCCTCAGATGGCCACATAATGCAATCAACAGTTCATTTTTTACTCAGTGCTACTTAAAGCATTCAAAGGGACATTTTTCCTCAGATGGCCACTTAATGCAATCAAGAGTTCATTTTTTCCTCATATTGCTACTTAATGCATTTAACAGGCCATTTTTTCCTCAGATTGCTACTAAAAGCATTGAACAGGGCATTTTTCCTCAAATGGCCACTTAATGCAATCAGGATTTCATTTTGTCCTCATATTGTTTCTTAATGCATTTATGCATTTAACAGGTCATTTTGACTTCAGATGGCCACATAATGCAATCAACATTTAATTTTTTAGTCAGTTGGCTACACTTAAAGCATTCAACGGGACGTTTATTCCACAGATGGCCACTTAATGCAATCAAGAGTTCATTTTTTCCTCAGTTGGCTACTTAAAGCATTCAAAGGGAAATTTTTCCTCAGGTGGCCACTTAATGCAATCAAGAGTTCTTTTTTCCCTCATATTGCTGCTTAATGCATTTATCAGGCCATTTTTTCCTCAGATGGCGATTTAAAGCATTCAACAGGACATTTTTCCTCAGATGCCCACTTAATGCAATCAAGAGCTCATTTTTCCTCATATTGCTACTTATTGCATTTAACAGGTCATTTTTCCTCAGATGGCCACTTAATGCAATCAACAGTTCATTTTTTACTCAGTAGACTACTTAAAGCATTCACGAGGACTTTTGTTCTCAGATGGCTGCCTAATGCATTCAACAGGTTTTTTTTCCTCAGATGGCCACTTAATGCAATCAAGAGTTAATTTTGTCCTCTTATTGCTTCTTAATGAATTTAACAGGTCATTTTGTCCTCAGATGGCCACATAATGCAATCAACAGATCATTTTTTACTCAGTTGGCTACTTAAAGCTTTCAACAGGACATTTTTTCTCAGATGGCCACTTAATACAATCAAGAGTTCTTTTTTCCTCATATTGCTACTTAATGCATTTAACAGGCCATTTTTTCCTCAGATGGCGATTTATTGCATTCAACAGGACATTTTTCCTCAGATGCTCACTTAATGCTATCAAGAGTTCTTTTTTTCCTCATATTGCTACATATTGCATTTAACAGGTCATTTTTTCCTCAGATGGCCACCTAATGCAATCAACATTTCATTTTTTACTCAGTTGGCTACTTAAAGTTTTCACGAGGAATTTTGTTCTCAGATGGCTGCCCAATGCATTCAACAAGTTATTTTTTTCTCAGATGGCCACTTAATGCAATCAAGAGTTCATTTTGTCCTCATATTGCTTTTTAATGCATTTAACAGGTCATTTTGTCCTCAGATGGCCACATAATGCAATCAACAGTTCATTTTTTACTCAGTTGGCTACTTAAAGCATTCAACAGGACATTTTTTCCTCAGATGGCTACTTAATACAATCAAGAGTTCTTGTTTTCCTCATATTGCTACTTAATGCATTTAACAGGCCATTTTCTCCTCAGATGGCCATTTAATGTATTCAACAGGACATTTTTCCTCAGATGCCCACTTAATGCAATCAAGAGTTCTTTTTTTCCTTATATTGCTACTTATTGCATTTAACAGGTCATTTTTTCCTCAGATGGCCACTTAATGCAATCAACAGTTGATTTTTTACTCAGTTGGCTACTTAAAGCATTCACGAGGACTTTTGTTCTCAGATGGCTGCCTAATGCATTCAACAGGTTATTTTTCCTCAGATGACCACATAATGCAATCAACAGTTCATTTTTTACTCAGTTGGCTTCTTAAAGCTTTCAACAGGACTTTTTTCCTCAGATGGCCACCTAATGCAATCAAGAGTTCTTTTTTCCCTCATATAGCTACATATTGCATTTAACAGGTCTTGTTTTCGTCAGATGGCCACTTAATGCAATCAACACTTCAATTTTTACTCAATTGGCTACTTAAAGCATTCATTTGGAATCTTTTTTTTCAGATGGCTGCTTAATGCACTTAACAGGATGATTTTCCCTCGGGTGACCCCTTAATGCAATCGACAGGACATTTTTTCCTCAGTTGGCTACTTAAAGCATTCAACAGGGCATTTTGCCTCAGATGGACACTTGATGCAGTAAAGAGTTCATTTTTTCCTCATATTGCTACTTAATGCATTTAACAGGCCATTTTCTCCTCAGATGGCCATTTAATGTATTCAACAGGACATTTTTCCTCAGATGCCCACTTAATGCAATCAAGAGTTCTTTTTTTCCTTATATTGCTACTTAATGCAATTAACAGGCCATTTTTTCCTCAGATTGCTACTAAAAGCATTGAACAGGGCATTTTTCCTCAAATGGCCACTTAATGCAGTCAGGATTTCATTTTGTCCTCATATTGTTTCTTAATGCATTTATGCATTTAACAGGTCATTTTGACTTCAGATGGCCACTTAATGCAATCAACAGTTCATTTTTTACTCAGTTGGCTACTTAAAGCATTCACGAGGACTTTTGTTCTCAGATGGCTGCCTAATGCATTCAACAGGTTATTTTTCCTCAGATGACCACATAATGCAATCAACAGTTCATTTTTTACTCAGTTGGCTTCTTAAAGCTTTCAACAGGACTTTTTTCCTCAGATGGCCACCTAATGCAATCAAGAGTTCTTTTTTCCTCATATAGCTACATATTGCATTTAACAGGTCTTGTTTTCGTCAGATGGCTACTTAATGCAATCAACACTTCAATTTTTACTCAATTGGCTACTTAAAGCATTCATGTGGAATCTTTTTTTCAGATGGCTGCTTAATGCACTTAACAGGATGATTTTCCCTCGGGTGACCCCTTAATGCAATCGACAGGACATTTTTTCCTCAGTTGGCTACTTAAAGCATTCAACAGGGCATTTTGCCTCAGATGGACACTTGATGCAATAAATAGTTCATTTGTTCCTCATATTGCTACTTAATGCATTTAACAGGCCATTTTTTCCTCAGATAGCTACTAAAAGCATTCAACAGGACATTTTTCCTCAGATGGCCACTTATTGCAATCAGTTCATTTTGTCCTCATATTGCTTCTTAATGCATTTAACAGGTCATTTTTCTTCAGATTGACACTTATTGCAATCAACAGTTCATTTTTTACTCAGTTGGCTACTTAAGGCATTCATGAGAACTTTTTTTCTCAGATGGCTGCTTAAAGCATTCAACAGGACATTTTTCCTCAGATGGCCAATTAATGCAATCAGGAGTTCATTCCTTCCTCATAGTGCTACTTAATGCATATAACAAGTCATTTTTTCTTCAGATGGCCATTTAATGCAATCAACAGTTCAGTTTTTACTCAGCTGGCTACTTAAAGCATTCATGAGGACTTTTTTCTCAGATGGCTGCTTAATGCATTCAAAAGGATATTTTTGTCCTCAGATGGCCACTTAATGCAATCAAGAGTTCATTTTTTCCTCATATTGCTACTTAATGCATTTAACAGGCCATTTTTTCCTCAGATGGCTACTAAAAGCATTCAACAGGACATTTTTCCTCAGATGGCCACTTAATGCAATCAGGAGTTCATTTTGTCCTCATATTGCTTCTTAATGCATTTAACAAGCCATTTTTTCCTCAGATGGCCACTTAATGCAATCAACAGTTCATTTTTTATTCAGTTGGCTACTTAAAGCATTCAACAGGACATTTTTCCTCAGATGGCCACTTAATACAATCAAGAGTTCTTTTTTTCCTCATATTGCTACTTAATGCATTTAACAAGCCATTTTTTCCTCAGATGGCCACTTAATGCAAGCAACAGTTCATTTTTTACTCAGTTGGCTACTTAACGCCTTCATGAGGACTTTTTTTCTCAGTTGACTGTTTAATGCATTCAACAAGATATTTTTCCTAAGGCGACCACATAATGCACTCGATGGGAAATTTTCCTCAGTTGGCTACTTAAAGCATTCAACAGGACAGTTTCCTCAAATTGCTACTTAATGCATTCAACGTGACATTTTTTCCTCAGATGGCTCTTTAAGGCATTCAGCAAGACAAAATTAAATCCGCATTAGCGTAATTTATCTCCCCCAAACAAGCCGAAAAAAAGAAGTTTACCAGAATAAATTATTATTCAGTATGGTTAGTTAAAATGAATATTAGATTGGTACAACACAATAAAATGATCACATTTTTTCCAAAAATTTCATGGTAAAATAAGAAATAAATGTCAGCACGGAAAACAATAATCTGTTTCTGCCCAGCTCTCAGAAAGTTTTCTTGCCGGTCATAATTACGAAAATAAGTGGCATGCGTAGAATTTTTTGAGAGCTTTCAACGTTCAATTCCTCATCTTTTTTGAACAAGGTGACATAATGAACCAACACAAAAAGTTGTTAAGAACATAGTCCGAAGACTCCGAAATCAACTAGAAGCAAAACATGACTGAATCGGCAGCCAAATAATTGCTTGCAGCACCTAGTGTTATTACATTTTTAAATTTGGGGACAAATGAATGAAAATGAAAAAAACAAAACATGATTAATTTCAACAGGATTTATGATACGATTTCAGCCTAATCATTGACTGACTCTGCGTTAGACAACTGTGAAAGAAAAATTGAGAAGACTCTTCTATTTCGGTCTGTACAAAACAAACACACCAGGCTTTCCAATGTCTCTTTTTAGTAACCCAGCGCACAAAACAGATTTAAAAAAGCAATTGCTTTGAATCTATTTTGAAAAAAAAATTGAATACATAAAAAAAGGAAAACATCAAAATTATATTAAAATACGGAAGAACAATTGACATAATCCATTCAAATTTTTTAAGCAAAAACAACATGAAATCAGATTCAATCCAAACGTCGAAAAACAATGAAAAATACCAAATAACAAAATATGCCGCTTCATAGTTTGCATTTTTTTAAAACTTAAAAACGGCTGAAAATTTTCCAGAAGACAAATTGACAAAAAAAGCTTTAAAATTTATCTTGATTTTGAATAAAGGATTAAATGTTCAAAACAGACTCAAGAAAATCAATAACGAAAACTCCTCTTCGAGTCATAAAAGTGATTGCACAATATGTTTTCACATTAGAGCTTAGTGATCAGACACATGTTACCCACTAAATTAATTATTTATATTTCTCTGATATTTGTTCGGGATTAACAGCTATGTTTTAGTTTTTGTCTGTGTTTTCAACCGTTCTCTACTCTTTTTAATGCAATCGTGCTTCCTTGTAGTCTGTGAATGTTTTTCAGCCCACAATTGCTTTTTGTTGTTTCGCCAATCAGTAGCACTACCGCATCTTCTTTTACTACTTAGGTTTTTTTCAACACGAAACCGCAAAAGGAATTGACTTTTTTTAATCAAAAAAGCTATTTAAATCAAAAAGCAACTTAGCCTGATGCCTAATTTCTTTACGTGACATGGTGACAAAAATAAGAGCCATAGTTCAAGGAAATTTTTTTAAAAAAAGCTCAAAATTGCTTAAAAATACCTCAAAACTAAAACAAAATTTTCTCAAAGCAAAAAAACTGCTCAAAGCATAAAACTTTTATGAGGCCAATTGACAATTTTTATCATCAAACCTAGTCTTTTTATTAAGAGAAAAAAACGGAAAACAATCCGGGAAACCACATTGCGATCAAAACTCAGTTATAAGAAAAGTAAAACAAATGAAGCATTTTTAAAAAATTTACCAAGCACATTGAACCTGTTATGTCAAAAATTTACCAGCCGACAAAAGACGAAAGTGGGCAAAACTTTTAGCGTTTTTTTGGAAATTAATTTTGACACACTCATATAAATCTTTGTTAGCGACTGAAACTATTATAAGATATGTTTAAGCTTCCCTCGAAAGGTCTCTTGTCCCTCTTGTCTCTCATCAGTAATGAGACTAAAAAAGTAAAGGCAAACCGTAAGTTTTTAATGGAATCTTTTCGTGTTCAAGTCATAAAAAACCATTGACGGAGAGGTCATTGAAAGAAAACTTTTGGATATTTGTTAAAAAAAACTGCATGACAAGACACTAAAAAGTACAAAAAAAATCAAAATCTCTTATTATTCCACGAATAAACAATTTTTCTGAGACCAATATATTTCACAATTTTTCTGAGACCAATATATTTCACAATTTTTCTGAGACCAATATATTTCACAATTTTTCTGAGACCAATATATTTCAAAGGTGAAATGAACTCACCTTGATTTAATGAACAAAAAGCATCAAAGATAGAAGTTACATAGTTTCAGAAAAAGTTGAGTAAAGTTTTGCATGCAAAATTACTCAGGCTACGCTCCCTTAACTGTTATAGCATGATGCATGTAAACATTATTTTCTGACTTCCTTTCGAGATAAATGGGAACACATGTTTTTTAGAATAGAGACAAGCCAATATAATTGTATTCTTTGTGTTGCAGAAAGCCCGATTGGGAAATATTTCGATGAGTTAAAAAATTACGATGAGTTAAAACGCTCACATGTACAATTTGAGGTGCTAATGATCTGAATTGTCAGAAGTTTTCAAATACATGGACAAAATAGACGCTCTGAAACTTTCGTCATTTTAAAGTACGCTGTATTCGAGTTTTAAAAAAAGTTACTTGAATCCTCAGAACTAATTTTGAAATACTGGCTAAACGTCTCAAACAACTTAACGGTTCTGAATAAACGCCGAAAGTTTTCAGTGGCTTCAATCAGAGTTGCACAACCTACCCACGTTGAGGTCCCAGACGGAATTTCGATATGTCCAGGCCTAGATTATCGCACGAATATCTGGTGAACGCAAGAAAGTCTCGACATAGTTTTTTTTTCTGTCTGGGACTGACTTGGCATAGACATTTTCCTTCTGGGATGGTTTGGACATATCGACCTTACTTCTATGATCTCAACCTGGGTATACTTAGCGTACATGCGCAGTTAAAGATTGTTGAAATTTTTTTCTGTTTAGACAGGAGGTGATCCGGATGATTGGAAGATTCTAGCTTTTGAGTTCAAGCGTAATGGAATTACTCGGAATTTCGAGTGCCGCTGTTTTGTCAGAGTTGGGGAACCACTTTACCTCAGAAACCCTAAACCTGCTCCTCTTTAGTAAATGGAAATCAGCGTAATGTACAGAGAAGACATAAATACAAATTATAAGATTCTCGTATTTAACCAGAGGCTCAATCGTATAACTATATGCTAAAGTCATGAGCTCAAATAATCGGAACACCCGTTGGTCTTGGGAACTATTACATGACATGACACTTTGCATATGAAAGGTTAAGGTACCTCGTGGACCAAAACTTGAGTTATCTTGGAAGATTTCTTGCTTTGTCACACCTGTTAGCGTAATCACATATCATTTAATGCAGTTTGCAATCGATAACACAGTCGGTACTAAAGATTTACAGATTTGGAATGAGTAGGGTTTGGGCGATTAATTTTGTTTGGGTAGCTCCGAGGTTTGAATTAATTTTGAGATAAGAGTCTTCAAACAAATCTAGCCACATCTGTTAATAATTTGGATTTTGTAGCAATTTCTTAAAGAGCAATTTTTTGTAAAAATTCCTATTCTTAAAGATAAAAATTTTTCTGAAGCCAACGATTAGATCTTGCAATTTGCTCCAATATATCTATCTTGACGTGTTCTCCTTATTAAAAACACTATAAGCCTGTTATCAAGATCTTTCAAGTTTCGATCCACCCTCTGATCAATGGTTATGGATACTCAATTTAAATTCTGGTGACTACAATTTTTTTTATAGAAGATCACAGTACCATAGACTTTGCCTACTTTGTTTATGGTAGAAACTAAACACTCAATACGAGTTGTCAAATATGTTGAACTGAATTGAATTGAATTTTTGATGGCAGTTTACAGCAAACAAAAACTGTCTTCAGACATACATTTTATATCAGTTACAATTACACCATCATAGACTCCGAACAAGCTATGTTCAAGCTCACCTACTGCAAGCCCCTTTTGCTTCAAAAGGTAACCATGTCTTCCGTAAATTTGAACGAAATTGCGACTGTTCCTGCACTATTGTTCTTAGCAATGCGATTGCTCAATATGTCTAATCGCATTGCTAAGGTCAAAAGGAATTGCAAGCATCTGTAATTTTTTTGATGAATAGTTGACAAAGCTGGCTTTTGAGGAAAATTCATTTCTAAACCATTTTACAGAAAAGCGTGCCAAACCACCCAATCAAATCTTAAAAAAACCTTTAGCAACTAACGTTTAGTTATTCGGCTTGATAACCTTAAAACAATTCGGTAATTTATATGTGGAAAACTTGCCGCTCTCTCTAGGTTTAAACATAGTTCTTTTTTATTGCTGGGACCGGTTTTACAGTGCCAAGTCAACAAATGGAATATCAACAAACGCGCAAATCACTCCTTCTTCAAAAAATATTTAATTTTGTCAATTCTTGAGTCAAGTCTTGCCGAAGAATTGACAAGTCTTGATTATTACCCAGATAATAATCAAATTAAAGTTTGAAGAAGAAGTTTTTTATACTTAATTCAATTGAAAATTAGCAAAAATTAGCAAAAATATTTATCAACTGACAGAAAAAAGAGGCCATGACATAATTGGTGACTTTGTGCGATATCAGAATTGTGGACTCAGGACTTGATTTCAGACGTTCCATGTATAAAGAGTGACATTATTAGAGCTCAGCTCTGGTACAGTTCTTATCCGAGATTTGCAATTTCACTGAATCAGCACTGATGATGACCTAATATCCCGTCCAGATGTTTAAAAGCGGTTTCGGAATTTTTGAAAACCAAACTTGGTGATTTTGTCTTTTTTTTTACAAAATTGATGAAATTAACTACATGCGGACAGTTAAGGTTGTTCAGTTGTTTATAAAACTCATGTGGTCTCTAATCAGGGTCAAAAGAACCCAGTGAGCAGAAAATTTAATTAATATTGAAACTGAAGTTATACCAACTAATAGATATTATTAAGAGTACTTTTCTCCCAAAATTTGAACATAAGAAATAGTTAAAAAAGTTCATAGTTGCTTTTGTACCGTCCCGGTTGAATTTATTTCTAAATTAAGTTACATTTTCATGAGAAAATCATTGATAGTTTGCTAAGGATTTTTTGAAGTACATTTCTGTCAGTGAGAGAACTACATTGCAAACGTGATTGATAAGTAGACGCAATAAAAGATTGTGTCTGAACATAACTAGAAAATATTGAAGTTTATATTCTCAGCCACTTTTGTTCAGAAATCATCAGTTTTCCTTTTGCTCAATGAACCGTGAACAATTATAATTTCCATTTTTCTTGATGATTAACAAAAACCATATTCTCCCTGCGTTTTTGAAGTCTGTTTTGTCGACATTGGCTCCTCGCATTTTTGAGAATGTCTTCTGACTCTCGCTGAAGACCTCGAAGACTCTGTTGGTCCAGTTTGTCGTCGCCCTTGAACTGATACTGCAGCTTTTTCTCGTTGTTGTTGATGCTCTTCATATCTTTGATGCAACTTCACTTGATAATTGTGCTCCTTAGAAAAGTCGCAGATGAATTAAGTGCTGAACCCTAGTTGAAACATAAGGTGAAGATTGCAAAAAATTGCAAACGGTTTACAAACTGTGTAAATTAAAGTATTTTATTTGCAAATATTTGCAAACAGGTTTGCAAGTTCTCACATCAGTTTGCGACCAAAATTTCAACTTTAACATTAATTTGCAGCTAATTTGCAGCTCTCACATTAATTTACAATTTTCTTTTTACAAATTTGACCTCGGATTTGGCCCAAAAAATCTTTTTAACAATGTTTATTTTTTAAAGTAAAATTACCCTAAATTTATTTAGTGCGTGTCTTGAAGTATTACCGGTTGCTGCAATGGGTTGTTTTAATGTTTTTTTGCGAATTTGCAAAAATTTGCTTTTTTGCCTTGGTTTCCGAATAATTGGCAATTTTGACCTCCAGCAGTGAAAATTTGCAAAAATTTGCAAGCCTGACATCACAAGTTTGATATTTGCAAGTTTGGCATTACGTTTGGACTAGGGAAGGGAAGAGGCTTTCAAGCCCCTCCTAATGGAAAAAAAATAACTGATTTTTTTTGCTCTGTGATTCGATTCGAACAATAATTGTTTGTTTGACTCATATTCTCTAGTCCTCGACACAGTAAATGCTCAGTTGGGTTTCTCCTTCCTGTTTTCGACGTTTCGCGATGGTCCGTCATTAATATCTGGGATGTTTTCCGTTTTTGCACCCTTACCAGCTTAGTGGGCAAATATTATTTAAACCCCCCCCCCGACGCACGTGCCATAACTTTACATAATGATTTACTAGGTAATGGCACGTGCTCTGTAATTGCGGGCGCATAACGTACTGTGGGGCACAAACGGAAAATATCCGCCAATCATTTCACATGATCAAGAAAAATATGCAGTAATCTCTTCAGGAGAATCAATTGCAAAAAAAATGTGTAGCCCTATAATAGTAGAATGTTTCAATACACACTGATGTCTAATAAAATAAAGATCATGAAGAAAGTCATGTTAGAATACAGACCTTAAACTATCTGAACCCAGTTCTGGGTTCTGAACAATTGGTTCATAATAAAACAGAGTGCCAAGCAGAGATTTCCTTTTGAGATCGCTACAATTCGTAAGGTCTGAAAAAATTATAACTTCAAGATGAAGGCACTAAAAAGGGCTCAATGCAAAGCTGTTCTAAAGATTTTGACAAGTGCTACATTGTGCGATAAAGCGAGTTCATCATTAGACTGTTAATCTATCATATAAACACCATTTTCTGAAAACGAACAACTAGAATCTGAGTTTCTTTTCTCCCGAGTTGAGGTGGTCGAAATTTGATTCGACAATATTTTGTCTGTGGGGTACCCCCTCCCAGACGATAAGATAAATACACGGTCTGGGCCTAACTTTTTGGTCGCACTATTTCAACTCATGATCTGGCATCAATGAATCATAGTCGCGAAAAGTCAGATGTGCACGCCTTAATTCGAATCATAATCGGACTCAATCGAATCATAGTGTTGTGTAAACTTTGAAAGGAGGCAAATACATAAGGACCAAACCTCTATCAACTTCAAATACCGGCTCTTTACCTAATATGGTCCCACCATAACAATATTTTCATTGTATGTGAGGGTAGGAAAGCTGCATTCCCTCAAAGCTGGAGGAGCTATAATGGAAAAGATCCAATATCTGAATATTGACTCAGATCAGAAGATAAAAAGAGAATCCAAGCCGGCAGTCGCATCTGATATTGCAGTTACAGAATACTTATCCTGCTCGACTCGTGTGTTTTGTTTCCAGAACCAATATTCTAAATTTTGGCGGGATGCAAGAAACGCATTAACGAGGAAATCATTTCCAGAAAAGATTTCTGATCGGCTTGAAGAAAAATCAAGACGTATCTGAAAAAAGAAATTTGCCAAAACTCTCTTCGCTTTTCCATTCAATCCGGGTGAAATTGTCTCGCATTAGTAAAAAAAATGCTAGTGGTGCTAAGCAGGTGGTTTTTTTTGTTGCTTGCAAGGCCTTGCGATGTGGCAGTAGTAATCTCAGCACGATTGAACGCTTCAAAAAACACTCAGGTATAGATGTCCACGCTTAAGTTGATTTATTAAATCTTTGAAAGGTGCACTCAACTGTTTCATTGAGTCCTTGATGGGGAAGTCTATTGTGGCTCATGTCCAGAAAAGTGAATTACTCTCATAAAGCATTCAATAGAAAGCAATTAAAAGATCGCAATATATTAGAAATGCACAACCGGGATGACCCTTCCTGGATATCAAATCTAAAACCATATATGGTTCCATCCAAACAAGCAAAATTCCATGCATGATTTTGCTATGGTTTCTAAGAAGCCATATATAATCTTTGTTATGACTTTCAAGATTTAACATAAAGTTGGTAGTTTAGACAGACCAGCACGTTCCCACCGATAGAATAACTTATGGTCTTGGTTATGGTATCCAGGAAGCCGTTATGATATTAGCTATGAAAACTAAGACGGCATATATGGTCTTGGATCTGGTTCCTAAGATTCTGCAAGAACGTTAAACACTGCAGTCAAATGAAGGCTTTTCAATCTATTAAAACAAAAGTTAAGTTGTATGATTCGGGTTATGGAATCTAAGAAATCGTTATGGTCTTTGATATGGTATCTAAGACGCCATATATGAACTTGAATACAGTTACTAAGACTAAAATTTGTATAGCAACCCAAAACAAGTCTTTTCAGAGTTCTTTCATGTTTTTGCAGGGTCTTGGATATGGCATCTAAGAAAACAGACACTCAAAATAAGACTTTAATATGTTGTCTAAGATCGGCGTATGGTGGTCAGTCCGGGCAATTAGTGGAGTTACAAAAAATACTTAATTATATCTTATTTCTATAATTATTTTTCTCAATACAAAATATTAGGCTGTAAAAACTATAGTAGACACATATTTAACAAGTAAGTTTGGGTAGTGTCTCTTTGTGAATAGATAAAATCAATCTGAGGAAAAACTAATACCCTCGATTTGGCTAACAGTACATAACCCGAAACCTTCTGCAAGATCTTTGTTCTGAGCAATTTAAAAAGAATGTGGTGCGACTAAAAGCACCAGCAAAATTTTTCAAATAAAAAGAAAACTAAAAATCTCTGACATCTGTTCAAACATAAACTAGGGTTGAATTGCATCAAGTAAACCGGCATGCTGAATGCCCCCATTTCAAAAGGAAAAAACAGCGATTTCAAAGGCAACATACCAACACTAATCATAAGAAAGGGTTAAATTAGGTAAAGGTAATCATAGCAATTTCAAAACCTGAAAAAAGGTGAAAAACAGGCACTATTTCAATATTGTGCAAAGCTGTATATAGACTATATAAGTCGGGGACTCTAACATTAATCAATAGGATCCAACTACAGCAATACTTTTAAAAAACGTAGAACGGTACTTGTACAAGAATCGCCACTGTTTTCACTAATTAAATATGCAAGAATAACAGGAAATAATTTTTAATTTGAAAAACAATTTTTGCCTGATTCGCAAAGTAAGGGTCATCGTCTAGTCCGTGTGGACATGAATTCTGAACTGGGTTACCATTTCGTGGATAATTTCATAGACAGCTTGATAAGGAGATTTTGAAAACATTTTTCTTTGCGCGCGAGAATCTCAACTAACACCCGAATGTTAAGTCAAAAATAAGAGTCCACAAAGAACTAAGAATTATGAAAAACAAAAAAAAGTTATAAGATTAGCCTTGTAGCCAATTTCTTATCAACATGTTTGTTTTCTCAGTGAAATTTTATCACTCATAACTCAATTTATATCCAGAACAGTCGTATTTGCCGGTTCGTTCAAGGTCATTAATGGTGGCATTAGCCCCCATTATTTTAAATTATACCACAATTTCTCGCTGACCTATATAGCTCTGTTTGCCCGGTTGGTCATCGCAGAGCCGATAAGAATACTGCAGAAGCGTATTATTTTTCCTATAGTCCCCCTTCTGCTCCCCAGCTGTGGTTCCATTGGAACAGTTTCCTCCTCTTCCAATGGTTAAGTTCCTCTATGTGGTCCTTTCCATTTTGCCTCATTTAAGGTAGCCTCGGATGGGTTTCCGGGTAAATTGAAAACAGATATCAAGAATCTCCGATTTTTTTTTAAATCTGTCCGTTCCATATGTGCTCTAACCCGATCTTGGACACAGTATTTACCAGGCAGATGTTTTCCATTTTTAGGGGTATTGTTATGTGCTATTGGTAACGTTTTAATTTACTGCTCCCCGGGTCGAATGTCATCCCTGAAATCCTCCCATTTTGTTGTAAGAGTGGGGGTTTTTTGTCTAGGGGGGTAAATTGATGTAAGAGTGTGGGGATAACTTGTTCAGAAGGGGTAAAATTATGTAAGAGTCGGGCTGCAAGGGGTGGACTTTTGAGAAATTACCCCTGACTAAAATTGTCATGTAGGAGTGGGCTGCAATGGGCTGCAGTGAGAGGACTTTTGAGGAATTACCCCCTGACTAAAATTGCCATGTAAGAGCGGGCTGCAATGGGCTGCAATGGGAGGACTTGTGAGGAATTAACTCCCCTCCCCCTGACTAAAATTGCCATGTAATAATGTAATAGTGGGCTGCAATGGGCTCAAATGGGAGGACTTTTGAGGAATTACCCACTCCCCCTGACTAAAATTGCCATATAAGAGTGGGCTGGGTATTTTGTTAATTTGTCAGAGGTGGTAAAATGAAGCAATAGTTGAGCTGC
Organism: Convolutriloba macropyga; assembly: GCF_964194025.1. Classification (NCBI taxonomy): domain Eukaryota; kingdom Metazoa; phylum Xenacoelomorpha; order Acoela; family Convolutidae; genus Convolutriloba; species Convolutriloba macropyga. Next base: position 50,310,771 of record NC_134477.1, read on the forward strand.
CAAGGGGGGCAAAATGGTGTAAGGGTGAGGGGGTAGTTTGTTCAGAGGGGGTAAAATGAGGTAAGAGTTGAGCTGCCAAGGGGGAAAATAGTGTAAGTGTGAGGGTGTAATTTTTTCAGATGGGTTAAAATGAGGTAAGAGTTGAGGTGCCAAGAGGGGGTAAAATGGCGCAAGAGTGATGGGGTTTTTTGTACAGAAGAGTAAAACGATGTAAGAGTTGGGATGCAAGGGGAAGACTTTTGAAGAATTACCCCCTTTCCGAAATTGCCATATAAGATTGGGCTGCAATGGGCGGACTTTTGAAAAATTACGCCCAGATTAAAATTGCCATGCAATAGTCGGGCTACAATGGTCTGTAATGGGGGGACTTTTGCGGATTTACCCCCCCCCTGACTAAAATTTCCATGTAAGGGTGCGCTGAAATGAGAGGACTTTTCAGGAATTACCCCCCCTGACTGAAATTGCGATGTAAGAGTGGGCTGCAATCGAAGGACTTTTCAAGAATTACCCCCCCCGACTTAAATTGCCAAGCAAGAGTGGGCTTGAATGGGCTGCAATGGGAGGGATTTTTAGGGATTACCCCCTCCCCCTGACTAAATTGCCAAGCAAGAGTGGGCTGCAATGGGAAGAGTTTTGAAAAATTACCCCCAGAATAAAATTGACATTTAATAGTGGGCTGCAATGGTCTGCAATGGGGGGACTTTTGAGGATTTAACCCTTCCCCCCTGACTAAAATTGCCAAGCAAGTGTGGGATGCAACGAGCTGCAATTGGAAGACTTTAAAGGAATTACTCCCCCCGACTAAAAATTCCATGTAGACGTGAGTTGCAATTTTCTGCAATGGGAGGAGTTTTCAGGAAATAACCCCCTGAAAAAAATTGACATTTAAGAGGGGGCTGCAATGGGCTGCAATTGGGGAACTTTTGAGGATTTACCCCCCTGACTGAAAATGTCATATAAGATTGGGCTGCAATGGGAGGACTTTTGAAAAATTACCCCCCAGGCTTAAGTTGCCATGGAATAGTGGGCTGCAATGGTCTTCAATGGGGGGACTTTTGAGGATTTACCCCTTCCCCCTGACAGAAATATCCATGTAAGGGTGGGCTGCAATGGGAGGACTTTTGAGGAATTACCCCACTGACTACAATTGTCATGTAAGAGTGGGCTGCAATGGGCTGAAATGGGAGGACTTTTGAGGAATTCCCCTAATCCCCCTGACTAAATTTGCCATTTAAGAGTGGGCTGGGTATTTTGTTAGTTTGTCAGAGGTGGTAAAACGACGCAATAGTTGAGCTGCCAAGGGGGGTAAAATGGTGTATGAGTGAGGGGGTAGTTTGTTCGAAGGGGGTAAAATGAGGTAAGAGTTGAGCTGCTAAGAGGGATAAACTGGTGTAAGAGTGAGGGGCTAATTTGTTCAGATGGGGTAAAATGAGGTAAAAGATGAGCTGTCAAGAAGGGGAGGAAATGGCGCAAGAGTGAGGAGTTTTTTGTACACAGGAGTAAAATGATGTAAGAGTTGGGCTGCAATGGGAAGACTTTTGAGGAGTTATCCCCCTGACTGAAAATACCATATAAGATTGGGCTGCATTGGAGGACTTTTGAAAAATTACCCCCAGACTAAGATTGCCATGGAATTGTGGGCTTCAATGGTCTGCAAAGGGGAGACTTTTGAGGTTTTACCCCCTACCCCCTGACTGAAATTGCCATGTAAGAATGATCTGCAGTGGAGTGCAACGGGAAGACTTTTCTGGAATTACGCCCCTCCCTCTGACTAAAATTGCCAAGCAAGAGTGGGCTGCCATGGGCTGCAATGGGAGGACATTTGAGGAATTACCAGCCTCCTCCTGACTAAAATTGCCAAGCAAGAGTGGGCTGCAATGGGAAGAGTTTTGAAAAATTACCCCCAGAATAAAATTGACATTTAATAGTGGGCTGCAATGGTCTGCAATGGGGGGACTTTTGAGGATTTAACCCTTCCCCCCTGACTAAAATTGCCAAGCAAGTGTGGGATGCAACGAGCTGCAATTGGAAGACTTTAAAGGAATTACTCCCCCCGACTAAAAATTCCATGTAGACGTGAGTTGCAATTTTCTGCAATGGGAGGAGTTTTCAGGAAATAACCCCCTGAAAAAAATTGACATTTAAGAGGGGGCTGCAATGGGCTGCAATTGGGGAACTTTTGAGGATTTACCCCCCTGACTGAAAATGTCATATAAGATTGGGCTGCAATGGGAGGACTTTTGAAAAATTACCCCCCAGGCTTAAGTTGCCATGGAATAGTGGGCTGCAATGGTCTTCAATGGGGGGACTTTTGAGGATTTACCCCTTCCCCCTGACAGAAATATCCATGTAACGGTGGGCTTCAATGGGAGGAATTTTGAGGAATTACCCCACTGACTACAATTGTCATGTAAGAGTGGGCTGCAATGGGCTGAAATGGGAGGACTTTTGAGGAATTCCCCTAATCCCCCTGACTAATTTTGCCATTTAAGAGTGGGCTGGGTATTTTGTTAGTTTGTCAGAGGTGGTAAAACGACGCAATAGTTGAGCTGCCAAGGGGGGTAAAATGGTGTATGAGTGAGGGGTAGTTTGTTCGAAGGGGGTAAAATGAGGTAAGAGTTGAGCTGCTAAGGGGGATAAACTGGTGTAAGAGTGAGGGCCTAATTTGTTCAGATGGGGTAAAATGAGGTAAAAGATGAGCTGTCAAGAAGGGGAGGAAATGGCGCAAGAGTGAGGAGTTTTTTGTACACAGGAGTAAAATGATGTAAGAGTTGGGCTGCAATGGGAAGACTTTTGAGGAGTTATCCCCCTGACTGAAAATACCATATAAGATTGGGCTGCATTGGAGGACTTTTGAAAAATTACCCCCAGACTAAGATTGCCATGGAATTGTGGGCTTCAATGGTCTGCAAAGGGGAGACTTTTGAGGTTTTACCCCCTACCCCCTGACTGAAATTGCCATGTAAGAATGATCTGCAGTGGAGTGCAATGGGAGGACTTTTCTGGAATTACGCCCCTCCCTCTGACTAAAATTGCCAAGCAAGAGTGGGCTGCCATGGGCTGCAATGGGAGGACATTTGAGGAATTACCAGCCTCCTCCTGACTAAAATTGCCAAGCAAGAGTGGGCTCCAATGGGAGGACTTTCGAAAAATTACCCCACTGACTACAATTGCCATGTAAGAGTGGGCTGCAATGGGCAGCAATGGGAGGACTTTTCAGGAATTACCCCCCCCCCTGACTGAAATTGCGATGTAAGAGTGGGCTGCAATCGAAGAACTTTTCAAGAATTAACACCCCCCCCCCCCCCGACTTAAATTGCCAAGCAAGAGTGGGCATGAATGGGCTGCAATGGGAGGGCTTTTGAGGGATTAACCCCCCCCCCCGATAAAGTTGCTATTTAAGAGTGGGCTGCAATGGTCTGCAATGGGAGGACTTTTGAGGAATCCCCCCCACCGACTAAAATTGCCAAGCCAAGTAAAGAGTGGGCTGCAATGAGCTGCAGTGGGAAGACTTTAAAGGAATTACTCCCTCTGACTAAAAATTCCATGTAGACGTGAGTTGCAATTTTCTGCAATGGGAGGAGTTTTCAGGAAATAACCCCCTGAAAAAAATTGACATGTAAGAGGGGGCTGCAATGGGCTGCAATGGGGGAACTTTTGAGGATTTACCCCACTGAAGGAAAATGTCATATAAGATTGGGCTGCAATGGGAGGACTTTTGAAAAATTACCCCAGGCTAAAATTGCCATGGAATAGAGGGCTGCAATGGTCTGCAATGGGGGGACTTTTGAGGATTTAACCCCTTCACCCTGACAGAAATATCCATGTAAGGGTGGGCTGCAATGGGCTGAAATGGGAGGACTTTTGAGGAATTCCCCTCCTCCCCCTGACTAAAATTGCCATTTAAGAGTGGGCTGGGTATTTTGTTAGTTTGTCAGAGGTGGTAAAACGAGGCAATAGTTGAGCTGCCAAGGGGGATAAACTGGTGTGAGAGTGAGGGGCTAATTTGTTCAGATGGGGTAAAATAAGGTAAAAGATGAGCTGTCAAGAAGGGGAGGAAATGGCGCAAGAGTGAGGAGTTTTTTGTACACAGGAGTAAAATGATGTTAGAGTTGTGCTGCAATGGGAAGACTTTTGAGGAGTTATCCCCCTGACTGAAAATACCATATAAGATTGGGCTGCATTGGGAGGACTTTTGAAAAATTACCCCCAGATGAAGATTGCCATGGAATTGTGGGCTTCAATGGTCTGCAAAGGGGAGACTTTTGAGGTTTTACCCCCTCCCCCCTGACTGAAATTGCCATGTAAGAAAGAGCTGCAGTGGAGTGCAATGGGAAGACTTTTCTGGAATTACGCCCTCCCTGACTAAAATTGCCAAGCAAGAGTGGGCTGCCATGGGCTGCAATGGGAGGACATTTGAGGAATTACCAGCCTCCTCCTGACTAAAATTGCCAAGCAAGAGTGGGCTGCAATGGGAGGATTTCGAAAAATTAGCCACTGACTACAATTGCCATGTAAGAGTGGGCTGCAATGGGCAGCAATGGGAGGACATTTGAGGAATTACCAGCCTCCTCCTGACTAAAATTGCCAAGCAAGAGTGGGCTGCAATGGGAGGACCTTCGAAAAATTACCCCACTGACTACAATTGACATGTAAGAGGGGGCTTCAATGGGCTGCAATGGGATGACTTTTGAGGATTCTCCCCAGGACTAAAGCTGCCACGTGACAGCGGGCTGCAATGGGCTGCAATGGGGGAACTTTTGAGGAATTAACCCCTGACTAGAATTGCCATGTAAGAGTGGGCTGCAATGGGCTTAAATGGGAGGACTTTTGAGGAACTACCCCCTCCCCCCTGACAAAAATTGCCATTTAAAGGTGGGCTGGGTATTTTGTTAGTTTGTCAGAGGTGGTAAAAAGAGGCAATAGTTGAGCTGCCAAGGGGTGTAAAATGGTGTATGAGTGAGGGGTAGTTTGTTTAAAGGGGGTAAAATGAGGTAAGAGTTGAGCTGCCACGGGGGATAAACTGGTGTGAGAGTGAGGGGGTGATTTGTTCAGATGGGGTAAAATGAGGTAAGAGATGAGCTGTCAAGAGGGGTTAAAATGGCGCAAGAGTGAGGGGTTTTTTGTACAGAGGAGTAAAATGATGTAAGAGTTGGGCTTCAATGTGAAGACTTTTGAGGAATTACCCACAGACTAAAATTGCCATGGAATAGTGGGCTGCAATGGTCTGCAATGGGGGGACTTTTGAGGATTTACTCCCTCTTCCCTGACTGAAAATGCCATATAAGATTGGGCTGTAATGGGAGGACTTTTGAAAATTTACCCCCCGACTAAAATTGCCATGGAATAGAGGGCTGCAATGGTCTGCAATGGGGGGACTTTTGAGGATTTACCCCCTCCCCCCTGACTGAAATTGCCATGTAAGAGTGGGCTGCCTTGGGCTGCAATGGGAGGACATTTGAGGAATTACCCCCTGACTGAAATTGCCATGTAAGAGTTGGCTGCAATGGGAGAATTTTTGGAAAATTACACACAGAATAAAATTGCCATGTAATAGTGGGCTGCAATGGTCTGCAATTGGGGGACTTTTGAGGAATTACGCCCCTCCCCCTGACTAAAATTGCCAAGCAAGAGTGGGCTGCAATGGGCTGCAATGGTAGGACCTTTGAGGGATTACCCCCTCCTCCTGACTAAAATTGCCAAGCAAGAGTGGGCTGCAATGGGAGGGCTTTCGAAAAATTACACCACTGATTACAATTGCCATGTAAGAGTGGGCTGCAATGGGCAGCAATGGGAGGACTTTTGAGGAATTACCCCCTGACTGAAAATGTCCTATAAGATTGGGCTGCGATGGGAGGACTTTTGAAAAATTACCCCCAGGCTAAAATTGCCATGGTATAGTTGGCTGCAATGGTCTGCCATGGGGGGACTTTTGAGTATTTACCCCCTCCCTCCTGACAGAAATAGCCAGAATTACGCCCCTCCCCCCTGATTGAAATTGCCAAGCAAGAGTGGGCTGCAATAGGAGGACTTTTAGGGGATTACCCCCTTCCTTCTGACTAAAATTTCCAAGCAAGAGTGGGCTGCAACGGGAGGACCTTCGAAAAATTACCCCACTGACTACAATTGACATGTAAGAGGGGGCTTCAATGGGCTGCAATGGGATGACTTTTGAGGATTCTCCCCAGGACTAAAGCTGCCACGTGACAGCGGGCTGCAATGGGCTGCAATGGGGGAACTTTTGAGGAATTAACCCCTGACTAGAATTGCCATGTAAGAGTGGGCTGCAATGGGCTGAAATGGGAGGACTTTTGAGGAACTACCCCCTCCCCCCTGACAAAAATTGCCATTTAAGGGTGGGCTGGGTATTTTGTTAGTTTGTCAGAGGTGGTAAAAAGAGGCAATAGTTGAGCTGCCAAGGGGTGTAAAATGGTGTATGAGTGAGGGGTAGTTTGTTTAAAGGGGGTAAAATGAGGTAAGAGTTGAGCTGCCAAGGGGGATAAACTGGTGTGAGAGTGAGGGGGTGATTTGTTCAGATGGGGTAAAATGAGGTAAGAGATGAGCTGTCAAGAGGGGTTAAAATGGCGCAAGAGTGAGGGGTTTTTTGTACAGAGGAGTAAAATGATGTAAGAGTTGGGCTTCAATGTGAAGACTTTTGAGGAATTACCCACAGACTAAAATTGCCATGGAATAGTGGGCTGCAATGGTCTGCAATGGGGGGACTTTTGAGGATTTACTCCCTCTTCCCTGACTGAAAATACCATATAAGATTGGGCTGTAATGGGAGGACTTTTGAAAATTTACCCCCCGACTAAAATTGCCATGGAATAGAGGGCAGCAATGGTCTGCAATGGGGGGACTTTTGAGGATTTACCCCCTCCCCCTGACTGAAATTGCCATGTAAGAGTGGGCTGCCTTGGGCTGCAATGGGAGGACATTTGAGGAATTACCCCCTGACTGAAATTGCCATGTAAGAGTTGGCTGCAATGGGAGAATTTTTGAAAAATTACACACAGAATAAAATTGCCATGTAATAGTGGGCTGCAATGGTCTGCAATTGGGGGACTTTTGAGGAATTACGCCCCTCCCCCTGACTAAAATTGCCAAGCAAGAGTGGGCTGCAATGGGCTGCAATGGTAGGACCTTTGAGGGATTACCCCCTCCTCCTGACTAAAATTGCCAAGCAAGAGTGGGCTGCAATGGGAGGGCTTTCGAAAAATTACACCACTGATTACAATTGCCATGTAAGAGTGGGCTGCAATGGGCAGCAATGGGAGGACTTTTGAGGAATTACCCCCTGACTGAAAATGTCCTATAAGATTGGGCTGCGATGGGAGGACTTTTGAAAAATTTTCCCCAGGCTAAAATTGCCATGGTATAGTTGGCTGCAATGATCTGCCATGGGGGGACTTTTGAGTATTTACCCCCTCCCTCCTGACAGAAATAGCCAGAATTACGCCCCTCCCCCCTGATTGAAATTGCCAAGCAAGAGTGGGCTGCAATAGGAGGACTTTTATGGGATTACCCCCTTCCTTCTGACTAAAATTTCCAAGCAAGAGTGGGCTGCAACGGGAGGTTTTTCGAAAAATTACCCCACTGACTACAATTGCCATGTAAGAGTGGGCTGCAATGGGCAGCAATGGGAGGAAATTTGCGGAATTACCCCCTGACTGAAATTGGCATGTAAGAGTGGGCTGCAGTGGGCTGCAATGGGAGGACTTTTGAAAAATTACCTCCCTAATAAAAGTGCCATGTAATAGTTGGCTGCAATGGTCTGCAATAGGGGGACTTTTGAGGATTTATCCCCCGCCCCGATAAAGATGCCATGTAACAGTGAGCTGCAATGGTCTGCAATGGGAGGACTTTTGAGGAATTACCCCCCCTGACTAAAACGGCCAAGCAAGAGTGGGCTGCAATGAGCTTCAATTGGAGGACTTTTGAGGAATTACCCCCCCCCCTGACTAAAACTTCCATGTAGACGTAGGACTTGAAATTTTCTCCAACGAAAATAACCCCCTGAAAAAAATTGACATGTATGAGGGGGCTGACTGAAAATACCATATAAGATTGGGCTGCATTGGGAGGACTTTTGAAAAATTACCCCCAGACTAAGATTGCCATGGAATAATGGGCTGCAATGGTCTGCAAAGGGGGGACTTTTGAGGATTTACCCCCTCCCCCTGAATGAAACTGCCATGTAAGAAAGAGCTGCAGTGGATTGCAATGGGAGGACTTTTCCGGAATTACGTCCCCAACTGACTAAAATTGTCAAGCAAGAATGGGCTGCCATGGGCTGCAATGGGAGGACATTTGAGGCATTACCAGCATCCTCTTGACTTAAATTGCCAATCAAAAGTGGGCTGCAATGGGGGACTTTCGAAAAATTAACCCACTGACTACAATTGTCATGTAAGAGTGGGCTGCAATGAGAGGACTTTTGAAAAATTACCCCCCGAATAAATCTGCCATGAAATAGTGGGCTGCAAGGGACTGCAATTGGGGGACTTTTGAGGATTTAACCCCCCCCCCATAAAGTTGCCATGTATGTGTGGGCTGCAATGTGAGGACTTTTGAGGAATTACGCCCCTTCCCCCTGAATAAAAATGCCAAGCAGGAGTGGGCTGCAATGGGCTGCAATGGGAGGACTTTTGAGGGATTACCCCTCTTCCTGACTAAAATTGCCAAGCAAGAGTGGGCTGCAATTGGAGGACTACTGAGGGAATACTCCCCTCCTCCTGACAAAATGGCCAAGCAAGAGTGGGCTGCAATGGGAGGACTTTCAAAAAATTACCCCACTGACTACAATTGCCATGTAAGAGTGGGCTTCAATGGGCAGCAATGGGAGGACATTTGCGGAATTACCCCCTGACTGAAATTGCCATGTAAGAGTGGGCTGCAAAGGGCTGCAATGGGAGGACTTTGAAAAATTAACCCCCAGAATACAATTGCATTGTAATAGTTGGCTGCAATGGTCTGCAATTGGGGTCTTTCGAGGAGTTAACCCACCTCCCCCGATAAAGTTGCCATGTAAGAGTGGGCAACAATGATCTGCAATGGGAGGACTTTTGAGGAATTACCCCCCGCCCTGACTAAAATTTCCATGTAGAAGTGAGCTGCAATTTTCTGCAATGGGAGGAGTTTTCAGGAAATAACCCCCTGACAAAAATTGACATGTAAGAGAGGGCTTCAATGGGCTGCAATGGGATGACCCCCCCCCCCCCCGCCCCCCCTCCCGACTAAAACTGCCACGTAACAGTTGGCTAGTGGGCTGCAATGGGAAGACTTTTCAGCAATTACCCCCCATGATTAGAATTGCCTGTAAGAGTATCACTTGATACAACAAATGACTGTAGAGCATACGTAACAACAATGAAAGCGATGAATTTTAACGAGGAAATTCCAGCATTACCGAATCATCAATTTCAGAACCACAACATACTGGTAGTTGATCTCACTTCAATTCAAGATGCTGGAGAAAATATTCACTATCGTGAACTCAGCGGTGAAAGTATTCGATTGGAAATGTTTTGCGATCGTCCGCTAAGAAACGTGACAAAAACAATTATTCTATGAGAAAGAATGTTTACTGTTAAAATTGATCAGTTTGGAACGGTTGCTAAAAACGTCTGAGATTTTTTTATTATTTTTGCGACTTTATGTACTTGCTTACTTGTTTTCATTGTTGGAACATTCGTAGGTTTAACCTCTTCATCTAGCTGTCGTTCTATACATATCAAAATAACTAACTAATGGATGTCATCTGGGCTAGATTAACTTAAAAAATATTTTTTCATATTCATTTTCTAATTTACCTTGGTTTTTTTATAATTATTGTTTTGTTTTATCCCAGCACCTAGGAAGAAACGGTCGACAAAATCACAAAATCTAATAGATTGTTGCTGCTCTCAACAAAACGAAAGTTTTTAACTTGATTGCTCTGTCAGGAATCCTTGTACAATAAGTGATTGCGAGATAAAGAAAAGAAAACTTATTTGGCATTGAAAGCATTCCGGAGCTCACAATCCGGTATATTGGATCCTTTCCAGCAGATTTTGTGCCAAATTCACCCAAAATCTGTTTTGCAATCATCAACATTTCCCCAAGCAGTGAGGTTGGCGAACAATGGATAATAATTGATCGCCTCAATAGGAACTATTACTACGCAGATTCTCTAGAACGATAAGTCACGCCATAAAAATTTTTGAAAAAAAAGTATCAGAAAAAGATACGCAGACCACTCCAGAAAATGCAAAACTTGTGTGGTTTCTACACTATTTATGCTGCATTTCATCTTTTTAAATTTTTACTCGAACAGTATTCATGATGCGCATGTACTAAATTTTAGAAGTAATTTTATGTAAATTTGATTACTGCGTTATACACTAAGCTGGTGGCTAATAAAGTCAATTTTAGTTTTTAACAATTGTAACTTTTACTCAGTTAGCTACGCAACGTTTTCATTTATATCGACTTTATTAACCCACTCGGCTAAATGTACCTCGGTTTTCATTTATTTGGATAATAAATTATACCTATTTAAGGCAAATGGTCGAGTGATTTTGTAGTTTGATGAGCATAATTAATACTGTGTCCATTATTTATAACTTTTCCAATTCAATTTCCCTGAAATCTGTCATTTTTAACCAATCAAAAAAGAGGAGTATTTAGAACACTTTAGAAAAAACAGCGTAAAATTGTATAAAAATCTCTAAATCGCTATAACTAATCTTAATACATGTCGGCGGCTATAACTAATCTTAATACATGTCGGCGGCTATAACTAATCCTATTAAATGTCGGCGGAAATAACTAATCTTAATACATTTCGGCGGCTATAACTAATGTTAATACATGTCGGCTGCTATAACTAATCCTAATACATGGCGGCTATAACTAATCTTAATAAATGTAGATTCTATTCCTAATCTTTATACATGGAGATTCTATTCCTAATCTTAAACATGGAGCCTAATCCTAATGCATGCAACCTAATCTTTATACATGTAGCCCATACCAAATCTTAGTAATTTGCGCCGGCTATACGTAATCTTAACACATTAAGGAAGACCCTAATCGGAAAAAGCCGCTATACCTAATCTTATTACATGGGGTCTTCCCCCCGGGGAGGATGCCGCACCCCATTATTACTAGTGTTTGTAGCATCAAAACAAAAACTTTGGCAAAAAACATCCTAAAGCCTACCCCAACAGAACGATGGTTTTCTTCAACATGTGAGGAAGATCTCAAAACATTTTTAAACGAATCGATCAAGGTCTTCGCCAGGACTGCAAGCAGAGTTATCTACAGCGACTGGATAAGTGAGGACCCATGCCCTACAGTAGTAGAGGATGGCCACAAAATCATTATTGGAAGGGATCTATTCAGTAGTCTTGGCTTGGTAGTGGTTCAACAACATGCAAAAAAGTGTAAATGTTTTAAAAATATTGATAACCCTACATGAAAAGTAAAACAGCCTATTGCGTTGAACTTTCCAGAACTTGTTTGAAGAATTGGCCCATCAAAGAAACATGATTAAATCGAAGTTCTATCAAAAGTTTACAACAAAGCATCAAAAACGTTGTCGCGTTCCCAATAATTTACAACTTATAGTTACTGCTGAATTAGACCGAATAAAAAAAGAAGGTCATATTGAAAAGCTGTCTAGATGTTCGGACAAAAAAAACTAATTTTGCCTATAGTAGTTACAGTAAAAAATGATCAATCTCTGAATTTAGCACTAGATTCTATAGTCCCCAAAAGAAACAATTCATAAAAAAATATGAAAAGCTTAACATAGAAATGTTAGTAGACTGCATTTCACAGCATTTAACAAAAACACAAAAACGGGCAACAAGCATATTTTTCAAACATAGATCTCAAAGATGCATACAGTCATTTACAATTTTTAAAAAATTCACCTCAAAACGCTGTAATTTCAATTTCATTTTTGGTGAATCTACAGGTACATATAGACTTAAGACTGGTTTATACGCCCTCAATCACATGCCAGCCAAATTTCAAAAAGCAATGGACTACAAACTTATAGGACATCAATACACATACTGTTTCTTAGACGACATTATAATAGTTAGTACCGGATCAGAATCCGACCACACTAATTACGTTATCAAATGTCACAAAAAATGAAGATAATTTGTGCATCTCCAAAACTGACATTGTGCAAAAACAGAAATTGAATGGCTTGGTTCTAAACTTACTCAAACAGGTATTTCGCTTCTTGAAATCAGAACTGCAGCCATTCTAGCAATACCACCACCAAATACACTTAAACGTTTAAGATCATTTCTTGGCTCAGTACACTATATTAGCAAATTCATAACACATCTAGCTCAACATTGTCTCCCTCTCAAACCATTATTTAAAAAGTCTGCCAATTACGTTTGGAGTGATTTACATACCAAACACTTCAATATAATTAAAGATAGCAAATAGTACTGAAAAGTGCTATATTAACCCCAAATTAGATATTAGAGTAAAATGCAACACTTCGCCTTCTGGGCATGGTAAAGCACTAGAAAAAACACCCCTGACAGATGCAGACCTATTGCATTTGCATCGCGTTTACTTAATCCAACAGAAGAGCGATAGAGCGTAAATGAATTGGAATTAATGGGATTTGTATGGTCAATAGACTTTTTCAAATATTACCTTTATGTTAATGATTTTACAGTAATTACAGACCGCAGAGCCCTACTATCAATATTTAAAGAACATCGTTCAGGCAAATCGTACAATAGTCGACTTTCCCGACCGATTGATTGGCTACTCCCCTACAATTTTGCCATAGAACACATGCCAGGAGCAAAAATGGGTCTTGTAGACTACATCTCCAGAAATCTATTTGCAACAGCCAAGAAAGTTTTATCATAAGATGAATCTTTTGTGGGGGCAACTTTTTCTAAAATCCATGAGTCCCTCAATAAACTTATTGATCATATACCATTAGCGTTACAGAAAATACATAGCATTCTAAAACAAAATTCACCCAATTCAAAACTGTTTTCCTCATTTGCTCCGCAAATGCCCATATCAAAAAGCAAAAAACTACATTTAAATAACAAGTTAATTGCATCGCTTTTGCCACATTGTAATACTTCACCGCCAATTGCTTCGCTCATTACACTTTCACATGAATCAAAAAATTCGAACTTTAAAAAAGTCAAGTGCGGCGCAAATGCCCTATTCACGTTCAGAACCACAATTTGCGCTAAATAACTTGCTACTAAATAACTAAAACTCCATTAAAAAATTCGCCGCAAAATTTGCACAAGTCAGACAGTAGGGAATGTGAAAAATCTGAACAAAAATGCCCAATAAGCCCCATATTTAATACCAAATCAACTAATCAACATATATTCTCTTGAATAAGCCCGAAACTCAAAATTTCCACATCTGAATAGCAAGCATCCAAAAAAATTTCTCTTTCTGTCCGAAACTTCATTATAAACAAGTTCACTGATATGAATTCAATTTTCTCAACTTCAAAAATGCCTTGAGGAAAAACTTCCAAAACAACACCAACAAAAACTCGAGTTACCTTCTCGGATAAATCGCCCACAAATCTAACATCAGGTAATAACAATTCAACCACAACAGAAACGTTTTCTTCTACAAGTGCACTGGATACAGCTGACGACATCAGGCTATCAGAGACGATCAACAAATTTTTCAGTGTAGAATTCTTGGCCATCCTAATGTGGAAGGAGGCCATCCTAAAAGAAGTAGGTGATTGTGTCCTAAGAAACTACGAGGAGAGGTTAAAGGACATCGGTCCCTGAATACACTCATACTGCAAAATTTGAGTGTCAGGCATGGGTGCCTGTGTCTAGATGAGAGGATAGCATTCCCAAAGCAATACAAGACGCCGCATTAGAAGACATTCACTCAACGCATCCAGGGAGCTTCGCGATGCTATCGCTCGCTCAGAATATATGGAGGCCATATGTTCATCGTGACATCCTATTAAAAACTAGTGAGTGCAAAGCTTGAACGGATATTAGTAAGAACTTAAAACCAGTGATTCCGCATAGCAACCGGTCACCATTGTCTAATTGTTTTGAACCGAAGGAAGAACTCCCACTAGATTTTAGCGGTCCAATTAGAACAAAAAGGGAATAGAAAAATATTTACTAACAAGAGTTGATAGATGTTCCAAAAAATATCCTACAAAAAACAGTAAATAATTCTTCCAGTCCAAATGTAATTATACTTTTAAATAAAAACACAGATATGATCACGGGGTACCCAGAACAATTAGATTAGATCAGGTTAGATGTTTAACAGATAAAAAAAATGAACTTTTTTCTGAAAAAAATATGAACCAATATATGCTCTTTTGCACTATCATGGAGCAATAGGCCTCGTCGAACGTCTTATTCAAACAATAAAAGGACTACTATCATGTATGAAGGAACGATTAAAAAAATTAATTTACAACATGCAATACATGCGATTGTTCATAGATTAAGAATAACCGAACAAAAAACAACTAATATTACACCATTTGACGCTCATTTTGGCAGAAAGTGTATTACACCAGCATCCAACATAGCAACTAAATCAAATACTAAAAATCTTAAATGTAACAGAAAATTTAATTATTATTTAGACGAAGAAACAATCCCAGGCCGATCGTTTTCAACAGACGAACAGTGGGCTGATAAGGGAATGTGTTGAGATGTAGAGAGCAAAAAGGTTGTTTATACCTCGATTGCTCAAACCCATGAACAACAACAAAAGATGCTAGATGAGGAAGCCAATGTGCTCTTTTACACTATCATAGAGCAATAGGCCTCGTCGAACGTCTTATTCAAACAATAAAAGGACAACTATCATGTATGTGCGAATGTGCTCAGAGGGCAAAGTGATTCCACCGACAAGTGTAATCAAACAATCAAACAAAGTAAAAGTGATGTTGCGCAACTAAGATATTGGGAAATTCGGAAATAAGAAAGAGTGAGACACTTTCCGGGCCTTAATGCGCAGATAGAAGGCCGCCTAAAACCAACGAGAAAATGCTCGAACAAAAAATCCAAAATCACAAAAAGGATCTACACTGAAAAACTTTTGGAAGCAAGAAAATAAAACGTTCAAAGAAACAATCTGATGATGTTAGTGTGGTCTCCTCGGGCCGGTCTTGCATTTCAACAGCGATTAAAGTGGCAAAAGGCCTAAAAATGCGTATTCCTGAGAGAAACACGAAGCATTCAAGAACAGACCCGACCACACACAAATACTACAATTTAGTCAAATTCAACCAATTGCAGTTCCACAGACCCAACGATCTTCATCAGGACCATCCGTGCCGCGATTAACCGAATTTCTTAGAAAAAAAAACGCACACGGCAAAACAGTAAAAAATCTGACTCGGAAACATCTTCAGTCGGAAAAAGTAAGAGACAATTGAAAAAGCAACGAAAAAAAAACTAATCAACAAACGCAGACAATAATCTAAGACATTCGATAAACACTCGGTTATTCAACCAAATAACCTATCTCTGACATGGCGTTCATCGGAAAACCATCCCCGGAAATCCAAACAAACGTTGGACAGTTGATCCAGATCCCAATATCCCAGCAGAAAGAAAAATGACCGTACTGAAAGCCGGACAACAACAAGATAATTCAGACTAAAACTGTATTAAAACTCAGCAAACTTCATGTAATTGTTTAATACCTTAATATTTTTTACTACTTAACCGGTGAAAAAGTAATAATTTTCTGATTTTTTTATTACAATTTTTTTCTCAACAAGGGGAAATGTCATAGGGCTGGATATTTATTCTAAAAATATCCATTGCCGTAGTTCGTTTAAACCTATTTTCTTTATCTTCAAGGGCAGTTAACTAGTTCAATTTCCTAATTGTTAGTTCATTCATTCATCATTTTTGCAATCTCCAGTTTGTTCATTTGCCAGACCGGAAACTGTCTATTCGGATTCAAACTGTCTAATAAAGACAGATATTTTCCTGTCAATTAACTGTAATGTTATTGTTTTTCATATTTAAAAGACATATTTTGATATCGTATAATTTTACACGGGTTGTTGCATCGTTGATTTCTTTCAAGGATGATAACAGATTTCAAATTTACGATTTTTGACTTCTCGGTGCAGTCCCATATCAAGCTGAATTCTTACACGATCTCTGTTTGAAGCTCAAGATTTCAAATAGGAACAACCTGCTGATAAAGTTTTTTTTTATTGTTGTCGCGATATTTTTCTACAAAAAAACTAAAATTAGTTTTATAGAAATAAAAATACTTATTTGTTCAAACAGCAAAAACGAGAAGAAAGTTGTTTTGTCGACTGGGCCTACCTCTCAAATTTTTGGAAGAGATAAAAAACTAATATAAAAATCACCTTTTGAATCTTATATTAATCACGAAATGACACCAAAATGTCGCATTGCGTATAGATACTACGGATAACATAACGACGAAGTAAAGAGAGACCTTAAGAGACTCCTCCATAAACCAAAGATCGTTTGGAGATCGATTGAGTCAGCAGACAAGCGAGAATTAAAGCGGTAAAAAATTATTTTGAGATTTCGAAGAGAATTTGTACTCTTTTTGTTTTTTTTTAAACTGTCCAGATTTTGTTTTTAGGTTCAATAGCAGGAAATGTCAAAGCATTTTAATCAGAAACAGAATTTTTTCAATAAATGCAATCAGCTTTTTTAATCGATATCATAATGTTATTTTTACTATACATTCACGATTCTTCAATCCTGAATCTCGTCTAAAGACAAATGTACTGTTTTAATTGGATTGCATACTGCATATTAAGGCGTCACTAAGACTACATCGAAGACATCATTTTCTCATTTCACAGTCCCTAACTCAATTAGATTCCATAGTAAAATCCTCCTCTATTGGCAAAAGAGAGTATTGATTAACTTACACAATTCAATTCGTGAAATCTTCTTTAAGAATGTCGTCAAAATTTTGCTGCTTGTTAAAAGCATCAGTTCAAAAATAATTGACGTACTAACAAAAAAATATCTCGATTCTAACCGTGCAAACGTGTTTTTTGACAAAACTGAAGGGCCGAGGGTCGTAGTTAAAGTTGAGGCAAAAGCTTTTCAACAGTAGCAAACGTTCTTACACGGAAGTTTCGTTAACGTTCGTAGGACGGAAGTTTCATTTTCAAAATCTGTTAAATAATAATTGTCTATCTGCGGCCTCGATTTGGAGAAAACGCTTGGATAATGTAAGCAGAGGAACAAAGCGATTTCCTATTGAAAGAGTTCAACCATAGAAAAACCTGAAGGTTCTGAACATAAAATTAACTTTCATTCAATATTTTACTTTTTCACGAAAGCTTTTATAGTAGCGCGGAAATAAACCTTAACTTACACACTATTAACTTTGCGTAAAAGAATAAAGTAGATAAGTTTTTTCTAGTAAAGACTCTTTAAAGCGGCGTCGCTATAGATTGAATTCAGTTTTCCTATGAATTTTCCAATACTGTTTTTCGAGATTCTGCATCCGAAATTCTTGAGCTCAGGGTACTTAATCTGCTAACCAAAAACCCTATATTGTCTTCGTTGCTTCCCTTTTTCACCTTCAGCAGCCGTCAGGCGAACTTCGAGTGAGGGCAAAGCATCGTACAGTAAGAAGTCATGGTTAGTAGTCAGTTGAGTCTGATCAATGTAGGAATTCGTGTAATTTGTTTTAACATTCCACATCGTTGTGTTCAGATGGAATATAACAAAATTTAGCACCCAGTGAGCTAAAACAAATTTTTATTATTGACTCTATTTCAATAATTGACGTTATTTTTTCTTGAGTTTTAAAACTCAAAATAACGTCGATTATTGAAATAAAAAAATTACAAACGCATTATTTTACATGTCGGCAATTAAAAACCAATGTGTTCGGAGCAAATTTTCTGAATGTTCCTCCTTCTGTACTGACTTCAAATTCGTTCAAATGAAAATAGCAAAAAAACATTAATGAGTTACAACGTTCACTGGTTTCACAATAAGTACAAATAGTGTCACTTCCGTTTACAATTTTTGGTGTTATTTTTCTCTGTTACAGTTGTTAATTAGAGTAGTCAGTAGTCATTAGTTATTTTGCAATAGTTATGGAACACTTAAATCTGAGATTCACAGGTGGTACAAGCTTTTACGCACCTTAGTTCACAAGTTTACTTTATCCGTTGATCTTCACTTTTACATCACCTGATTTTCATTTTCTATTCAGCTTTAATGGAAGGAAAAAGATATAAATACTTGCACATTCTTCAAAGGAGCTGAAATTTGGGGAGTATTTAGTGTTGCAAGTGACGGCTTTGTCTGTAAATTTTAGCAGTTCATGTTCAGAAACATTCACCTGTCTGAAAGTCGACGCCCTCACCTGACAAGCTGATTTCTTTTCATGTAACGCCTGGACGATTTAATATAAGTCGAGACAATTTTTCCACAAGGAAGTCACACATTAAGCATTTTGTCACCGGTTCTCTTTTTTAGAAAAATTACATGGGCAACCTTGCCTCCTCTTTCTTTACTAATTAATAGGCTTGAATAATCTGCAGTCCACATTTTGCTGTCTTGGTCGTCAAACTTCTTAGTTACCACAACCAATTGATTTCCGAATTAGGCGATTTTTAACTGTGGAAATCTGACAGGGTTCTCACCAATAAACATAAACCGACAAATGTCGGAAGAATTGCTCTTAAACGACAGGCGAGGCAATTTAATTCATCACGGTCTGCTGTCTAGATCAATTTTTCCTTATGGGTGCAAAAAACCTTGCCCCCACTGGGATTCGCACCACTGACCTCCCGATCCATGGCCACATGCACCAACCTCTGCGCTACAAGTTACTTAATTTTGCGTAGCTGCAACCGGTTTCATATTAGCAACAAGCTTTACTTCGGAGCACTAGAGATCACTCAAAATTGATGAACGTGAAAAAGTCACTTGAGAAGTCAAAGAATGTTCTAGAAGAAAAGTGCAAAATTTTCAAGCGAAAAATTTGCATAAAAAAGACACACACGTTTACAACAATTGCTATGATTTGCGTTCAAGAGCAATTAATAAAACGAAAATATATTAGCTTGTGATCTGACACAAACTTAAAGTTTAAACAGATTCAAAAACTTTATCAGTGTGTCTTAGATTAGATTTATAACAGTGAAATCCTTTTCGATTGTCAGATGAGATCAATTGTGACTTCATTACTTCAAAGCGTATATAAAAAAAGTAAATTCGATAGTTAACTGATATTCAACCTTGATACACAGGTATCACTTCTCATAATAACTGTATCTGTTTAGCTAGTCTGCTTCCGAATACCCATTACAATGGTATTCGGAACAAATCCACCATTTTTACGGATAATATTTTTTGCAACCAAGGCCCATTTATATCCCTTAGCTAAAAAAACATTGTTTTGGCAAATATCCTTCCAAATCAATTATTCTCGGCAGATTTTTTGAAATAATTATTAGCAATTTTTTTCATAATTTGATCAACAAATCTAACTTTCCTTTTTAAGAAAGATCATTAAGATGACTGTTTTCTTGCAGCGCAGTGAAATTTTAAATTATTAATTTGTCAGCATATTCGTTACTTGGTAGGTACGGAAAGTTTTGTTAATCAGTAATTTCTCTTGTAAACAAACCATAAAAATAATCACTAACCTATTGCTAGTTCATTAATGAAAAGAACAATGTGTTATCTAGAGAAGAGCAATTGTATCTAAATGTTGAGAGGTGGAATTCTGGAAAGAAACTTTTAACCGAGTTTTCAAAACAAGATTATAACCTAGGCGAGATACAGTCAGTAGCGGTACAAAACTAATTATTACACGCGGAAGTATTTATCACCAGCCGTTACAAGAGTAGTCCGTCTTCTCCAAGAATATATCGAAAATGACTGTAAATCGGGGTCGATAACGTTCAAAACTTTAATTAAAAATTTGGAAATTTTAGAAGAAGCCGTGCAACCAGTAATGTTAACACTAAGGCACAATTGCCGTGGACTTTTAAATTTTCCTCATTTTTAATTCAATTTGAAAACTTAACCCGTGACATATTGGTGGAAACTAATTGAAAGTGTTACCAACTCTCACGGAAATTAATAGAGGTCAAACGATTAATTGAAGGACCTCATCAGCTTTACCGACGCACTTATTAGGGGTAGGTACGTGTTTGAAGAAGACAATTGTTGTAGCTTCATGAGCAGAAAAACAAAACTAGGTGGAAATGCTTATGAAACCTAAAATGCCTGTTCAAAAAATAGAATTCCCCCAAAAAGCTACCTCATCTTTCATTTAAAACTCTATGATCGGCTTGTCCAAGCTAACCACTTTCTTCGATTTTTCATAAGAATCAACAGTTGTAATCTGACGTTTTTGAAGCAAAGATTATATTAACATTTCCAGTACCCTAATCGAGGAAATATTTCTCTTGTAGACGATTTGTGTGATAACGAGGAAAAGCATATCTCACAGGAGCGCAAATTCGGCATAGCCCAGAAAAAATCGGAAAAAATTGGAAATTGAATTTAAATCGAATTTGAGAATGCGGATGAGCGAGAAGGAACAGCAATAGAGCATTTAGTTTTGCCGACGAAGCAATTCAAATGCAGAAACATGTCCAAAACGCTTGAGTAATTTGTTAAAAATACATAGACTTGTGAAGAGAAAACCACTAGCGAGAATAGTAAATTTGATTCTAACAAAAAAACTAGGCCTAGAATGAACTATGAACGGATTGGAAAAACCATTTAGAAAAAAATCCGATCCAAAAACCGAAAAAAAAACAGTAAACATCAAAGCGAAATTGCCGCATGTGAACAAAAAACCAATAGCGAGAAAGCAAATTTTTGTTCGAACACCGTTTTCTCACTCTACTTTAAAATTAGAGCGAAAAAAATTCACGCCGCAAAACCACTTGCTTTTTCGCTCCATTTCCTGTTTCGGCGTGACCAAAATCACTACTCCAATTTGACTTCAAAAATCATGAATATTGTGTGAACAGATCTTAAAAAAAGACAGCGCCCCAATACAATTCCAATTCTTTGAATTGTAATAAAAAACCAAGAGAAGGCCAATAATAGCCTCAACTATCGCTTCGCGGCTATTAATAAATATTTTCTTTTAAAACAATACGAGTGAAAACTTGAATTGCAAACTTGAATAAAACCCAATTTACAAAATATACCCAGAAACAGCTAATTAAAATTTTACTACACATTTATATATTTAGTGAACTGAAAGTCCACCACCGATCTAAAAATTCAACTCAAAAGCACCAAATACAACTGAATAAATCATTTACAAAGAACAACACAGTTGTAACACGAGCAATTGAATTCCTTTTATAATTGATTAGAACCCGATCTGTTAACAATACTCCAATACAATAGTCGATTTGCTCTCTCCACAAAAGAGAACGCCAAAAAACATCTGATGGCAAAAAATTGAAAAGTTCCATATTATTCTACACCATACTTGTACCCGATGACAAGTTCAACTTATGGCTAATTTTACAAAAAAAACATTATGGTTAATTTCACTAAGAGTCTTATGGTTATTTTCACGAAAAGAAGAAACCACATTTTAGAAGAATACCAAAAGTTCTATTCAACCCATTTTCGTTCGTACTATTTTGTTAGAGTTCGATCATATGAGCTGCTTATGGAGCCCTAATTCAAATTTGAGCTTGAAATTATAGCTTCTTAGCCCAGCTCTAAATAGCTCCTTAAAGTTTATCCAGATGCACTCGACAATAGTCACCTTTTGAAACGAGTTCATTTTTCTCGTCTCCGCCACCTTTTAACGAACTTGCTATTATCTGACCTTTAACCACTAAAACCTCGAAAATTACAACCTAAGGTTTGCTGTAAAAGTTTTACAGAAGGGCCCAATAGTTTCATCCCCTTACGTAAAAGACATCCGGATATATCTGGTGGGGTTTGCCAGAATTTTTTTGCATGAAGGTTTTTGGCAATAGGGAAAGTAGTAATCTGTAATCATATGATATGTGTTAAAATATCACCTGCGCATCATATTTTACAAAATCAAAACTATCCTTATTCATTTATTCACCATCCTTACGGTAGAACAAGAAATCTGCCATTATTCAGGGAGTTGTTTTTATCGCCAATGTTACAACTGTCGGCTCTTTCCCATTATAGCCCCTCTTAGATTCGTGAGACCTATTTACACAAAGTTATTCTTTTTTTTTTGGGGGGGGGGGGGGGCTGGAATGGGAAAAAGCCCAACTGTCTTAAAATTCACAATGAAAACAGTCTGAGACAACAAACCACCATTTAAATATTTTACAAGTCTTTTCGCAAAGAGGCACTGAATGTTTTCACAAAAACAGTAATTGACCCATGATATTTCTGATGAACGAAAACAAACATCTAAACAATATGGATGATTACGCCATCGATGATGACTTCTGACTTTTGGACGAAGACTGCTGTTGCATCTCGGCTACACCTGCATTGATGACCTGTCTACCCAGGAACTGAGCAGCTGCGCCAGAAATGGTTCTCTTGGAACCCAGCCTGCAACGTGTATATCCGTATAAGTTCGATGCCGTCACCTGTAACAGAGCCACAAAGCTGTAGCTTTTGTCCAGAAATATGCGAGAAAAAGCAGTCAATAA
This sequence comes from Convolutriloba macropyga, assembly GCF_964194025.1. NCBI lineage: Eukaryota > Metazoa > Xenacoelomorpha > Acoela > Convolutidae > Convolutriloba > Convolutriloba macropyga. The sequence continues at coordinate 50,333,419 of NC_134477.1, forward strand.
CAAAAAACCAGAAAGATTTCGAAGCTTGTCATTAAAGTCAGTTTACCTTGATTTCGTTTAATGATTTCAAGGATTAATGATAACTTAATAAATTACAACAAGAACGCCCTTCATCACGAGTACAGAGTAAAAATCAACCTTTTTTACTAGATAGTAAAGGCTAAACTGCGTTAAAATTGTAAACTGTTTTCTTAATTGCCGGCATAAATGTAATTTCATTTTGCCATTTTGTAATTATTGAGCTGTATGGAGTCAGCGGGGTCCAAATAAGCATCTCACATACTGAGTCGAGTTTGATAAGCACGAAAGAAAAATAGGTGACTAACTGTTGATTTCTCCTTTTTCTGCAGCGCAGTCAAAAGTTCTTCCTTAGCGTCAAGGTATAGTGAAAAGGTTTGTCGGGCCATAGTAAAAAAAACTATTTGTCGGTGGTCGGGCAATTTTATCTAAGGATTAAGCAAATTCTAATAAGAAACTTTTTGCAGGATTAAAATATAGACAGTTAGTGAATACAATAATAGGCTTAGTAAGTCCCTAACCGGGGTTGAATTTGATTTCTCTCAAACACTGTCCTTCCATATGGGTATGATTTGTACTTAAACTTCTTCTTAGCCAAACAAAGATATTCTCTGACCACTCATTTGAATTTGGGGGGAGTCGAAAACGAATCATAATTGGGAAAATCACGCATCAGTGATATCGAATTGTTTTAGCGTGTAACTTGGTAGAAAAAAAAACTATCAAACACTGACAATAACCTTTTTCTGAGTATATAACTATTTTCTCGTCATATCATTTTCTGAGATGCCCATTTCTCATTTCCAAAAAATTGATTTTCCAGAAGTGGAAGTTAACCTGTCAATTTTGTTTTAAATCACAGAATCCATGAAGACAAGTTGACATGAGATTGATAAAACATTTACAGATCGAAGAAAATCATTGTAATCTTTATCAGTAAAATGACTGCTTGAACGTATCCATAATAGACTATTTCTCTGAAGCGTTTCCATTTGCATGAGGATAGTTTTACTGGCACACCAAAAATTTCATCCATATTAAAGGCTGTTATCACTAACAATCGACTGTTTGCTTCACATGGAATTAATCTATTTAGATGTGAAAACGTTTGATTAACTTCTTCTTATAGAACAATACTAAAGTGATAGTCCCACGATAAATGTACTGAAAACCATAGGCCCAGGTATTTGAAGTGCTTTTTCTGTGCGACGGTTTATTGATGTGAAGAAGCAAAATTTGCTGTTTTTGATTTATTTGTAGAGGAAATTGCACGCTTTTAAACTTATCGAAATTGAATTTTCGCTTTGCTCGATAACCTGTTCTCATTGCTCCAAACAATAGCATTTCCAATATATTTTTACAGCTGCGCTTTCTTGCCTGCACACAAAGAAAACAGACAGACTGCAAAAATTGACCCTTGAGGCTCTCCGCAGCTGATTCGTCGACAATCAATCAATAGATATTGAAACTTGCTGTTTGTCAGTCGAATGAGAAAAAACCTAAAGACCTGTGGTGTTTTCGTTCTCATTCTTAAGTTTTGAAACTTCGGTCGACCCATTCAAGTAAACGAGCACAGTTGACAAAAAATTGTGGGACAGAATCCTTAGGCATGCAGCACTGCTACCAGAGGACAATGCTGCAGTTTCAATCAGCGAAATTGCCGCAGATGTCAATGGAGCACGTGGCCGCCCTGGGAAAAATGCAAAAACATATTTTGGCAACCAAGTTGAAAACCAACTAGAGGCAGTATCTCGAGAAACGACCATTTCACAAGTCTTGTAGACTACTCTGCATCACGATTGCACACGCTAGCAACAAAAATAACTCAATGGAGAGGGTGACTAACCAGGATTCTCACTTCGTTTTTGTCTGGTTCAGGTGCCTTGTTTGCATTAATTGAATAGCTTTGCCGCTCTCAATGCATGACGATTCTTTTCTTCTGGTTTAAATGTTTTTGCCGGATTTTAATAATCTTTTGTAATGCATGCCCTATTGTGAAAGATAACTAGGAATGAAGAGAGAATTCTTAATTTAATTTCCTGGTGTGATAGCCAGGTTTTCAAAACATCTGGACATTGATAAAACCGCTTCAAAACTTTAAAAAAACGATATTGCCGAAAGATCTCCACGTTTTTCCGATCAAGTTGAAAAATGAACACAGAAAGCTTAAAAATGATTCAAAAATGGCCTTCAAAAATTCAGAAAAGAACGACAAAATGAGAAAAACTTCAACTTTTCAGGTTTCTTGAGAAGCGAAAAAAGAACATGAACATTAAAATGCAGTTTACATCGTGTATGTATAACGATCAAGCGATTTAGTTACCATTACCTAACATCACAAATAAAAAGTTAGCTCTCCAGAAAGGGATAAAAAAAACCACAGGTAAACAGATAAAAATCACTTAGGTTTCCATCATATAAGTATCCTATTGTGATCATTCAACGATACTGAGGAATCACATTTGACCTTCAAAAGATAGAAATGTGCGGCTAAATCATAGGGAAGCTAGCCCTACTGGGTGGGCAAAACATTTTAATGTGGAACAAAAACGAGGCTACGGGGAGTCCACCACCACCGAAAATAAACCCAAACCAACATGAAATTTTAGCTTAGGACTTTCGGTGAAACTTACCCATAGATACCGTCAGAGCTCTACGAACGCAGCATATAGACTTGGCACCCTCGCGATTTACCATTGATCTCATTTTTCAGGCCGATCAGTTAACTGGTCAGAAAAAAGATACAATGACAAATATTTAATGTAGGTCAAATATCTATACGGGAAAAGGGACACTGCCAACCTTGGGGTCCAATGCTAGTGATCCCTTGAAAGTCAAATTTTCGCCAAGGTATTACAAATCCCCGATGTTTGTCAGTCAAATATGACAAGAAAACTCTTAAGACCTAAAGTGTTTTCGTTCTCATTCTAAGTTTTGAAATTTCGGCAATCCATTCAAGGAAACGAGCAAAGTGAACAAAACGTTGTCGGACAGAACTCAGTAGCATGCAGCACTTCTACCATAAAGGCTGCAATTTCAATCAGTTAATTTGACGCAGATGTCAATACAACAAGTGACCGCCCTCGAAAAAATGTGATAGCGACATATATTTTAGAGAAAATTGACCTCCAACTAGAGGCAGCATCTCGAGAAACGACCAAAAACAGGTATCGAAGAGTACTTAGCACTACGATTGCATACGCTAGCGTATGACGCTAACACAATGGAGAAGGCGACTGATTTTTGTCTGGTTTATGTGCTTCGTTTGCATTAATTTAAAATCTTTGCCGCCAGTAATGCATGCCGATTCTTTTCTTCTGGTTTAACTGTTTTTACCGGACTTTAAAAATATCTTGTAATGCATGCCTCCTATTGTGAAAGATAACCATGATTGTAGAGATAATTCTTAATTTAATTTCCTGGTTTGATAGCCAGGTTCTCAAAACATCTGGACATTGATAAAAAAAACGCTTCAATACTTCAAAAAAACGATATCGCCGAATGATCTCCACGTTTTTCCGATCAAGTTGAAATATGAACACAGAAAGCATAAAAATGATTTTAAAATGGCCTTCAAAAATTCAGTAAAGAAGAACCTTGGGGTCCAACGCTAGTGATCCCTTGAAAGTCAAATTTTCGCCAAGGTATTACAAATCCCCGATGATTGTCAGTCAAATATGACAAGAAAACTCTTAAGACCTAAAGTGTTTTCGTTCTCATTCTAAGTTTTGAAATTTCGGCAATCCGTTCAAGGAAACGAGCAAAGTGAACAAAACGTTGTCGGACAGAACTCAGAAGCATGCAGCACTTCTACCATAAAGGCTGCAATTTCAATCAGTTAATTTGACGCAGATGTCAATACAACAAGTGACCGCCCTCGAAAAAATGTGATAGCGACATATATTTTAGAGAAAATTGACCTTCAACTAGAGGCAGCATCTCGAGAAACGACCAAAAACAGGTATCGAAGAGTACTTAGCACTACGATTGCATACGCTAGCGTATGACGCTAACACAATGGAGAAGGCGACTATGATTTTTATCTGGTTTATGTGCTTCGTTTGCATTAATTTAAAATCTTTGCCGCCTGTAATGCATGCCGATTCTTTTCTTCTGGTTTAACTGTTTTTACCGGATTTTAAAAATATCTTGTAATGCATGCCTCCTATTGTGAAAAATAACCAGGAATGTAGAGATAATTCTTAATTTAATTTCCTGGTTTGATAGCCAGGTTTTCAAAACATCTGGACATTGATAAAAAAAACGCTTCAATACTTCAAAAAAATGATATCGCCGAATGATCTCCACGTTTTTCCGATCAAGTTAAAATATGAACACAGAAAGCTTAAAAATGATTTAAAAATGGCCTTCAAAAATTCAGTAAAGAAGAACGACAAAAAGAGAAAAACTTCAACTTTTCACGTTTCTTGAGAAGCGGAAAAAGAACATGAACACTAAAATGCAGTTTCCTTCGAGTATGTATAAAGTTCAAGTTATTTAGTTACCAATACGTCACATCACAAGATAAAAGTTAGCTCTCCAAAAAGGGATAAAAAATAACCCCCACAGGTAAATAGATAAAAATCACTTAGGTTTCCATCATATAAGTATCCTATTATGATGATTCAACGATAATGAGGAATCACATTTGACCTTTCAAAGATAAAACTGTGTGGCTAAATCATAGGACCACTAGGCCTGCTGGGTGGGCAAAACATTTTAATGTGGGACAAAAACGAGGCTATTGGGAGTCCACCTCCACCGAAAATAACCGCAGCCCAACAGGAAAATATAGCTTAGCACTTTCGGTGAAACATACCCATAGACACCTTCAGAGCTCTACGAACGCAGCATATAGACTTGGCACCCTCTTGATTTACCATTGATCTCATTTTTCAGGCCGATCAGTCAACTGGTCAGAACAAAGATACAATGACAAATAATTAATGTAGGTGATATATCTATTTGGAAAAAGGAACACTGCCACCCTTGGGGTCCAACGCTAGTGATCCCTTGAAACTCAAATTTTCGCCAAGGTATTACAAATCCCCGATGTTTGTCAGTCAAATATGACAAAAAAACTAAAGTGTTTTTGTTCTCATTCTAAGTTTTGAAATTTCGGCAATCCATTCAAGGAAACGAGCAGAGTGAACAAAATATTTTCGGACAGAACCCAGAAGCATGCAGCACTTCTACCAGAAAAAAGGCTGCAATTTCAATCAGTTATTTGACACATATATCAACAAAACACGTGAACGCCCTCGCAGAAATGTGATAGCGACATATATTTTAGCGAAAAATGACGTCCAACTAGAGGCAGCATCTCGAGAAACGACCAAAAACAGGTATCGAAGAGTACTTAGCACTACGATTGCATACGCTGGCGTAGGAAGCTAACACAATGGAGAAGACGACTGTGATTTTTGTCTGGTTATGATCTTCGTTTGCATTAATTTAAAATCTTTGCCGCTTGTAATGCATGCCGATTCTTTTGTTCTGGTTCAACTGTTTTTGCCGGATTTTAATAATCTATTGTAATGCATGCCTACTATTGTGAAATGTAAACATAAATGTAGACATACTTCTTTTTTAATTTCCTGGCTTGATAGCCAGGTTTTAAAAGATCTGGACGTTGATAAAAACGCTTCAACACTTCAAAAAAAGGTATCGCCGAATGATCTCCACATTTTTCTGATCAAGTTGAAATATGGACAAAGAAAGCTCAAAAATTATTTGAAAATGGCCTTCAAAAATTCAGTAAAGAAGATCGACAAAATGGTCGGCCCATTCAAGGAAACGAGCAGGGCGGACAGATCATTGTCCTAAAGAACCCGGAGGCATGCACCACTGCAACCAGAGAACAATGCTGCAATTTCAATCAGCGAAATTGATGCACATATCAATGGAACAAGTGACCACCCTCGGAGAAATGTGATAACGACCTATATTTTGGCGACTAAATAGAGTCATTATCTCGAGAAACGAACAATCACAGGTCTGGAAGAGTACTTAGCACGAAAATTGAACGCTTAAGCGAAGGAAGCTAACACAATGGAGAGGGCGACTATCGAGGCTCACTTTGTTTTCGTCTGGTTTAGGTGCTTGTCTGTCTGGTTTAAGAGCTTGTTTAGGTGCTTCGTCTGGTACAGGTCTTGTTTGCATTAATTTAATTTCTTTGCCGCTTGTAATGCATTTGGCGGGTTTTCCGGTTTATATGCTTTTGCCGAATTTTAATATCCCATTACATATCTGGACAACATCTGGACGATGATAAAAACGCATCAACATATTTGACAAAACGAGATCAACGAAAGATTTTCACATTTTTCTGATAGAGTTGAATTAAAAATACAGAAAGCTTCAACTATGAACACGAAAGATTTGAAAATGATTTACAAATGTAAGTTTCTGGCGGCCTTCAAAATTCTTAAGAAATCCACAGGTAAACAGATAAAAATCACATAGGGTACGGTACCATCATATAAATATCCTATATGACGTTGCAATGATAGTTAAGAATCACATTTGACCTTTGCAAAGATAATTATCTGTGGCTAAATCATAGGGAAGCTAGCGCCACTGGGTGGGCAAAACAGTTTAATGTGGGACAACAAAAACGAGGGGGAGTCACCTCCACCGAAAATAACCCCAGCCCAACAAGAAATTTTAGCTCCGCACTTTCGGTGAAACATACCCATAGACACCGTCAGAGCTTTAAGAATACAGCATATAGACTTGCACCCTCGTGATTTACCATTGATCTCGTTTTTTTCAGGCCAAGAAGTCACTGATCAGAAAAAAGATTCATTGACAAATATGTCGGGTAGGTCATTCATCTATACGGAAAACATACCCGGCAGATTGCCGGAAAATAGCCGCCGTTGATTCCAATAAGCATGATTGGGATTGAAAGAATAGAAGATATTGAAAAAAAAAAAGATTTTTGTACAAAAACATTTTTTAAGTCCTATTTATTTTGATGGCATTTCGTAGTTGAAGATAACGTACTTCTGTTTCTTAGAGAGAGGCTACAGGGGCTACTATCAATACCAATAAGCATTAGAGATCGTAACTAAGACTTATAGGAACGACGTTCAAATAGCGGGCATCTAAAATTGGGCTTTATGGGTTTATCCCATTTCTACTTCTGACTTCAATTTTTTATACTGACTCTGTTCATTTTGAATTGCTTTGCTGAGCAACTGATGTTCAAAATCACTTTTAGCAGAATGAGAGAAGAGAGAAACTAGCCTAGAGAAGTCAAAAAGATATCACGCAAAATGTTGAAAAAGCGGCAAAATGAGGTAAAGCGAAAAATTTTTTTATTCGACGAAGTAAAAAACATAGCAGGACAAGTCCTGACGTACAATTCAAAGAATTTTCATTGACTTAACAAACAACTAGACCTAGAACGGACAATGAGTGAATTGGGAAAACCATTTCTAAAAAATCAGATGAAAAAAAAACAAAAAAAACAGAAAATCAATTTCAAAATGCTGCTAGGGAGAACAAAAAACCACTAGTGAGACATGTAATTTTGATTCTAACAAAAAACTAGGTCCAGAATGGGCTGTGAATGGATTGGGAAAACTAGTTAGAAAAAAAAGCGATCCAAAAAATCGAAAAAACAGTAAAAATCGGAGTGAAATTGCCGCATGTGAACAAAAAACCACTACCGAGAAACCGAATTTTTGTTCAAACACCGTTTTCTCACTCTACTTTAAATTTAGAGCGAAAAAAATTTCACGCCGCAAAACCACTCGCTTTTTCGCTCCACTTCCTGTTTCGGCGTGGCCAAAATCACTACTCCAATTTGACTTCAAAAATCATGAAAATGTATGAACAGATCTTAAAAAAAAAACATAGCCGGAAGAATTCCGGAAACGACTCGAAGTGAAAATCTATTTAACCGCCATCCAACTACTCATCAGAAAAAATTTGCCTCCACTAATTTACGATTATCTCCAAACCAAACCGTAAAACAAAAAAGTAAAAACAAAAAAAATCAAATCTGTTAAACTCTGAAAAAAAAATCTGATCAAATTTTGTTATAAATGAAGATCCCGAAATAACTATTTTTGCCAAAATTACTTCATCAAAACAACTAGCGTTTACTAAAACCAATTAAGTGAATGTTTTAAAAATACTTGAGGCCAAATTATTAAAAAAAGCTCTTAAAAACAACTTGCACTAAAAAACTGGAAAAAGTAAATTTTTTAATATTAAAAAATCATATAAATCCAAACAAAAATTCTTTTCAGCAAATAGGGTATATAGATGCTCGCAAAACAATAGGCAAGTCATAATAGGCTAAGAAACTTGTCTAAAAAACAGAAACAAAAACGAAAAACTGCAAAAGAAATTTGAAAAAATAGTTCCAATTTTCGCCATTCTTTTGTCATATTTCCAAAAAGATTCATATCCAAAATTGCCCATACTTATTACTAAACAACTAGAACAACTATTGTGAACCCTAAACCTCCACAAATGCCATAAAAAATTAAGGATGAATAGAAATGGCATTCAAAAAATTGAACAAATAAACTATAAAAAATAAATGAATTTTTTTAATAGTAGAAGGAAACATAAAGCCGAATAAGGTTCTTTTGCAATTAGAGCAATGAAAAACTCGCAATAAAATGGGCAAGTTATAATAGGGTGTGTAAGACACTCGTGTAAGATTTAAAAAAAGAAAAACTGCAAAAAATGAGAAAAATGGTTTAAAATTCTCTCAATTTTTCTGTCATTTTTCCTTAAAAAAATGATTTATTCCAACAAAACGTTAATCAATTGGTATCTAACAATTCCTTAAGTAACAAGCTTCTATTCGAATCCCACTTAAAGCAGTAAAACAAAAAAAAACAGGTAACAAATCATTAAATTTCATCTAAAAATCAGCAAAACCGATCAAAAACCTCCAAATTAGCATTAAAAATCAAATTAACTACATGAAACCTTCAATTCTTATCAAAACAAACCTAAAACTAATGCAAAATTATAATAAAACCTCATAACCATCAAAAGTTGCAAAAAACTGCTTTTAAAAGCCGCACGTAAACAAAAAAATTTCGCTCGCTTAGAGAAAATTTTTTCACACATCAATTTCTCGCTCTCTCAAAAACAGCGGTATGAATAAAAACCACTCTCTTTTCGCTCCGCTCTTCACTTTTGTTCAGCACCAAAATCACTCCAAATTTTTTCACGAGTTTTATTTCCCGCTTCAAAAATCACTCCAATAAATTGATTAAAAAAAAAAGGACTTCTCCAATACTCCTCTTCGAGTCGTAAAAAGACAGCGCCCCAATACAATTCAAATTCTTTGAATTGTAAAAAAAAATAGGAGCGCTATAATAGCCGGCTGAGAAGATGAGGCGGCTATTAATAAGGAACACTGTCAAAATTTACCCTTGAGGTTCACCGCAGTCAAAAGATTTTGAAACTTGGTATTGTTTGTCAGTCGATGTGACGAAAAAATTTCAAGGCCTGTGGTGTCATTCTAATTTTTGAAACTTCGGCTGACTCATTCAAGGAAACGAGCAGAGTAGACAAAACATTGTGGGACAGAATCCTTAGGCATGCAGTACTGCAACCAGGAGAAAATGGCACAATTTCAATCAGCGAAATTGCTCCAGATGTCAATGGAACAAGTGGCCGCGCTTGGAGAGATGTGATAACATATCTTGGCAACCAAGTTGAAAACCATCTACAGGCAACATCTCGAGAAATGACCAATCACAAGTCTCTAAGAGTACTTAGCACTACGATTGCATACGCTAGCGACGAAAGACAACACAATGGAGAGGGCATCTATCGAGGCTCCTCGTTTCGTTTTGTCTGCTTTAGGTGCTTTGTTTGCGTTGATTTTATTGCTTTGCACCAAATAATTGTTACAAAATTCTTTTGAGCACAACTTAAAATTTAACACATACACTGAGGTGAATCTCATGTTTAGTCCGCATTGCTTGCACTTGTTTCGTGGAAATCTGACTTACCGATAGTCCAAGCAGCACGATCATCATCCAGGCAAACTTCATTGAGAAGAGAGTTGTGAGGAATAGGAAGAACCATATGGAGGGAGCCGCAATCAAGGCTACCTGAAATCAAATAAACAGTAATCAACATAGTACAACTTTTTCACAACATTGAATAAATTGACAATTGACTCAGATAAATAGAATGAATAAACAGAATCTGTACTCTACTATTAGGCGTTAATAAAAAACTCTTGCTATTGAAAGAAGTATTTAGTTCAACATAGAAAATTAACTGCTACAATTTCGGGGACACAAACGATTGCGTGCACAACCTGTACGCATACAAATTTCAAAAAACCATTCAGCAGAGCAGAAAAGCAGCGTAAAACAGGCTGTGTTTACAATACTTGATGTACAATTTCAACCTTCTCATTATACCAAGCTTAAGCCCCATATTTCTGCGTGAGGCTGTAATGGCAATGAGCCCAATGCTGCTCTTCTGGAAGTAAACAAGCTCTCACATTATAAAAAACTAACCCAGAATACAGTAGACTCTGATGCAGATATGAGATGTCTCTCGTTCTTCGGTCTGCTTTCAAAGTACCACTCACTCGCGCCACTCTCAGTAACTTCATTCCACCACCTAAGACCTGCAATAACAACAGGGCACCTTAATTTGCAAACAAATCAAATTAAAAACCGTCATGAGAGAATGGAAAAGCGCGCATTTGTTCGCAATTTGGTCATTAAAAAGCAATGTAAAACAAAATATCGAACTAACTAAAAAATCGAAATAGAGAAATGAACTAAAAATATTGAATCTAACTAATACTGATCATTTAAAACGTCACAAATTTAAGAGAATTTTTGATAAATCACAAATTTTTGAGAGTCGAGAACTTCATAGCATTCTACTCGTGTCTTAGAAAATGATCAAACGAATACTTTCATTATTTTACCCACAAAGTGATAAAAATCAGTATTTAACGATCACATTGAAGATACATATAAGCAAAATGAAGAAAAAATTGTACATGAATTAAGAAATTTGATTGTCTTCCAAGTTCAAAAAATATGTTTAATTATCTTTTATTGGCTATTCGGAGGGGTTGTGAAGTAAAGGAGGGTGAACTGGCAGGTCAAACTAAGAACCGCACGAAACCAGCAGGATTAATGTATTCGCTACGAACTTTGTTTGAGAGAAATTAGCAATCTTACAAACCCGAAGAGCACTGATGGAGACCATTTGACGATTGAGAAAAAATGAGTAAACAAAAATAGCTGTTGGATTTCCAGTCGCTGTTTATGTAAACACGTAGTGTTAAAAACAAGGAAAGTAAAAAATCCGGTTTTTTAAACTGCTCTTGAAGGCAACCCCCCCAAAAAAACAACACCTTTTATTAGAATTAGATATCCTCAGCTGACCTAACCGAAAAAAAACAACACCTTTCTATTAGAATTAGATATCCTCAGCTGACCTAAAAAAACTTTAATAAAAGTACGAAGGAGTCATTTTTAGCTTAAGAGAAGTCTTTTGAACAAGAAAAATCCACTTCGCTGAATTCATGGTCGCAATTCATGATTACATGAATGAATGATCAAAAAGCTTCCTGGGAGCTAAACATTGCATAGAAAAAAAACCGAGAACACAAATATTTTTGAGACATCAAAATATAATAGAGGGTATGCAAACATCAATACTACAAACGGTTTAGAATGGAGAAAACGTGGTTAAAAAACGTGATCAGAAACTGTTCAAACAAAAGCTAAAACATTTCTACTGTTCGACTTATAGTAAAAATTGTCGAACACCCATATTAAGCCCCCAAAGGTTTATCAAGATATTCTCTCGCAAAATAAGAACCACTTTCCGACCTTTTTCTCACAAAAAGAGCAGTTTTTTGGCGTTTTTAATTAATATCCGCGAACTTACTCTTGAAAATGAAACGAAATCTATTTCTCTATTACCATTAACTAACTTACCCACTAGTAGTCGACCAGTGACGTTCTTCACTGTCCAAAAGTCCATTGAGTGTAGAAGAGCGATGACCACAAAAGCAATCACGAAGCTACTTGTGAACCATTGACAGAATATGTACACAAGCACAGCAAGAGTTCTGAACAGGACATGGAACAAACACGTGACCGGATGATGGATGCTCTTTTGTCGGCCACCGCCTCCCGATCCTAAAGAGAACTTCAGTGAAATTGCAGAGTACAGGACGTGAAACATTTTGCATGATCAAGAAAAAATATTAGTATATCTCGAGGGAATCAATTGTCAAAAAAGAAATTGTATACCTGTATAATAGTAGAATGCTACAGACTAAAAATTGGTTGGTGATATAACAAAGTACCAAGCAGAGATTTTCGAGATTCCTACAATTAAGAAGGTCTTAAAAAATTATAACTTCAAGATGAGGGCACTAATAAGGGCTGCAATGCAGAACTTTTCAAAACATTTTATGACAAGTGCTGCATTGTGCGTTAAAGCGAGTTCATCATGTGACTATTAATCAATCATATAGATGCCCTTTTCTGAAAAGGAACAACTGGAATCTGAGAACTTCTTTTCTAGTGTTCTGTAAATTTTGAAAGGAGGCAAATACATAAGGACAAAACCTCGACCAACTTCAAATACCGGCTCTTTCCCTAATATAGTCCCACCATAATAGTATTTTCATGGTGAGTGGGGGATGGAAGCTTCATTCCCTCAAAGCTGGCGCAGCTATAATGGAAAAGAGCCCACAACCCAAGCAAGGATAACAGGTAAAACATCTTGACCTTTCTAGGGACAAAAGGGATGAATTAAAAACGCTTCCATTTGCTATTCAAGACACCCCAAAAGCATGTTCGACTGTAAGTAAGCAAAGAAACTCATTCCATACCGATTATGTACTCCCAGCCTAGCTCTAAATAGCTATATAGTTTCAATATCGATTACCATGGCAGCTATTTCATTTCATAAGAGAGAAATAAAATGTTCAGCGATACGGCATGGGGTCATGGGTTAAGTCCTGGGACATGGGGTCTACTCAGAAACTATTTTTAAAAAAATAATAATCAGTTCAATTAACAAATCGAAGCTCTCTTAATCAAGGCCGCATAGCCTAACGGATAAGGCGTCTGACTTCGAATCAGAAGATTGGGGGTTCGAATCCCTCTGTGGTCGCTCTTTTTAATTCCAGCTACATTCATTGAAACTTGAATTCAATTCTGTTATCAACTTGTAAGCCGTGTTTTGTAAGCCCAATCGAGAACTAAAGGGGTCTATTTTGCTTAGGACTAATTCTATTTAATGATCACCCCAATTAAAATTATCTGACCCTCAAGATCGCAACGTTATTTTTTTCCTGGGCGAAAGACGCTACCTGTTATTAGAAATGAAGTGATCTTTTCCCCCACTTCTGAGATATCCAATAAGCACGTAAAGGATTTACTTATAATCTGCTACCGGTGTGCATGGGAGTACCAAGATTCCGACTTTCAACCTCCATGAATTCAACCTGTAGGAGTATACAAAAAAATCAATTCTTTCCCGTCAATGCTGCCCCGCCTCCGTAACACCCCATCGAAAGAACATCAATTCATATCAAATTATTTTTTATAAAATTGCACGCACTCTTGCGGTTGACAGATAATGTTCCCGCGAAAATAACGAGAGGGGCACTAAGGGAGAAATCCAAAATCTTACCAGATGGTGTCATGAAATCTGTGTTGTCTTCATCCTCGCTAAGAGCAGTAAAACGGGCATTGGAGCCACTCATTTTGAGACAGTCGTGTTCAGCAAAAAGGTTGATAAGTGAACAATTGATCTGAAAAAAGCAGTGACATTTTTACTAATAAAGTGATATGGTGTCACAAAATTGAACTTTTCAGGAGCTATTCATCATATGACGGAAAGATTAAGTATCTGTAACGTAGAACTTCTTGACCTCCTCTAAAGTATAACCCTAAAAAAACACCTCAAATATAAACATAACCGGCTAGCGTCGGGCGAAATGCTCTCAAACGACCGGTTGGCTTCGTCGTTATAGTTAGCTACGATTTAAGGAGGCTAGCTTTAGCTTTATTAATGGGCCGTGAGGTGCGCGCAGCGAGTGAGATGGTGTACAAGGGGGGGGGGGCAATTTTGGGACTGAATGGGGCGCCGTCTTTACGGTCTGAACGATGTGCAGAGGTGGGGATTGGGGGGGGGGGGGGGTGAAGTGAGGGGTGGGGTGTGGGTCTGGGGGACGTAAGGAACCGTCCTTCACACCATGAGTATAATACGTCTCCAAAACAGCTTCTGTGAATCGCAAACTTGGAGACTAGTGAGCTAAAAGGCTCAAAAATATTTTGGATCTATTCTGTTTTGCATCCCCCAGCTAAGTGGGCTCGTATCTTTTAATCAACACCTGTTGCGATAATAGCAGTTAAATAAACTGCCAATGTAATAAATTTTAATGCCCGATCGACACTGGAAAAACACTTGAGCATTAGACTACGAGTTTATCACACTTTTATCGCCAATATTACTAAGTAAACGGTTGCGATAAAAGAGTGGTGATAAACTCGTAGTCTAATGATGGAAACAGTTTGATAAACTTGTAGTATAAAAATCATAGCCGGTAGAATACCGGAAACGACTCGAATCGTCGGGCATTATAATCTCTAACCTAACCTTACCGAAATCAGACCATCAAAACAGACAAGAGAAAAAAACAAAAGTAGCCCAACAAACCACATTAAAGTTTTAAAAATGCCGACAATCTTTTAGGTACGGGGGGAGCTAGTTGGGGTGGGTGGGTAGATAGGTTGGGGATGTGGGTAGTGCTGGGGTACTTGGGGGGGGGGTAGTTAGGTGAAGGGAGGGGGTAATTTTGGGGGTATGTGGGGGGGGGGGTTAGTTGGGGCGGGGGGGGGGAGGTAGGTGGTGGGTGGGTAGGTAGGTGGATAGATAGGTTGGCGAGGTGGGAAGTGCTGGGGTAGTTGGAGGGGGGGTAGGTGGGGGGTAGCTAGGTGAAGGGAGGGGGTAGGGGTAGGTGGTGGTAAGTTGGGGGGGGGGGTGCGGGGCGGTGGGGGGGGGTAGGTAGGTGTTGGAAGGGGGGTTGTTCGGTGTAGTTTAAATAATCAGGGGTGACTTATATAGGAACAAAAAATCTCACCATGACCTCTTAAACTTGAACATTTCCAGCATTTCCTAATTACTATACCTTACAAACGAAGCTACTGTTAAAGTCCAATGTTCGGAAACAAGTCAACAATCAAAAACGGAGCTAAATGCTCGAACAGAAGGAAGTTAAAATTCAAGTCATGAACAAACTTGCTTTCTACTAAAAAACCTGTAGAATCTCAATACTCCTCTTCGAGTCGTAAAAACAAACAGGATCGCAACAGGTGTTGATTAAAAAATTACCACACGGTTGTTATTGCACTCGAAGTTATCATAAAACCTCGGCTTCACCTCGGAGTTTGATAACTTTTCGGTGGCCACAACAACCGTGTGGTAATATTCATTACGCCCCCAGGCGCGCATGCTATGTTTTACATAGTAACGTGCTACATAGCAACATATACTTTGTACCTGGGGGAGATGTAGGGAGGAGGAAGAGGATAAGGAGGAGGAAGATGAAGATAAGGATGAGGAGCAGGATAAGGAGGAGGAGGAGGATAAGGAGGGAGGAGCGAGGAGGATAAGGAGGGAGGAGCGAGGAGGAGGAGGGGGAGGAGGAGGAGGAGGAGGAGGAGGAGGAGGAGGAGGAGGAGGAGGAGGAGGAGGAGGAGGAGGAGCTTGGAGTAGAGAGATAAACATAAGCTTACCAAGGTTCGTACGATGACTTTATTAGAAGTTATTATAGGCCACTATTCAGATTTAAAGTGAAAATCGAATTCAATTTTGACACTGCTTTTAACCAGCTCTCGTTACAATAGCAACAGTTGCATAACTTCCCGGCGAAAACACGTTAACGCCAAATTAGCAATAAATCTGCTTCGTCATTTGACTACGAGTTTATTACCACTCTTACCCTTCAAACTACATATAATATTTAGGATGTTTTCGGTTTGTGCCCCCCCCCAGTTTAGTGGGTGCATATTTGCACCCCCAAACGCACGTGCCATATTTTTACATAGTGATTTACAATGTAATGGCACGTGCTATGTAAATGGGGAGCACAAACGGAAAAGATCCAAAATATAAATATCAGATCTTTCAAGATACTTACTCTTTGAGACCACTTTTTTCTTAATTAAATTTTAGAAGTTTAGCTGACAAATCTGCACAAAATGTAGACTCCAACTTACAACCACGTGAACTGCAGTAGTGCGGTAACAAGCAGACTGCGTGGTGTAATGATCCAATCTAAAAATTACTATAGACCATGATCGTGCATCCATTTGTTTAAGGCTTCCAATGGCGCAGAGAGGGACCATCAGTTCATCAATTTTGCGAAACCGTTTGCCACAAATTTTTTGATTTCAAATTATTTTTCTCTGCAGAAGATATGGAGTTATGGAGTTGCAAAACATTGCCATACATTTAACAATTTTTTTTTTGAATATAGATAACACTTCCGCTATATTTTTCCTTTTTCTTACAAAGATCTTCACCAGCAAATTATTGAATAGTTAGCCATTTTGGTTGTCGAAAAAAACAATGAGAGAGCATGAGACTTTTCGAAACAGCGTTGGAAAGAGCGTTTCAAAGTGAGTAATACTTTAACAAGCATGACAATGTTGCCGATTCTTAAAGAGAAAACATAGCTGGCAGATTCGCAGAAAATAGCCGCAAAATCTTCGTAGATCCGCAGTCTCAAAAAGACGCGTTACCAAAAACTTAATCAAAAGAATGAACCAAAGCAATTGCTACATTAAGAATGAAAAAGACATGGCGAGCAAAATTCATTTCAGTCAAATTTCATAAACGAATTAAAAGCAGATTTGAAATGATTGACTACAAATGCTCGTAACGAAAAATTTGGCGCAATAAAAAACATAGGACAAGTCTTGAAACAATTCAAAGAATTTTTATTGACTAAAAACATAGACCAAAAATTGACTATGAATGTATTGGTAAAATCATTGACAATCGGGAAAATCAAACACAAGGGAAAGTCAAATTGTCGTAAGCGAACGTAAAACCACAAGCGACTAAGCGATTTTCTTTCCAACGCTAGTTTCTCACTACTTCAAAATTAGAGTGAAAAAAATTTGCGCCGCAAAAATACTCATTTTTTTGTTCCTGTTTCGGCATGACCAAAATCATCACTTCAATGTGACTTGAACCCCAATACAATTCAAATTCTTGGAATTGAAAAAACCAACAGACGTATAATAATAGCCTCAGCTATCGCTTTGCGGCTATTAACAAAAAGACAGTAGTTTTCAAAAGTTTCTCTAGGCGGAGATTAGAAACTAGGAAGACACATCTTTTGCAAGCTGACATAATTATGTATAGAATAGCATGGCCATCTTTGAGAACTGCGACAAAAATTTTTCTGCAACAAGTCGTACAGGCTAGAATTCTATTGATCAAAAATAAACTTCCAGTGAAAAAGTATCGTGAAACAAAGACAAAACAGGCGAAAAATTACAGAGATAGCACTAACTATATGAAATCGAACTATATATCAATAAATTACGCATCCGACCAGCAACTCGGAGACATTATCTCAGCATAAAAAAATTTTGTAGCTTATTAACTTCATATATTAGAGACAAATCACCGAACAAACAAAATGCCCACTGAAATATCTAATGTATTGTTCAACAAAAGCGGAGAAGTTGCAAAACTGAGCTCTAAATTCCGGAACAGATTGTCGCAGACAACAATTTATAAGTTTTTATCGAATTGCCATTTGAAACGTCTTTTCTAACCCAAACCATTACTGAAAACACAAAACCGCAATAAACATTACATTTTCAACCAGTAGAAAGACGACGCGAACTGTCTTTGCTGACCTCAAGCTACAAGTTGACCCAAAAAGTGAGGAAAAAGTGGCAAAGCTCAATAATCCATTTTTATTTCGAAAGTTCGAAAGTCAAAAGACCATAACCTTCTGACAACAATTGAATAGGTTTCCTTGGAAATCCTTATGAAGCCAATCGGACCTGTCATTACTAAGCCTTGAGTTGTTCCGTTCTGTAAATAACATAAGCAAAAAAAGTCAGAAAGCAAGTCTGGGAAGACGTGCTCACTTGCGTTTTAAACGAGCGAGAAATGGTCCAAAAATGTTAAAGCAAGCATTTGACGAGCTGTTTTGTGAATGAAAGCATTTCTGAAAACGAGGAAAAATCGAGATTTGTGATCCTAATTTAAAATTCTGGTTACAGTTCATGCTGACGAGCAACCAATTTAAAAAATTTTGAGTATTCCTCGGCAAAACAGCTCGTCATTTGATAACCATAGAAAAGTAATCAGATATCAATTCATCAAAACGACATTGTTGCGCGACAGTGGGCAAAAATTAGTTTTGTTACACTGTACGGATGATAGTCCGCTAAAAATATTTAATCTCAAAATCACCAAATTTTTGGCAAACAAGCATTTTGAAGACTCGCATTTTTTTTCTGACGAAGACAGATCTGCATTGGTTAGAAAAAGATCAATGAAAGAAAAGCGTTGTATTGGAAACTAGTTGTATTTGAAATCATTGCAAAGTCTCGTGATTGCAATTAAATTCTGGCTAAAATTGATTATGCCGAATCAAACAGTCAATATGCAAAAAGTCTAAGCAACGCAAAATGATATCATCAAACAATGATGAGAGATGTTAATATTCTGCACCTTTCTACAGGATCACTTCATCCTATTTTACTACATGGCTATCTTTTGTTTCCATCTCAGACGTCTCAAGTTTTTTCTTTTGCAGTGTTAACGCAGTTTTTCTGTATTCTACACTGCCGGTGATTGCTGGAAAGGATACCAAGATCCGAGAGTTTGAATTTCTCGACATCAAATATGCGCGTGCATGTGTGTATCTCTGCTGTATGTGTGCTGTAGTGGTGGTGGGGGCGAAGACACTGCTGTTTATGAAAAAAGCGTTACGTATGCATTTAATGTGTGTACGGTACCGCGGGAACAGAGGGTCCAAATGAACATCTTGCAAAAATATTGCAATAAAATTATTGGTTACTCATTATTGGTTTCACTATGGTTACATCTCTAATCTTAAACCAAAAAACTTTACTGAAAAAAGGTCACACATACTGCCACAGTTCCTTGAAGACCTGGAACAACAAAATACACATCACTAAAACTGCTGTCCTCAGCTTTCACCAATTTTCCTTACCAATTTATCATACATGGCCATGGCCAGCACTTACTCAGCTGTCCGACATTATGATTTCTAGAACTAAGCCTAGTATTTGATCAGACGGAGTTGTGAGAAAACAATTCCGTTATTTTTTTAATTTTTGAAGCAAATACAAAAAAACCTCTTCCGAAGAAATATGAGGAAACATACTGTAATCAAAAACTGTAAAAAAATTGAAGCTTTCAAACCAGAATTTATAAAACACAGCTGGCAGATTGCCAGAAAATTGACGCTTCGATCTGCATTCTAAAATATTGTAAGAAACGGACCAGAAAAGAGACTTCCATTTATTAACTTCCATTTAAATGCTGTTATATTTCAATTAAGAATCTGTTTAACTTATTGCTGCTTTTATTAGCTAGTGACACACACTCACTTGATCTTATCTCTTTTAATTGAAGTCAATTTATGAGAGTGAGGTAAAAGTCACGTGCGACCAAAAACTTATTTATGCGAATAAACAAAAAACTCGCTCCACTAGGACTGCAAAATGACGGTCACGCATGCAATTCAGTAGAAATTGCATGCACGAATGAACAAAAATTGTCACAAAAACCCTGACGAAATAAAAAACCAAAAGATGCTATTAAAAATGACTTCATATACTATTATTCCGAGTTTACGGTCTTTCAACTTCACGGTTGCATAAGGATGCCTCTGCTAAAAGATGGTTAAGTTGAATTGAAAACGCCTTTAGTTCGCATGTTTATTGCACTTTGTTCATCAGGTATAGTGATCATACAAACATGAAATCAACTTACTACACTGCAACTTTAAAATGTCCATCTGTTCTTGAGACGTTTAAAAACATCGTTATTGCACAATCTCGGCCAACAGTTTAAACACGAAGTAGGTATTTAAGCTAGTTAGCAAGCATGCTTCAAGATTCAACAATAAATATCTGCATAGAGAAACCGTTGTTACGAACCATTACAGTACTTGTACATTCGTATTTTGTTTTAAAATAGTGACCAAGTATACAAATTATCGTTGGGAAATTAAGTTGATTAGGTAAGATTCATTCAGCGCTATTACGTAATTAGGCAACTTAATACTCCTCGCCTTCCTCTTCGCCTTCAGCTTCGACCGAGTCAACTCCGACTTCTTCGTAGTCCTTTTCCAGAGCAGCCAAATCCTCTCTGGCTTCGGAGAATTCTCCCTCTTCCATTCCCTCTCCCACGTACCAGTGGACGAATGCTCGCTTAGCGTACATCAGATCGAACTTGTGGTCTAACCTAGCCCAAGCTTCCGCGATAGCTGTGGTGTTGCTCAACATGCACACAGCTCTTTGTACCTTGGCCAGATCACCACCTGGAACCACAGTAGGGGGCTGGTAGTTGATTCCGACTTTGAATCCGGTAGGACACCAGTCTACAAACTGGATGGTCCTTTTGGTCTTGATGGTCGCAATCGCAGCGTTGACATCTTTCGGAACCACATCACCTCTGTACAGCAAACAACATGCCATATATTTTCCATGTCTGGGATCGCATTTCACCATCTGATTCGCGGGTTCGAAGCAAGAGTTGGTAATCTCGGCAACTGTCAGTTGCTCGTGATAAGCTTTCTCAGCCGAAATCACAGGAGCGTACGTTGCAAGCGGGAAATGGATTCGAGGGTACGGTACCAGATTGGTCTGGAACTCAGTCAAGTCCACGTTCAAGGCACCGTCAAACCTCAAAGAAGCAGTGATCGAGGACACGATTTGTCCGATCAATCGGTTCAAATTGGTGTATGTCGGTCGCTCGATATCTAAGTTCCTTCGGCAGATATCGTAAATGGCTTCATTGTCAACCATGAAAGCACAGTCCGAGTGTTCCAACGTAGTATGTGTGGTTAAGATAGAGTTGTAGGGTTCCACAACGGCAGTCGAGATCTGCGGTGCCGGGTAGACAGAGAATTCCAACTTAGATTTCTTTCCGTAGTCGACCGAGAGACGTTCCATCAAGAGAGAAGTGAATCCAGATCCAGTTCCGCCTCCAAATGAATGAAAGACAAGGAATCCTTGCAACCCTGGAAACAAGCGACAGCTGAATTATCAACGAATTGAATGAACTCTTTAATCGGATTCAAATCCTACCTCAACCATCAACTATTGGGCTACTTTCATTATTTGACCGACTGACTTTTCGTGACCAACCTGTGCACTGGTCAGCCAGCTTTCTGATCCTGTCCAACACAATATCGATCAGCTCTTTTCCCACAGTGTAGTGTCCTCTGGCGTAGTTGTTGGCAGCATCCTCTTTGCCAGTGATGAGTTGTTCTGGATGGAACAATTGTCTGTATGTGCCAGTTCTCACTTCGTCAACTACAGTTGGTTCCAAGTCCACGAACACCTGAAAAGACATCAGCTGTTAGATATCTCTGCCACTAGGCGACAGTTAACTCTCCCTATCAAAACCAGGCTTCGTACACCTTCAGCGCACCTTGACAGGTGTGTGCCCCATGCACTTAGGAAATATTTTTAACTACCTGCCTTAAGCAACCCCTTGTATAGTAACCTGTCCGAGCAACTAGTGCAATATCTTCCAAAGTAAAAATGTCGGATACAACATTATACACTTTCTCAATACAGTTGTTTAACTTTAGCCCAAATTTGTTACAAGCCCGACCTTGTTAACTTTAGCCGACTCACCGCTCTAGGTACGTGTTTGCCTGCCCCGGTCTCACTGAAGAAGGTGTTGAAGGAATCGTCGCCTCCCCCAATCGTCTTATCACTCGGCATCTGTCCATCTGGTTGAATTCCATGTTCCAGACAGTACAACTCCCAACACGCATTCCCCATCTGGACTCCGGCTTGTCCAACGTGTACTGAGATACATTCACGCTAGAGCAAACAATTGCATACAATTCTATTGTTATTGAATTTACAAAATTAGTCCAAGAGAACATTGACAGTCCTAGGGTACTTTTTCTGCACACATGCGAAATTTTAGCCGTGTTAGCAAACAATTTTGATGTCCTGAAAATCTTGAATTACCTAATTCTGGGTTGATCATTTATTGATTCCAGTTATCACTATTACTTTAAAATTGCAACTGAAGACGCTCAAGCGCTTATGGTGTGCCGAGTGTTTTTGCTAGGCTTTTATTAAAAGCAATGATTGTTTGCTCAGCAAGAAGAGCCATCTAATACTTCTGCCAACCCAAACTTGGCCCACTATTTTATTTACTGCCACATATAACAGACTGAGCTCTTCAACCTATCATAAATCATTCTTTGATGTTTTTGTTAACACCATCAACAAAATATTTCACTCACCATTTTGATTTGGTTCGAAGATTGATTTAAAGCTGTTTATGTAGACAGAAAAGATGGCGATAGAAAGATAGACAAATTTCAATTGGCAACTTGTTCGTCTCAATAGAAGATTCAAAACACAAGGACTCAATCTGAAACGAATTAACAACAGAGTGCTTCAAGAGAATATCCAAAATTTTCCTTTTGCTTACGAGCAGCTGAATTAAGTCAACTGGTTTAGTCACGCGAAAAATTGAAGAATAAATACAAATCGCACATCGTAACAAAAATATAACTAGGTAACCCCCAAATACAATATATAGTTGCTGTGGAATCAGGTTGCTATATTCCCGAATATAAACAACATTCGCAAACAACAAAGGCCGACAGAATTCCTTCGCTTATTTATACAATTTCCAATCTTAATCATCTCTAGTCATAACAAAAAGCAAAAAAATACTAGTTAATCCTGTTATAACGCACGTGTGTAGAAATACTTTCAACATTACAGTTTAAACCGAAATGCTCAAAAATTGAGCACAAATTGCTAAAGGAGAAATAACTGAGCCAGTATTTTTTACTCACGTTTTATGTAACATGGAAAATATTTCCCAACTTAATCGCAGCGACACAAATCGGCCCGTGTATAATTGTAATACACGGTCAATTCAGCCTGTTATTTTCATGGATTTTTTGTAATCCCCTACCTAGCAACCAGTTAAAATATCTCAAGGCAGGAATGCAAAAATCAAAAGTGGAACCGTCCGCCTTTTGTAATTTCCCCCATTATAACCAAAATCCAAAACCTGGCTTGAATAAATAACAATGTAATCCAGCTTCCAATATAAAAGCTTAATTGTTGTTCTTTTGTCTGCCTTTCTTCATAAATTCCAACTCAATTTTGCATCTCTAGAAAAATTGCGATTAAATCGTTTGTTTAGACGACCGTTGCTATAACAAAAACACGCCATCATACAGCATTGCAATAAGAGCTATTTTTGGAGTCGATTTAACAGAAAATAAATGATCGTTCAGCTGTGAAACTTCCTTAATGAAATTAAAATCCTTGAAGGACAATTGGAATAAGTGTCCGGGCAACCTGCACTTCATCAAAAACAAAGAATTAACTGCGATCAGATATTGTTACTTGCCCTCTAATAGCCCAAAGCGTAAAGCAAACACCTCCCCTCCCCCCTACCTATTGAAAATAAAGCCGAAAATACATCCGTCCTCAGTTAACATATCCTGGAGAACACGGAAGTTTTCGTAAGCATGAGCCCAGAAGTTGACGCAAGTTGAATCTAAAGCAAACGTTCGAAAAACTAAGCATCCATAGTTTTGTCCCATAAAGTTGCAGCAACGCAATTGAACGTTTGAAAAACTCCAGACATTCAAATGAACAATGAAGCGCTGATGTATGCATGTTTTAAATGTGAACTCTGACCTTTGAATATCGCTAGATAGCGTTGCAACTCTATGGTACTATAGCGTGTTGAAATAAGCGAACGTTTCAAAAGCCTTAGGTTAGAGTTCAAAGGTCAAAATTCAAATTTAAAACATGTAGAAAAAAATGATAAAAAGAAAACTAAATGGAGAAAACGTTGACATTCAAATGAGCACATTGATGCTCAATTGCACGTTTTTGGCATTTTTCGAACGTTCGCTTATTTCAACTTTATGGGACAGACTATAACTAGTCCGCCCATAAAGTTGGATAATCGAACGTCTGAAAAACGCCAAAACATGAAATTGAATATTATATGAGCAATATGAACAGCGTTTTTTGAAACGTTCTATTATAGCGTGTCCCATAAAGTTGCAATATAGTCAGTCTCATAAAGTTTCAACGCTATCGAACGTTTCAAAGGTCAAAGTTCAAATTTAAAACATGCGGATATATAGCAAAACACTGCCAATTTGCATGCCCGGAGTTTTTCGAACGTTCGCTTGCGTTGTTGCATCTTTATGGGACTTACTATAAGCGAACGTTTCAAAAACACTGTCTACATTGCTCATTTGCATGCTAAATTGCACGTTTTGGCGTTTTCGGTTGTTTCAACTTTATGGGACAGACTATATTTCAACTTTTTGGGACACGCTATATATAGTCTGTCTCATAAAGTTGAAATAAGCGAACGTTCGAAAAACGCCAAAAACGTGCAATTGAGCATCAATGTGCTCATTTGAATGTCCACGTTTTTCAGCAATAAGCTTTCATTCGTCAATTTTTTCTACATGTTTTAAACTTGAACTTTGACCTTTGAACTCTAACCTGTGGCTTTTGAAACGTTCGCTTATTTCAACTTTATGGGACACGCTATATAAAAATTAATATGCCGATATCGCATCCTTTGACATCGAACTTTTGACCTTCAAAACTTTCGAAAGCGTTTCAACTTGATGCTATGGACTATAAACACGTAAACACGTAAAGGTCAGACAAACGGTCTACGAGCAGCAAATACGGTCCGGTCCGCTCCTACAAAAATGCAAAGTCAACGAACATTTCAGAGACCAAAGTTCCCATTTATAGTTAGTCCCATAAAGTTGCAACGCAATTGAACGTTTCAACGGTCAAAGTTCAAGTTTAAAACATGCATGCATCAGCATTTCATTGTTCATTTGTTTTTCGAACGTTCGATTGCGTTGCTTTATGGGAATACCTATAATATGAAGTTTTGAAAAACGCCAAAACGTGCCAGTGGGCAAAGGAGCAATATGAACAGTGCTTTTTGAAGCGTTCGATTGTTTCCACTTCATGAACACATTATAGTCCGTGTTATATGAAGTTGAAACGCTGGCGAACGTTTCAAAGGTCAAAGTTCAAGGTTTTTAAAAAAAATAAAGATATCTGCATTAATGATGTTCATTTGGATTGAATGGAAGTTTTTCCAACATTCGCTTGCGTTGGAACTTTCTGGGGCTAACTATAGTTTCCATAAAGTTGCAACGCTATCGAACATTTCAAAGGTCAAATCGAAAACATGCAGATAAACATTTTGATTGCCGTTGCATGTCAGAAGTTTTCGAACGTTCGCTTGCATTGCAGCTTGCTTGGGATTACCTATAAATAAATAATCAACAAGATGGCTCGCGCGAGACTGTGCAGCACAGAATGTTCCAACATGCGTCGACTTTGACAAAAACTTTATTCTGAGTCGAAGAGACCTTCAACAAAATCAAGCACTTCGAACGTCCGCTCAGCAGCCTTGATCCGGGCTTTTTTTTGAAAAAATGACTTATTCAGAACCCTCATGTTGATTTAATTTAACAGTAGCGTTGTCCAATTATTTTGCAATGAAAAAGTGGAATTTTTGCAATTCATTTAGTTTGCAATTTTCACAAAAGTGCAATTTTGCAATTTTTGCAAAATTTATTTTGCAATTTTCACAAAGTTCAAAGACCAACAACAAAGGATTTTTAGTTAACGAAAAAATGAAATCTAAAATTGGACTCAAATAATGTGCAAAGTTGTCGTTTTGGCAAGATGTTAATTTATAATTTGTGTGTCCTATATTAGCACAACTTCGAATCAAAGTAAAACAAGCCGAGATTTTTTCTCTTTGTAAGGTTAAAATTGCACAAAGTACTTTTTCAAAAAACATTTTCCTACATGAAAAAAATTAACTTTTCGTTTATCAATTAACTCACACTCGTGGATTGTGGTGTATGTGATGTATGTGTATGGTGGCTCCATGATTCAATCAATTTTTGATCAATTGAAAGTCATCAGATAAGAAACACGGTGAAGTGTTTAAAAAAATAAAGTTGAATAACTCCTTGGTTTTTACTATGTTGTTAAAAAATTTCGATATGTGATAAATTAAAATAACTCTGAAATGGAACTTAAATACGCGGAGAACATGATTCATGAAAGTAATTTGCAACAAAAAAGAAAATTTAGACTAACAAAGATAGAATTTGCTGAAGTCAAAACATGAAATAGAAAAGTTTCTTTCACCAAGTTATTGTTCCTGTTAAAATGGTTTCCAATGACACCTAAAAAACTTCACTAATTTTGATTTCAAACGAAGGATTGCAAAAAGTGGTTAGTTACTAAGAAAATTAGGATTTAATTAAAAAAAACCCTGATTGGAGCAATTTATACGCCTTCACAAAAAACAATTTTGTCAAACAAGGTCATATATTCAATTTTGTCAACAATGTCATGCAAATTTAGAAAATCACCCAGACACAAACGCAAATCTTTAATCGTACAAAAACAACTGACGAATATCAGACTCTCAATTTTCTTGCAGCCCTCTTCTGCACAGGGGAGTAAACGTATCGGCAAATAAGCTCACTAAAGGGTTTCGAACAAAGTGCTTTAAGGTTATAAAGGTCACCCGAAGGACTTGTTGCGGATGCAACTTCAAGATGGCTAAATATGGAAGTTAAGATGATTTGCCGCAAAAAACTTGACTTTATGTCCCACATTGCTGGCTGTCAGTTACCAAAAAAAACATGGAAACAAAACACCTGAATTTGACTTTTTCAATGCTAGAAATATGTTTTTACTACATATTAATGGTAACTAACCGACATTCAACCTTCTGATGTTACAATTACATACGCTAACGATTACTTGGTTGTGACAAGAGCAGACAATGATGCATGGATTTTTTACTGGAATCAGATGTCATCAAGGACAATTTTTTTTGGAAGTTGGGTTTCAGACGTCACCCCTACAAGATGTTCTAGTTTTTTTACTGGTTTCAGACGTCACCAGCAGAAGTCCGCCCGAGGTCTCAGACGCCACCTCTGATGTCCTGTTCCCCGGTTAGATCGAGCCAAAAATCTTTAATTTTTTCGACAAAAAGCCACCAAAAAATTGAAATTTGTCCCCCAAAAACCTGTTTTCTGTTAATATAGCACCTCGATGGATAAACTGTGACTAATTTTATTATTTTAATAGCAAGTAAAAACAATTTAACTACTTTGAAAGAAAAATTTGGTGAGAAAAAGGCCAAAAGTCAGAAAAATGGTCGCAAAATCAGAAAAATAAAAAAACCCATTTCGATTTTCTGATTGCATTTTCTAATGAAATACCAAAAAAGCCTTCGAACTATTTTTTTTGAGCTAGTTTTCAAATAGCGAGAAGGCCATTCTAGTCGATATATCATACTGGAGTCTCAAAAACGAGAATTGTCAGAAAGTTTTTTCTGAAACCAGAAAAATCAAAAAACCCATTTTGATTTTCTGACCCCCTATCTTATTGATTCACAAAATAAACTCTTAAACTATCTTTGTGAGTTAGTTTAGCAGTAGCCAGAAAGCTATTTTGGTCGATATAGCATACTGAGTCATCAAAAACGAGAATTGTCAGAAAATTTTTACTGAAATCAGAAAAATCAAAAAACCCATTTTGATTTTCTGACCCCCTATCTTATTGATTCACAAAATAAACTCTTAAACTATCTTTGTGAGTTAGTTTAGCAGTAGCCAGAAAGCTATTTTGGTCGATATAGCATACTGAGTCATCAAAAACGAGAATTGTCAGAAAATTTTTACTGAAATCAGAAAAATCAAAAAACCCATTTTGATTTTCTGACCCCCTATCTTATTGATTCACAAAATAAACTCTTAAACTATCTTTGTGAGTTAGTTTAGAAGTAGCCAGAAAGCTATTTTGGTCGATATAGCATACTGAGTCATCAAAAACGAGAATTGTCAGAAAATTTTTATTGAAATCAGAAAAATCAAAAAACCCATTTTGATTTTCTGACCCCCCTATCTTATTGATTCACAAAATAAACTCTTAAACTATCTTTGTGAGTTAGTTTAGCAGTGGCCAGAAAGCTATTTTGTTCGATATAGCATACTGAGTCATCAAAAACGAGAACTGTCAGAAAATTTTTACTGAAATCAGAAAAATCAAAAAACCCATTTTGACTTTCTGACCCCCTATCTTATTGATTCACAAAATAAACACTTAAACTATCTTTGTGAGTTAGTTTAGCAGTAGCCAGAAAGCTATTTTGGTCGATATAGCAAACTGAGTCATCAAAAACGAGAATTGTCAGAAAATTTCTGAAATCAGAAAAATCAAAAAACCCATTTTGATTTTCTGACCCCCTATCTTATTGATTCACAAAATAAACTCTTAAACTATTTTTGTGAGTTATTTTTACAGTAGCCAGAAAGCTATTTTGGTCGATATAGTATACTGAGTCATCAAAAACGAGAATTGTCAGAAAATTTTTCTGAAATCAGAAAAATCAAAGAACCCATTTCAATTTTCTGACCCCCATACCCTATTAATTCACAAAATAAGCTCTTAAACTATCTTTGTGAGATAGTTTTGCAGTAGCCAGAAAGTTAATTTAGTCGATATAGTACACTGGGATCTCATAAAAAAAAAACAAGAAAGATCAGGAATTTTTAAAATTTTTTCTGAAGCCAAAAAAAAAAACCTAAATTGTAAATCAAACAGTCTAACTCATTTTTTGAGTAAGATTTTGAAACTGTCTAAATTTTTCTTTTCGAATATATTATATTCGGAGTCTGGAATCAATAATAGTTACAGAAAAAAGTTCGAAACAGGTTTCTTCAAAAATAGAAAACTCTTATTACAAAATCCCAAGAACACCTCCGATAAAGAAAGCAAAAAACACATAAAACAATTTCCCAGCTAGAACAAAGTGCTGATTTTTCGAAAGATTTGCAAAACGATATATATAAAATATAGCCTTCAGCAAAAAAAAAGAAAAAAAAAGAAACAAACTCAAAAAGTTTTCCCCTGTTAACTTTAAGAACCGTTTATTTTTTTTCCTTGTCCGCGGTCACAAACGTCACCGAGAAGAAGTCCCTATTCCCCTGCTGGTCTCAGTAGTCACCAATCAAAAGAACAAATTTTCCACGCTTCCAGTAGTTACCGAGAAGAAATCGATAATTTTTACTGGTTTCAGAAGTCACCATTGTAAAATGAGAAGCCTTTTCTCTTTGGTATCAGTAGTCACCCCATTTAGAAGATTTCTATTATTTCAAGAAGAGCAAAACATCTCTCAAGAACCTCAAGCAGTTCTACACAGTAAAGTCCTTAGTGGGTTTTCCTAAATCAACACAGAGACAACTCAACAACCAACGTTTTTTCTTGTAACCCTCATTGCCTAGTCGCTCCGCAAAAAAAAAAAAAGAAAAAAAAATTATATATATTTTTTTTCAGCAACCTCCTTTTGGATTTCTCGTAAAAGTAAAACAGTAGAACTAATTGTTTTTGCTTACATTCAGGGAGAAAGCACAAACTAAAGTTTACAGTCATTGTCCGAAGAAAAAAAAACTATTTGAAAACAAAAAAGAAAATCTATTCGTAGCAGTTATTTGGTCCTGAAAAAAAAGACGATAAACGATCGAACGACTTTTTTTTCTTTTTTAGCAAATAAAATCTAATATAATTAGCATCACCACAACCTTAAGATTCTTGTTTTTGAAAAAATTTGCGTCGCTGAACTTTCATAGGAAATTTTTGGCTGATTAGCCAAATTAGATTTTGAAATCAAAAGTTCGTCGCTTCGGTTTTTCGCCGTTTTCATTTTAACCTGAAAGACAACCATAAGAACAACAACAACAGAGATCAAAGATGTCGCAAAGGAACAACGACGAGTGTCAGTTTGCAGTAAACATGTTTAAATCAACGGAAAGTTCTTTGAAAAGCCAGCTTGATTTGTTACAGAAGGCAATAGACGATAGAAAGAGCTTCCGATCATTAAATCTAGTGATAAGCAGAGACAAAACGCTGCAAACAGAATTGGACAAGAAGACAGAAGCAGTGTTGAGGGCGAAGCCTCACCAGAGTACAGCAACTTCGATTCTCGACAGACAGAAAGCCTTAACATCCAGACTGCAGCAATACGAACTGGAAGTTGACACATTGGACGATGATGGTCTGTTAAGCCAGTCCTCAACAAGATTTCGCGAAGACGTCACAATTCCCTCTCGCCCAAGCAGCCGACGTCTGGATTCAGAACGATCAACACCAACACGCAATGTTATCACTGAAGAAAGATTTGTCGAGCAAGCAGCCAGTTCACAACCGAACGACACAACAGTCATCCTTAATCCACCGCCCATTCCTCCAAGACCAGTCAAGCCATCACTATTCCTGGACAACCAGCAAATCCAGGATCCTCTTATTAGCCATTTGATAAATCAACAACAAAATTTCCATCAACAGAACAGAAACCAGTTTGTTGACTCCAACTCAACACATCATGCTAGTCATTATCATCCAACGGCATCAAACACCCTAGAACAACCCAATGCTAATCATCAGCAAGAAACCTTAATTTTGCCGCCTCTCAACATGTCAAACTTGGATCATCAGTTGAACCAAGAACCCAATTTCCTAACGGCAAAGGATTTAGAATTCAGCGGTTCTCAATCCAAACAAAAGCAGTTTGTTAACCGTTTCAGTTTATCTTTGACCCCTGAAAGTCAGAGAGGCTTCCGAAGCGTCAACGTACCTTGTCCAACCCTTCAAGATGAAGGCGGAAACCCATTCCTTGGCAAAGCAATTATTGACAAGCCTCTTAATCATGGACCTGAATACGTGACAATAGATCATAACCCTCACTCATCTAAACAAAACTACGTTCAGCCTATGCATTATTGTTTCACAAACAATCTACAACCAACAACAGCTGCAAACGTAGTTTCGGATGTCCAGAGCTATTGTTTTTCAAAAGAACAAGATGTTCAACTCAAACCTCAAAAGCCTGAAAACAGTTTTGTGCAACGTGTCAGTTCTTTCAACATCGGTCCCAATGATCCTGTAAAAAACACAACCTTGACAAACAGCTTCCCAATTCAGGGTTTAGCAGTTCAAAGGCCTCCTGTTTACCCATCTACTACCCCAGCGCAAGCAAACATCCAGTCAGTGCAGAGCGATCTACAACTTCTTACAACGCATTCCACAACCTCTCAAGAAGCGAACAAACCAGTCCATAGCTTCAATCCGGCTACTCAAACCAGTATGGTGGACATTGGTCAGAACAACGCAAACGCTTATTTATCATATCCTTTACCCATCAAGAACATGGCAGCTGAACCCGCTGTAAATCAAAGTCATTCAAACGACGAAATTTCGCAGTTGCGGCCTCCCCCTCTACCTAATCTTTATCCAACTAACACCTTGCCAACTTCAAGCGTAAGGCAACATCAGGCTCCAGTGTTTGCTACAGCTGGACAATTTGTCCCCTCAATGACCAATAGTGAACTTCAGCCAACATCTGTCGACCTAAAATGCTCGATCAAATTGCCGCCATTAAAACTGCAAAATTTTAATGGTAACCCCATGCACTATCACGAGTGGATAAATAATTTTTTCTCAATGGTTCACAATAACATTTCAATTACTGACACTCACAGAATAACCTACCTACAGAATTCAGTGTCGGGTAAGGCAAAGGATCTGATACATGCTTACTCTTGTGATCCATCCTATTATAATACAGCCCTCAACGAGATAATGAGCCGCTTTGGCGACCCTTCAGTTGTTGTCAACGCTTTTATCAACCAATTAGAGAGCTGGAAATGTAACAGTTCTTACAACAAGCAATCCTTCATAGCATTCTCTTCATTTCTAAAGAGACTTGTCCAGGCTTTTCAGAACCTAGGTTTTCAAGCCGACCTTCAATCGTCTACATTAATGAGGAAAGCGAAGGAAAAAATTCCCCACAACTTGCTTCTTAAATGGTCTGAATACACCCTGACAGAGAATGTTACAACAACTACCCTTGTTGAGTTTCAAAAATGGCTTGATGTTCAAGCAAGGGTTTATGACAAAGTAAACCAGGAAAATAGAACCAGTACCTTCACTCACAACAAAAACGGTAATTATCCTGCTGTGACAGCACAACAATCGGTTCAAGAACAGTTTAAGCAAACAACTGCAAAACAGTCTCAAAGGAACGATTTAGATCAAGGAAAGGTTAATCACAACGGCTCGAAAAATGAGCAACAGTTTGCAAACAAGCACACAAATTGTGTTCAATGTCACAAACCGCATTTTGTTGCAACTTGTTCAGACTACCATAAATTGTCCCCTGAAGGTCGATTTCAAACTATCCAGAAAAATAGCTTGTGTACAAACTGTTTAAGTAATCAACATCGCAGAGACACTTGTCCCTCCTCGAAGCGTTGTCAAGTGTGTAATGGTTTTCACCATACAACACTACATAATCCAGCTAAACAATTCAGCAGAACACATGCCGCTTTTACTACCAGCAACGTTCAACAGCAAACTAAAACCTCAGGTCAACAAAATTGGTCATCGAAAGACGACAACAACTCACAAACGCAAAAAAGTATTGAAGCAACTCAGAATAAAATAACACAATTCAAACCCAAAAGCAATCTCAGGTATGGAAAAAATTTTGGAAATAATAATAATCAACAGTTATCGAAACGTGCGAATTTGAATGGACCTTCTACCAGCCAAAATTTCAATGTCAACAAATTATCCAGTACACCGAAATATTGGTTTGAGCAGTTACAGCTGCTGCCAGTATCCTTTATCAAAGAAGATAAAGTATTCGACACGTATGCTCTCATTGACCCCGGCAGTCAGTTTACGCTTTTATTAGATGCTGTCTCTGACTACCTGGAACTCCCACGCGAATATCAATCTTCAACTACTGTTCAATATCTAAGCGTTGATTACGAAACGCCCCTATCAAAAATAAAGCAACCAATAACAGTTTGCCCTTTCAATCAGTTTGATGAAAAGTTCCAAATATCCAGAGCCTACAGCACCCCTACATTAAACGTTAATGCAGCCAATGTCACTGAGCTAAACTATGTTTGCGATGCATTCAATGAACTTCGACACATATATTTCCCAGACATTGCCGAAGGTAAGATTGGAGCACTCCTTGGTGTCAATGCTTTTGCCTTTACGCATCCTACTGAAGTAATTCAAGGCACCGAAATCCGCCCCTTCGGAGTAAAGACAAAGCTTGGATGGACACTTGCAGGAGAGTACCTGAACACACTAGGAAACCGCTCTTCAAAATCTTCTAATAAATCGAAAGTATTTGTATACCATGTCTGTCGGAAAAGTCCAGAACAACCCTTGGACAATTTGATACAAGAATTTTGGTCAATAGAGAACGATGGTACCAGAAAACAAGATAATACTATCACTGAAGATGAAAAGTCTGCCATTCGAATACTTGAGAGTACTATCAACCACACAGGGGAAAGGTATGAAATAGGTCTTCCATGGAAAGTACCTGCCAATCTTCAAAATAACTATTTTTCTGCCCTCAATCAGCTAAACAGTTTGAACAAACGACTTAAAAATGATCCAAAACTAAGTGATATGTACCAACAGACTCTTGTCACAGATCTCGAGAAAAGTTACGTCAAGCCAGTGGAAATGACAGACCCACCCCCTGAGAAAATATGGTACTTGCCGCATCACCCTGTTCAAAGCGCAAACAAACCAAACAAAGTGCGTCGTGTCGCCAATGCAGCGTCAAAATTCAAAGGCGAGTCACTAAATTCCAATCTTCTAACAGGACCAGACCTCTTAAACAGTCTAATAGGAATTTTGGTCAGATTTCGTGAAAAACCTATTGCTATTTTGGCAGACATTGAAGGAATGTTCATGCAAATCGGCATCCGAAATGAAGATCAATCTGCGCTACGTTTCCTATGGTCTATTGACAACGATGTGCGACAGTTTCAATTCACCAGATTGATTTTCGGTGCAACTTGCTCACCATCTTGTGCAATTTTTGTCTTAAACAGATGCGCAGAGGACAACGTCGAGACATATCCAAAAGCACAGAGCGCTATAAAGTCTTATTTTTATATGGATGATTACATCCAGTCCTTCGACTCTCCTGAAAATGCCAACGCGACTGCATTTGAAGTAAAGAACTGCCTGCGAGCCGGTGGTTTCCGCCTCACAAAATTCCTGTCAAATCATCAACAGGCTCTTCAGTGTATTACTCCAGAAGACCTCGAGGAGCCCAAGAGTGAAACAAGAGTCCTCGGACAAAAATGGAACCTTGAAAAAGATACATTTTTCATGAAATCCCTAGGAGAACTCCCTAAAGAAGCTGAACAATAAACTCAACGGAAACTTTTCAGTCTGGTGTCATCGATTTTTGACCCAATTGGGTTTCTTGGCCCAATGACAATAAAGTTCAAAATTCTTCTTCAGCAGCTTTGGAAGTTAGGTAGAAAATGGGACGAGCCACTCCCAATTGAACTTCTACATCCCTTACAAAAGCTCCTTAACAGTTATCACTCTATGCCTCAACTTGAAATTCCACGACAGATGACAACACAGAATCTACTGGAGACAGAGAACCAGTTGCATGTTTTTGTTGATGCATCGATTGTTGCAACGTGTGCTGTTGTCTACCTCAGGAGCTTGAATAAGACCAGCAACGAAGTACAAACTGCATTCGTGATCGGGAAATGCAAAGTAGCGCCCGTAAAACAGTTGAGCGTTCCAAAGTTGGAACTAGAGGCATCTGTCACAGGTGTTCGACTCCTGAATTTTGTTAGACATGAACTCTCTGTTGAAATCAGCAATGTTTTTTATTGGACGGATAGTCAAGTTGTCCTTGACTGGATTGGTTCTTCCAAGAAGCAACCAGTTTTTGTTGCTAATCGCATTGCAGAAATAAAATTAAAAAGCAAACCTGACAATTGGAATCATATTGCGACAAACTTAAACCCAGCTGATCATGGTACTCGTGGATTAGAACCCAAGGAAATTGAAGCAAAATGGTTTAAGCTACCAGATTTTCTCTCCACAACTGATGTCTTTTGTAGATCTACAAAGCAAATGCCAATTTGTGCTGCAACAACACGATCCGCCTTAAGAACCAAGAAACCAGTACTCGACCCTAAACAGTTTTCAACATGGACAAAGATTTTGCTAACGATAGCTACTGTTTTCAATCTGATCTACAGAGCGAAAAAACACGGCTGATCCAGAGTGTCAAGCGGACGCTCCTGATCATTCTAGGGTCAAGAAAGTTTACTTTTGACGTTTTCCACACAATCATGGTTGAAGCAGAAGCTATGATGAACTCCAGACCACTTACAAACGTGTCGGACGCCATGAAAAACGAAGAACCATTGACGCCAAACCATTTTCTAATTCAGCGTCCTTTCAACTCTCTTCCCCCTGGTATCTTCCCGTCAACCAAGCCAGCTAACATGAAGTCTTGGAAGAATGTTCAACAATTCCTCAACCACATCTGGAGGAGACTGGTCCGGGAATACCTACCGACCTTGATAAAGCGACCAAAATGGACCGAAAACGCCGGGACTTCACTCAAAGTCAACGATGTGGTGTGGATCCTGAAACACTTCACCCCACGTGGTATTTGGCCTCTGGGAAGAGTAGAAGAAGTGTTTCCTGGACGAGATGGTAACAACAGAGTAGTTAAAGTGAAAACGGCTTACGGCACCTTCGTCCGCCCCGTGTCCGGTCTCGCCCGTGTTTTCGCTGATTAGCTTTTTTGTTGATATTTTTCGCGCTCCGGTTTTAGGCAAAGGGGGTTGCATATAATTTTATTCAATTTAAGTTGGGTTTATGGATTCTAACTGGAATTGGAAACATGTTTATTTGGTGGATTTATTCGTGTTTTACCCTCTTATTCCTGTTGCCCCCGTGGAGCATGTTGCGGATGCAACTTCAAGATGGCTAAATATGGAAGTTAAGATGATTTGCCGCAAAAAACTTGACTTTATGTCCCACATTGCTGGCTGTCAGTTACCAAAAAAAACATGGAAACAAAACACCTGAATTTGACTTTTTCAATGCTAGAAATATGTTTTTACTACAGGACATTAAATAAATTTAGATTACGCAGAAATCAAGAGAGGTCAGGTCTGACAAAACCAACTGAAAAGCTAAAACGCTCTAGCCAAAATTGTACACAATAATTGAAACGTCCTTCAACAATAATGGTTGCAAACTTTGTTCAAGAGCAACAAGTAACCAAAAACACAAACGAACTGGCAGAAAATGATCTTTTTACGAACCTATCTGACACGCTGAAATTTGTTTTCTTTTTCTCGAACTTCAAATTTGTCAACCCGCAGTTGTCTAGAACATTTGAAAATTTTCAAACTATCAAAATAGTCAAAGAAAACTAATTCCAATGGAAACGCCCCCCACTGCTCCGCAGAGACATTAAGGAAAAATTATGAAAAGACGTCATCTAGAAATACCTTACATAATGTTCAACTTGAAGAAAAAAGAATACAAAAGATCAATAGCAAAAAAAAACATTTAAAAATTGACAACTTGTTTAAGTTGAACGATTCCAGCAAAATGAATTCAGTTCAACAAACCCAAAACTACTATCTAGAATGAAGTTCAGAAAGCTCAAATTATTCAGGAAGCAGACTAAGACTTATTGAAAAGCAACAATAATTGACAAATACCATTAAATAAATTAAGTACAACGTTAAGTTTCTTTATCCTAATGAAACCAAAACCCTTAAAATGTAATTAAAATTAAATGATTGCTTTTTAAGTGGAAAAACAAACTAAACAAATACTTGAAAACTTTTTGTAGCAAAAGAGCAGCAGAAAGAAATTTTTTTCAAAAATCCGTCTCGTTTTCATTTAAACTCTAAACGGAGAAGTTTATAACTGATACCATAAACAATAGTAGGCATATTTTTTAGGCGTATTTAAAACTTTATACACAAAAAGCTAAGCAAAAGTTCAATTGTCAGTAATTGGATAGATCAATCAATTTGCTTGTATTGTATCAATTGCCACACAAATGTAATCAGCTGGGTTTATATTAATTCAACGTCACTATCGTCAGTTACGAAGCTTCAAAATTTTCTGACTTACAGGCTTTCAAGCCCTTGCAGATGCAAAGAAAAATTCTCTCAAAAAAGCAGAAGCAGTTAAGGATCAAATGATAATTCAATAGGAAAATTTTATGTCGCAATAAATTTTAAGAAGAATTTATCTTAAATTTCACTTCCAGAGACAGATCTTCAAGTTGATATTACACACACCTTGGACTATGTTGCTCACAAAAAGTTCAATATCCTTTTTAAAACTGTTTACAAATAGCGTAAATTAGAAATATGAAAACGTTTCGAAAATAAGTACTGCAGTGACTTCAAATGATAAAATTAAAAATTGAAATTTGCATGATTACTTGTTAAGAACATTTAAAATGGAGCCAAAGGAAAAACATTACTGACAAAGCGGACAAATTTCTCTCAATCGACAGGTTACGCTTAGTTCGCATCAACAAGTGGGTTGCACAAGTCAAATTAAATTGAAATTATTAGAGTTCATTATAGACCTTATGAAAAATGTGAATTGCCGAAACGAAACCAATGTCGCGCAGCACTATTCATTTGACTTGTATTAGTAAACTGCTGCCTATTTATTGCACCTCCTAAAATGTGAATGAGAGGGAAATTAAGATCACGCAAAAATCAGTATTAACTCATTCGAAAAGACAAAACGTTCAAATCAAATATTTGCAAAGATAAAGAAGTCATAAATTTCGTTTGGGAGAAACTAAAAATAGTTCGGATGAATAATGGCTTCACATGCGATGCGCAATCGCATGTTTCACCTTTTTCGAACGTTCCCTTTTTCCAATTTAATTCGACAGACGAAAAAAGCCGGTAGAATACAGAAATAGCTGCAAAATACAGCTAAGTGCCATACTAAATAGATAACAACAGGTTCTGCATTAAATGATGGAGCACTTACCACTCGACTATCAGACCCTTATGACCTCTATCATGACCTCTTATGACCAGCTAACAATCGCTTTTGGATTAGCAAAGCAGACTTAATTTTTCAATCAGAGCAATGTAGGTCAAGCAATCAAGCGTGAAAGTGACTCCAGAAATGAAATTAAAAAATGTTCTAGAAAGCAGTCAAGCAAAAATTCTGCATACAAAAGGCTCGGCTATCAGGGCCTTGTCATCTACTCTCTAACAAACGGTTTTCTCTAACAAACATCTACTCTCTACAACAAACTAGTTTGGAGAAAGAGTAATTGAAACCACTCAAAAAATCAAGAGTGAAAAAGTCACTTGAGAGGTCAAAGATTATTCAAGAAAAGCGCATAACGGTCAATCAAACAATTTGTATAAAAATACACACACGTTTACAATAATTACTTCTCATTCGAGTGCAATTAAAAAAAAGATCACCGCAATATAACTATGTTCAGCTTAAAGGTACATTAACTAAACAAGTAGGAACAATAAAAATACCCCTGGACGAAATAAATATATTGAGGTAAAATGATGAATTTGACTACTCTCAGTTTGATTTCTGATATTTTTCAAATGTTCGCTTCAATCTCATGGCACATACTATAGATTGTGAACTTCACCAGGAGAAAAACATTGAAAAAATCAAGACCTGCAAAGACAACGCCGGTTTTCAAAGTTCTAGTTTAAAATTTTGCTTCTTTTTCTAGGCGTACTTAAAAATTTATACACAACAGAAAGTTGTGCAGAAGTTTACACGTTAGAAATTGGGTGCGATAGATCAATCAATTTGCCTGTATTGTTTCAATTGCTATACAAGGCAGACAAAACTCGGTTTCAGCTCGGTTTCTATTAATTAAACAGTTCCGAAGCTTTAAAATTTTGAACTTAAAGGCTTTCAAGCCCTTGCAGATAACCAGCAAAGTTCTCTCAAAAAAGCAGAAGCATTCAAGAATCAAATGATAACTCGATAGGTAACAGAGTTTCTTTCAAATAACAAATTTTCATCATATCACATCAGAAATCTTTAATTCTTCTGTGTCTTGGCTTCGGTCTGTCAATCTGGACTTGCTTGTATGTCATTTCTATTAGAGTTTGCCAGTATTCCATTGTCTTCGGATCCAACTCTTCCAGTTTCGGGGGTCCATTTTTCCTGGTAGGGGTGCTAGAGAAGTGTTTCAGATTCACTAAATTTGTTCAGTTCGTTATTGAACTAAAATCCTGTTCTATGTAGACTAAATATGGGTCTGGGCCAATCATAAAGCTGGCAGTTAAAAATTAACTGATCAGGACGACAAAAAATCCAGTGCCTACAAATCGCGGACCAGATGCCTGGTTAACCAGACATTTTTAGAGACCAGTGTTATAAGTTAGTACCAGATTTTCTACGCATCGAGTTATTAACGCGAGATGGTGCCTTTAGAACTGAAATTATTAATAACGGGTTCGGCGATTTAAAATTGTAAACGACAGCAAATTATATCACGGAAAATAAGGGAAAAAGACAATCGAAAAGTCAAATAGGTCAGGCAAAAAGTTTTCTTAAAAAGACAGGGATCATTTCTGCTTGCCCCCCCCCCCACCCCTCCCAGCTTAGTGGGCTTATATCTTTAGCGCCACCCAGGCGCACGTGATTTTTTTTTTACATAGTAACGTGCTATATGACAACATATAATTTGTGACTGGAGGGCGTAAACCACTGTGAGCCAGCACAGAATAGAGAACTTAATGCCCTCTGGGCGATACATGTCTCCCGTTTTTGATGACAAAATGTTCTTGGGTCAGACGAAAAAAGGGTCAAGCGAAAAATCGCAAAGAACACAGGACTAATATAATTACTACAAACTTTGTTTGAGAGCAATTAACCAGTATAACCACCTCATAATATAACCATTAACATCTCAAAACTGCTCTCAAACTATCGGAGGGCGCTCAATTTCTATTGTAGCCTGCTTCACAGATAGATGTAGGGATGAGGAGGAAGAGGGGGGGGAGGAGGAGGAGGAGGAGGAGGAGGAGGAGGAGGAGGAGGAGGAGGAGGAGGAGGAGGAGGAGGAGGAGGAGGAGGAGCTTGGAGTAGAGAGATAGGCTTAAGATTACCAAGGTTCGTAAGATGACTTAATTAGAAGTTATAGGCCACTATTCAGATTTAAAGTGAAAAATTGAATCCAATTTTGGCACTGATTTGATTTAATCAGCTCTCGTTGCAATAGCAACAGTTGCATAACTTCCAGGCAAAATTAAACGTTAACGCCAAATTAACAAAAAATCGGCTTCGTCATTTGACTACGAGTTTATTACTACTCTTACCTTTTAAACTACATATAAAATTTGGGATCTTTTCAGTTTGTGCCCCCCATGTTTGGAAGAAAACAGCAATAAAATAAAAAGGCGGGGAACATTCTTCGAGCTAATTATTCCTGTTTTTAGATAACGTGTTGAAAAAATTTAAGTCCGGTAACAGCAGAATTTTGCAAAAATTGTCAACTGACCTAAAAATGGAACTGAAAACTCAAAAGAAACTTTAATAGGTAAAATAATTCTAAGAAAATGAATAGAATTTCAGCTACCACAACATACGCATGAAGCTGAAAAAAGCCACATTTAAAAAAACACCGAGACGGTTATCTTAGCGATTCATTCAGATTAATCATTTTTGAAAAAAAAAACAGATAAGTCCGCTACAAACAATAACATTTAAAAAATCGGATCTTGGTCGCCCACAAATATGAGAAACTACACAAATTGAGTTTCAATTAGATTTAGAGTCACAAATCCATAAAGTGT
Organism: Convolutriloba macropyga; assembly: GCF_964194025.1. NCBI lineage: Eukaryota > Metazoa > Xenacoelomorpha > Acoela > Convolutidae > Convolutriloba > Convolutriloba macropyga. Next base: position 50,374,466 of record NC_134477.1, read on the forward strand.
GTGAAGAAGTTATTTCTTAGACTGAGGTAAGCTCAGCTTTGATTTAAAAACAGAAACCAACTAACTTCGGAAAAATTGCTCTCGAATGACAGGCAGCGCAATTAAATTCAGGGGCTGTAGCCTAGATAAATTTTTCTTTATGAGTGCAAAAACATCAGCCGAAGGTACAATTCGAACCCCGACATCTTGAGTCTGATTCCGTAACCTCGATGGATGGATTAACCAATCGGCTATCAGGGCCTTGTCATCTACTCTCCAACAGTCGGTTTTGTTTGATCAAAAAACTTTATTTCGGAGTGAGAGCAATTGGAACCACTCAAAAATCAAGAAGTGCGTGAAAAAGTTACTTGAGAAGTCAAAGATTATTCTAGAACAAAACGGTCAAGCGAAAAATCACATCTGGCCTGAAAACTCGAGCGAAAATAAATTTGGAAAACATTTAAATAAAAAATCACTGCGTAATCAAGAAACGTCCAAATTCCACACAAAAGCTATTTCTTGCAATGAAGCGCTCTCTACGTCATAACACACTCTTGAACTTTCCGCTCAATAGTCGACACATTCTGAAAGTGCTTCCGCAAAAACCGTAAAACTTTACTCTTATTGTGCAATTACAATAGGTGAAAGCACCCCTTTTGAAAGCTGTTTTTTCAACAACTAGGTGAGACACTTCCCTTATTTGCCATAACCACTCAGGATATTCCGAATCATCCTGTAAAATGGGAGCGTCTTCTTTGTCTTTGTAGACTTGTGATCCAACACACATTTTGGTCAGTGTGCCTGGATCTTGAGGAAGGGTGATATTAGCACCAGTCGAAGTAGCTCCCCCTTTGGAACCTAAAATTATTATAATTTATCTAGCAAGAGATTTACCATCGGATCTACAATCAGCCAGTTGTTTCCGACATCGGCTCCATAATATTCAAACATGAGGAAACGAGGTGATAAGTTGGTTCTTTCCATTTGAGCCCCCTTATGGTGATTACCAGCTGTACGTTACATGACCACTACTTACCTCCTGTGCCACCTATGACCACCAAGATACCAACTACATGTGTATTGAATCTTTCTAGCTATTACCCCCCCCCCCCCCCCACCACCGTACGCTATCCGCATCCACTTATAGAACATGTGCCATTACATTGAACAATGTGTTAATATACAACGAGTTCCTAGGGATTCAGAAAATGTGCAGCAACTACGCCGTGGGTCACAAAATTACTGCTGATTAGGTAAAATTCTTGCTGATTAAAAGTGCGGTATAGATAGCCGTAACGTACCTATTCGAACAGCTCCTGGACGTGCTTTAGCAAAGAGAGGTCTGCACGTGCAGCTAAAACAACGCACAGCTGTCAAGGCAACAACAGCTGTAGTCATTGACATCCCTCACATCTGAAAAGATTCAAAATATTACAGCTTCCTTATGGAAGAAGACCTATTAGTTCTCCAATTTAGTATCAAAAATTTACTGACGAGAAAACCTGATCGGTGAAAAGCTGTATGGCAATATATGCAGAACGGGATGGTATATTATCATTTGTGACATATTAGACAAACATCGAACGAAACGAATTAATCTTAACGATAAGCGGGGAAATCGATTGTAACTTATTTGAAGGGGCGGGAAAAGTATCAAATTGCTGTGTGCCTGTCGTATAAAATTCATGGCCCAAAACTACACATGCAAATTAAAATTGAGAGAAAAAACAGCAACTCGGAGTGGCCACGAAAACGGTGCATCACACCCAATATACCAAGCATCTCCCCGTTACGGCTTGCATTAGCAAGAGCCCAAAACCTCTGCTGAGAAATTATTAGCAACTGCTGAGAAAATTGATTTTATACTATATTATTACCTGTGCAATGTACAAAATTGATCAAATCAGTGCAGATCAAACGGCACACAACAAGCATATTTGAATTTAAAAGAGACATTTAAAAATAATCAATATAACAGTGATTTCCAAAAATAACTAGGTCTTTCTTTAAACGCTTCTTTAAACGCTAATAACATTCTTTAAACGCTCTATGACGAAAACTAGAGGCGGTAGAGGGGTCAAACTTTCTATACATTCATAGTACTCCACCAACTGATGACCTGACACGTAATAATTCAATTTTGAAAATTTTCCTTAGTTTCTTCTTTTGACTAATATTTTAAATGATTTTGTTGCGAAGTACCTGCGAGATGAAAAAGTAAACATGGCATTATCATTTACGAAGTCCAGAAAATAAAGTCCATGCACTGCTTCTAATATTCATTTAAACCGCTTCCGTGCAATTTGTTTGTTTGTATTCAACCAGTTTTTTAAGCAATATAAAGCGATCAACTAACGCCGGAAGAACTGCGTTAAACACAAATAAACAGTTCGTTAGAGCTGATAACACCTGCTCAACTATAGAACTCTTACTAGCGGTGTACCTTAGTGGTCCCTACTGGGGCCTTTTTGTCCCGGATCTTCAATAATGATCTCCCTCGCGCTGTAGTTTTCCCCGAAATGTATTCAACATAAAAGTATCGTCTTCAGGGAACTTAGAAGAGAAGTTCGAATCGATCTTGCAGGAATCGAGGAGTGGGTCACCGATCACAAAATGGAAGTGGCAGCAAGCAAAAGCTCCAAATTTTTTCTTCAGAAGCGTCCAGAAGTACTCTCAGCTCTTCGGTGAAAAACTGATGTCATCAACAATAGTCCAAGACCTCGGAATTCTTGTTTCCAATTACCTAAACTGGACCAATCATGTTAAAAAGACCAATTTTCGACATGGCGCGAAATGTCGCGGCCAAAGTACGATGGTGAGTGATACTGGCTCTTTACAAATCAGTAATTCTACCAGTTCTCCTGTTTGGCTTTTCCTGTTCTCAGTTGTCAGGTGATGATCTCGAGAGATTTCAGAAAGCATTTTGAAGGATATGTGGAGCAAGTAGCGAATACCTTACCTAACACACCTGAGGGTTTTAATCTTTACCCTTGTACATCCAGCTGAGTAAACTGATTCTTCACTCAGAAAAGTCAGAAGAGAAAAAGGAGAGGAAAATTTAGCTTCAAGCTGCAATCCCGAGAGGGAACTACTCAAGGCGACCCACTTGCAATGGCAATGTATGGACTAGCTATTTTTCCCCTCATCGAAAAGGTTTCCGACGACAACCTGATTCAAAAATGGTACGCGGATGACGGAAACGCCGCCGGATCGGTCGAAGCGCCGAAAGTCCTTCTATCGAAGTTGAAACTGCATGGTTCTTCATTCGGTTATAATGTTATCAAATGCCATTTCATCACCAAAGCAGAGTTCGTCAATGACGCAAAAAACGTGTTTAAAGGTGAAGAAGTAGATATTATTGATGGATCAAGAGTCCTTGGATCTGTTATCGGAAACGTGGTCTCCTGCAGACAATACATAGAAGATCAAAAGCAAAACTATCTACGTGTATTGCAAAAATTAGCCAAACACGCGAAAATTGCAGCTCAAAATGTGTACAAATTCTTGACGAACTCTGTGCAGCATAAATTAACCTTCTTATCGAGGACAACGCCAGACACGTTCGACTTGTTGGAAGAAGCCGACGAGACCTATCGCGACATATTTTCACTCCCCGTACGCGAAGGTGGACTCAACATCATTCGCCCTGAAGTTCTCGAATACGAACGTTCAAAAACCATTTCAGAGCCGCTATCCCTCGGGGACGTATCAAACATCGAGTCCGAACAATTAAAAAGAGTTGAGAAGATCAGAAAAGACAAATCAGTGAAAATGATTGAGAAAAAATCCAGAATTAAAAACTGTTTGAATGCAAACAAAATGTATGCAATTGATCTAGCCTCTGAAAAAGGAGCTCCATGTTGGCTTAATGCCATGCCATTGAAAAAGTACTTGCCATTGAAAAACTTCAATCTGTCCAAGTCTGAATTCCGAGATGGTATTGCTCTTCGGTATGGTTGGGAGCCCCCCAAACTTGCGTCCATTTGTGTTTGTGGCGAGCCGTTCACAGTTGCCCATGCCCTTCACTGTCCCAGAGGCGGGTATACCCACTTAAGACATAACGACATCCGTGACTCTTTCGCCAATCTGCTTGAGGAAATTTGTTTTGATGTTGAAATTGAGCCTAATCTTCTGCCGTTGCAAGGTGAGTCCTTTGCAAATAAAACTACCAGCACTGAAGATGACGCACGATTGGATACTAAAGCCAATGACCTCTGGGACAGCAGATTCACAAAAACGTTTTTCGATGTAAAAATCTTCAACCCCTTTGCCAAAAGCTGCCCGAAAATATCGAAGACGCGTATAGCTACCATGAAAATATCAAAAAAATTGAAATACGAGCCTCGAGTTATAAATGTTGAGAAGGGCACTTTCAGTCCCTTGATTTTTTCTTGCACAGGAGGAGCAGGGCCTTCAGCAACTCGGGTGATAAAGCAAGCTGCCAGCAAACTGAGCCTTAAGAACGACGACTCCTACGCCAACATCATCACGTTTATCCGAACGAAAATCAGCTTTGCGCTACTCTGGAGCTCCGTACTCTGCCTGCGCGGTTCCCGCTCGCTCCGAAGACCGCAGCCGGTCGAGGCTTCCATGGGGGCGGTTGTCGAGGAAGGGAGGCTTTTAAGTTGATACTCCTTTATTTGATTTTCTTTTAGATTTGTTTTACGTTCTGATAATTTTTATCTCACTTTAAGTTGATTGCTGGTTTGTAGCAAACCCTTCGCTGTACCCAACCTTCTCTCATCTCCTTTTTAAATTCGTTCTTTTTCTTAACTGGTACCGATTGAACTAATTTCTGCCACCATTTTTGTAAATACTGTTCTCGACCTTTCTGTAACTGTTCTGATTAAACCTCACATACATTTTGTCTATATGCCATTGTAGTTTGTTCCATTCTAATTCAAGCTGAACAAGATTCTGAACCGTATTCATCCAATGGTGAAATGAATTAACCCAGTGGGACTCAAGATTCGGCTAATTACTCTGGTGCGGAAATTTGTCCATGAAAATTTCTCTGAACCGAATGCCGGCACTTGGCAGTTGCAATATGTGACTGCAACAACTGAAGAAACAACTCGACGACGTTGTAATTAACTGCAATGGAAAAATCACCTCAGCATAAACTATAACCAACAACTGCAAATTTTTAAATAAAAATGCAATTTCTTCGCACTTTTTAGTTGATTTTTACTAGTGAAATGCTGCCACATAAGCTGCTTAAACTTTTGAATGCGAGAAATTTGGATCACGCAGAACAAAAATGTCAAGGGCGAAAAGTCAAAAATTTAACATAATTGCTTCAAACTGGTCCGAGAGCAATTAAGCAGAACTTTCAGGTCAGGCCGATTTCACATAAATTATTTGGTCATTATCGATCGGCAAACTTTAAAGTGAACTCATTGATGTAGAAAATGAAAAACAACGGTGTCCAAAATCAAACATTCCATAATCCCTGTAACTAATAACTTCACCTCCGTTTACGGCAAATAAAAATATAGTCGGTAAATTGTCGAAAAATACCCGCCTTGGAAAAAGGAGAAAATGACCTGCCTACCTAGCTACCTTTCCCAAGTTTCAAGAGTACTAATTCCAGTTTCAGTTATATTCAAAAACTATACATAAATCTACTTCTAAACTGAAAGCTATTCAGTTTTTTAGATATGTCAGCCAGAAATCGCTCTAACGGTCTTTGATAACCTAATGCACAATAACTTAATGACAGGGCTTTATCCCGTTTCCTTTGATTTTTGTTTTTTGACATTGACCGTATTCACTCCATTACGCAATTCAATGCGTGAAAGTATTTAAAATCGATTACGTTGAAACAGTAAGTTATGAGTCGAACGTAAAAATCGTGACATTCGTAAAAGAAAAACCTGATCAAAATGTCAAGCGAATTGAAAAACATAGCATAACGAGTCCTGACACAATTCAAAGAACTTGCATTGACTAAAAAACCTAGACCTAGGATGGACTATGGATGGATTGAAAAAACCAATTAGAAAAAAAAATCAAGTTCAAAATTTTGGAAAAGCAGTAAATATCAATGTCAAAAAGGCACAAACAACAGACGAAGCGGGTTTTTGTTCAAACACCGTTTTCTAAGTCTACTTTAAAATCAGAGCGAAAAAAATCACGCTGCAAAACTTTGCCTTTTCGCAGCACTTCTGTTTCGGTGTAACTAAAATCATGACTTCAAAAATAATTAAATCTTTAAAAAATATATAGCCGAAAGATTTCGGAACCGACTCGAACTGGATATTCACTTAGTCCCGGTCAGCCACTGATCAACCAAAAATAGCCTCTACTCATTTATGGTTATTTTGTAAAACAAAAAAAAAACAGTAAGAACAAGTCGCCACTCCGAAAAAAATAATGGAGCGGTCGGCTTCGTCAGTACCTAGCCACTGTTTAGTGAGGTTAGCTTTAGCTTGATTGAAGTGGCCTTGGATTAGGGTAATAGACCATGACATCACGCCACATAACAGCCGCTGAAGTGCGGCATCAACAAAAGAATTAAGGAGAGAGAGAGAGCTTAAACGTGAGCAAGGAGGAAAAAAACGCCAGCCAACACATAGAGAGCGAGAGAGAACTAGGAATTTTTTCCATGATGAGATTTGACTCTACATTTTCAAGTTTTCTAAACTTGTTAGTAACTAAATCATATAGAAAAAAACTGAAAGTGCAAAATTCCAAGGAAAAGTTTCCACATTTCGCAGTAAAGAAAATGTTCAAAAACATTTTTTGTCTCTTGATTTTTTTCAGGTAACACATCTGCAAGATTTAAAAAGCATCGTTGACCTGTAATGATCGCTAAACTCAGAAAAGGATAAAAAAAATTCAAAAATTTTAAAACCAATTGCATATTTTAACAAAATCTTGCTGAAATTCGTCATATTAATATCTTCAGAACACCATTTCGTTTTCTCAAGAGACCATCTAGTAAGCCCATTTCATGCCTTAAACAGTTTCACTGGCTCATAAAGATCCAATCACTTGGAACGTGATAATTTTTCAAAAATTTTTCAAATTAAAAGTTATCAAAAAAATTCTAAAACTCGAGTTATTAAAATAATGATAACAGCAGCAGCTTAGTATCAAACCTCGAAGGAGGCTTCTTAGCTCTTGAGGCTGGAAAAAAATCAGAAAAAAAATAAACAATTCAAAAAACATGAAGATTACCAAAAATTTTTCAAAAAAATGCTAAAACTCGTTAAACGTTAAAATCTTTAAAAACACTCCATTGCATCTAGAAACTATCCAATAACTAGTTATCAAACTCTAGAGGAGGTTCCTTGGCTCTTGAGGCCAGATAAACCTATAAAATGACAAAAATTGTCAAAAAAATTGCAAGTTTTTTAAAAACAAATCGATAAAATTTGTGATATTAAAAAATTGAAAACCACCACTACCACTCCATTACCACTTAAAACTATGCATTCACATATTATCAAACCTTAAGCAGGTTTTCTGAACCCTGAGGCTGAAAAATCTTGAATAATGACAATAAATGTTCAAAAAAATTCTAAAAATCGTGATGTTAAAATCTTGAAAAAAGTCCATTATGTCTATATTAAGTAACCTATCATTAAACCCTAGAGGAGGCTACTTGGCTGTTGAGGCCAGATTAACCTAAAAACCGACGAAACTTTTCAAAAACCTTGAAAAAAATTGCAAAAGTTTTTTTCAAAAAATTGCAAAACTTCGCGAATTGGAAATGTTGAAACCATTCTATTACCACTAGAAACTGTGCAGTAACCTATAATCAAACCATAACATCTAGGGTTCCTTGAAATCTAGGGTTGATAAAACTCAAAAATTTGACAACAATTTTACAAAAATGACAAAAATTTTCAAAAAGCTTGAAAAAAATTGTAAAAATTTGTATAAATTTGCGTGTTTTTAGCGAGCGGTTTTTCGTCAATAGCTAGCCATGGGGGATGCTGATGGGGGTGGCAACATTCCAGTGGGGGGACAGCGCTGTGGGGGGAGGGGGTGGGTGCAATGGTGGGGGGGGGTCTTCAACCTCTAAGAACCGCTCTTCACACCATAGTTATAAGTCTCTAAAACAGTTTGAGCTGAAACAGAGCTGAAAGGCTCTAAGAGCACTTAATGCCCGCTGGGCGCTACCTGTTTATCCCGTTTCTGAGGACGAAAATTCAAAAGCGTCAGACGTAAAAATCGGTCAAGCGAAAAACGAAAAATCACATAAAAAGAAGACCGACAGGACTAATATAATTGCTACAAACTTCGTTTGAGAGCAATTAAAAACTGCCAAACGGTACAGAGACAAACCCTATAAACAAAAACTAACAAATTTTTCCGTTTACAAAACTTCCTACAAAATGCAAAATTCTGAATTCAAAATGCAAAATTCTCCCTCTACAAATTTTCCCTACTCGATCATTGACCTATCCAAGGACTGCCTGTCAGAGACACCCAAATCAACAATTGAAAAAAAAAACATGACAAATACCAAATTTGTATGATTTCTTTTATTATATAAACTGCACTATTTAACAATGAATTTTCATCTTTGAACAAAAATTCTTAGTAAATATCTGTCAGTTAACAAGCAAACAAAAAATCCATAAAAAAGCTTAAAAACCAGAAGAAATATACAAGAATGCTTAAAAACAGACGAAAATAAGACAAAATTTGATAAAAATTATTCCATTTTCTTGAACAAACACAACTCACAAACAATATTAATCAAATCAAAATATCACTAATAACACTAAAACACTAAGCTGAACCATAAAACGACCCCAATTGCTATCGAAGAAGACCGTAAAAAGTGCTAAAAAACGTTCTACAGGCTAAAATAGGAGAATTAGCTCAAAATATTATCTAACAGTACATTATTTGCACCAAATGGTTAAAAAACATTGTATTGCTGCAACATTTAGAGTTAAAACTAAAAAAGCTCTTTGAAAAAGCCGCAAGTGCTCAAAAAATAACGATCGCTGAGCGAAAACTTTCATACTCATTTTTCTCGCTCTCTTACAATACTGCATGAACAAAAAACCCTCTCTCTTTCGCTAACCATTCGGCTTCTTTTCAGCAGATTGACCTAAACAATTGTTTGCACGTGCGCGTGACATTTTGCATCCTGAGAAAAGAGAAGTCACCGATTTAAAAAATAGATCACCATAACTCCTCTTCGAGTAGTAAAAAAAAGCGCCCAATACAAACCAAATTCTTTCAATTGTATAAAAAGGAGATCCCCAAATAGTAGCCACTGAGAGGCTGACGGCGACTATTAACAATGTGATTCAGAATTTAAACTCTTTAAAAAAGTTTTAAAATTAATATCGATGTGAAAAACTCCGAGACCTAGGAAAGAAACACCTTATTTTTTATTTCACCCTTTCTATTAATTCTTACTTTTTCTGTGACCTCTAGGAGCGCAGCCACAGTACTGTTTTTTACGTCTGAAAAATGTCAAAAGTCTCAATATGACTAACATACGATTAAAAATTGGGCGTTCATAGCTTTTGCTCAATGCATTTTAAAAGGAGATGTGTCATTAATCAGACTCTTTCAATTTGATCCAATGTTTTTACAGGGGAATTACCAAAGCCTGTTTGTTCTTGATCGCGGAAAATTTATATTTTGAGAGACTTAATGATAATTTGTTTCAAACAGTGATGATCAATAATTGAGGACCAACCTTTCACCAAAAATTTCATATCGAATGGGAGGCAAAATCTATTTCAAGGGAGTTTTAAAAAAAATTTCCATCACAATTTTATTTCTGAAAAAAATTACCAGAGGACATGAAATTGGTATAGATACCAGATTGCCAAAAAATTCGCAGAACAGACTGATTGAACCCAAGTTTAATGGGACAATTGATAGATGAAAGCATTTCAAATTCAAATTACGAAAAACTGAGGTTAAGAGCGCACTGAGGTTATCCCGGACTCGAATTATCAAACCATTGAACTTTGCGCTTATGAAAGACTGGTAGACGTAAGTATAGACCCATTAATTTCTCATCCTTTCAATTGTGGAAGAATTGAAACTGTTAGGTAAAAAAAAGAAAACCCCTCGATCGAAATTTTAATTCAACATCAAATACTAATCAATACTTTCACTTTCTTCAAATTCAGCGCTTGTTTTCAACAATTCAAACCGTTCCTCAAAGTACTGCTTCAACATTTGCAAATGAGCTAATTTCTTTGTGAAGGTCAATTTGTGATTTTTTGACAATCCAACGCATACAACTTGCATGAAAGTCTGAATTCTTGGGTGCTTCGGGAAATCTTGAATAAACTTCTCCAGGAAAATGTGATCGTGGAATGGAACATTATCTTCTTCCTCATAACCCTGCTCGTTCTCTATCGGAAATTTCCACAGTTTTCCCTGAAGTGTTAATTTTATCATCTCTTCGAACCCATTTCGAGTTGGTGTTTCGAATAAAGACGTGGTATCTTTGTGTAGTAAAACGTTCCAAGCCGATTGCCCAAACTTTTCCATACTTTCATCAGCAGAAAGTCGAGAATCAGTTTTACTTTTCATGAAGTTCGCGTCAAAGATGTTCAATCGTTGTTGACCATATAAGGATATATTTCTGTCACTAAAATCATCTCTTGCTCTTCGACGTCCTGTGCGCCTTGATGACATTCTGTTTTTAATCCAGTCACTAAAAACAGCCACTGAAAAAATAGTCAATCAAATTCAAAGTGATAATTTGATCCTTTAAATTATTCGACAACAAGCATGAACTAATCCTTCTCTAACTGTAGAACACAAAAGATATACTTGTAGTGATCAAATAACTAAAAAAATGATTAAATTTTCCTTTCTTTAGATACAGAGTTTCAAAATTCTTTCATCCATAGCAACAACTTAACACGAGGGTTTAATAGAGGAAATGAAACCAAGGTAGCTACCGGGTCCAATTGTTAGAAAATATTTTTACTGCCATTTCTGAGTAAAGAGATGGACACATACAAAAGGGACAAGATGTGGGGGAAGGGGTGATTGTGAGAATATCACAAACCCGTGTTCATCAGGCCTCCCTTCTTCATCGTAGCCGAAGTCACCAGACATTCCAGCAGTATAAGCATCAATTGTTTCATCACTGAAGAATTCCTCGTAGTCATCGTAACCCCTGTCAGATCTCGTCTCTGTTTCTTGTCTCTGTCTGGTCCAGCCCTCTGCAGAATACTTTGCGTCGAAACCTATAAGATAATTTAGCCAGTAAACTCAAGCAACTGAAAATGACAGCTACCTTCCTAGGATTAGAGAACTAAGGTAAAAGAAAACCAGATGCAGAAAACATAAAACATAACCCACGAATGCCGGACAACTTGATCTCGTTCGACTGCCGTGTGCTCAATTCCATGGGGGGGGGGGGGTGAGACAATAGGTTTACTATAATGCTATTTTATCAAATAAGGTTATTAGGTGAGGAGCTTACAGGTGAGGAGCAAGATTCAAAGTATAAAGAAAATTTAGCGATCGCTCCTAATCTTTCCAATTGAATTTTAGAAGTAAACTACCGCCATGTGATAAGCTGCTTGTAATTGTGATTGAGAGAGCAGTTTAAATTACGCAGACAAAGACGTCAAGCGTGATACGAAAATGTCCCTCGAAAAATCAAAAAGGTCAAGAAAAAATTTTGCACAAAAGACAGACACGCTACTACAATAATTGCCTCTAACATAATGCATCCCAAGTTAGCATTTAAGAATGGAGTTATTTGATATAAACTAAAGCCAAAAGCATGTTTTCCGAGATACGCTGCGTACACTTCTAAATTTTGCAAACATTTTTTCCGGCCCCAATTTAGGCAGCCTATCAAGTTGCACTCATTTTTATTTTAAACGGGAACTTGGAAAGAATAATCTCGGCTCAAAATTTCTGATACATATCAGGAGAACAATAATTTCACTGCCCAAGTATCAGCGTCGATTCAATCAACAGCTTCTATATTCAACATCTGCGGATAATCAAGGTCAAAGTTGCCCCGAAAAATCAACTGATAATTCTGGTGTCATCCTCACATTCTAGGCAGTGCAACGGATTCAAAAAAGCGTACAACGCGACAGCTTGTGGCTCTTTTCTTCTCAGCCTCTTCTCATTGTCCTTGAAGTGTGTTTCGTAGGTTTTGATGAGCAATTTTTAGACAGCCTGGTTCTCGTCTGTTGCGGAGCTATCTGAGGAATCTATCATTGCAATGACTCTCTTTTGTGGTTTTGTTGTGAACACTGCGCTTGTTCCCAGAAGTGAAGACCAAACTGAAATTATCTGGATTTTCATTTTTTCAGCATGCTTGTCGGCAAACTTAATGGCGTATGTGTATGCTGTTCGCTTACCAGAAATTTTTATCTTGCTTTCTGGTTCATGAAAACACAATAGGGTTAACCGGGATGATTTATGTGAGAGGTTATCAAACATCTGGTTCTGGACACAAGTTTTTAGCGCTTTCATTTAGGCGGTTCTATTTTGTCGGTCCTTGGAATTGCGCCATCAGCGTAATACATTGTCATCTGTCCGAAAAATGGTTTCACTGCAACATGATCGTCATCTCGCTCTCGGAGAAATTAACCAGCTCACCGCCCAGCGTTGCCCGAAGTCACCGCCCAGCGTTGCCCGAAGTTCAAGAGTTGGTCAGCTGAGCTGTTTGATTGCTGCAACTTTTCACAATTTCATTAAAAAACGAGTTGTGGTTGTTGTAGCTGTTGCATAGAGCTGCAATTCGCAGAATATTCTGGTGGGATAAAGGCGTTTATTGCCGTTTTTAACTGGTACCCTAGTTGCATTTGTATAAGAAAGATAAATATAGTATTAGTGTGACTGCCTATCCACAACTCACTTGTGGTGCGGCGACCTTTCTGCTTCTATGCCATGGTGAAAGACATGCAGTCCCGGTTTTTTTTGGGGGGGGGGTCGTGTTGGACTGATGGTATTAAGTCAAGCCAGTTGGCTACCTCTATTGGTCTTTCCCCACAGGTCTAATACTTTCAGGTCTGTGGTGTTCTTACTGCAGTTGAAAATGTGGTTTACTTCATGCGGTGTTACTTGACATCTGGGACAGCGGTTATCAACATTGTTACAGATCCTACTCAGGTAAGAGTTTAGCAGTGGGCAGTATCCAGTTCTCAGTTGTGCTAATTGGATACGTGCAATTCGTGGCAGCGTGTGTTATTCTTCTGCAATCTTTGGTGAAAGCATACCTAGTTGCTTTCTGTCTTTGTACAATTGAGCATGGACTGTGTGTCGGTGGATACTTCTTGTATTATTTGCGATTCAATTGCTCTTTATTGTTTGTGTTGTTTCGGGCGATCACTATAAATATCATTCAGTATCGGTCTCATGGGACAAAAACTGGTTGAGGAGGTTCTTTTATGAACAGTACGATGGCTTTGACACCTGCCAGCTAGAAATTGCTCTACTAGCATTTCTGTGTGATCTTCAACAGGCAGCATTCTTCAACAGGCAGCATCAACCTCATTGTGTAAGTCATTGATGTCTGATATTTTTGCATTTTTGCACAGCCATTATTTGTGCAAGAGCAAAGCTTTGTTGTGTTTGCAGGTGGTTCAAGTTCCTATTGCTGATTAAGGAAGCCCAAATGGGAGCACCATAGTTCATGACGCTCAAACCGATGGCTTTGTAGGTCATTGAGAGTGTCTTTTTAGCGCATACACCACCTTGGGTGACACCCTGTTTAATTTTTCTCCACTTTGATTTCTAGTGTTACATTATAAAAAAACCGGCAATGTAAGTGTGAAGCGACACATCTTTGAGTGCTATTTGGTAGTGGTGCCTTCAGTATGTCTCTTACTTGTAGGTTGTGATCAACCGTGTAGAAAGCCGCGGTGAGGTCTAAAGCTACTAGTAGAGTACGCTTGCAGGGTTTCTTTTAATTCAGGCCTTTCTGTATATCGTTGGTGACAATATTGAGAGATGTTATGGAGTGCTCAGGTCTATAGACAAGCAAATGTTATTTGAGTGAATATTCTATAAAGTCACTTAGTAAGAGTTTTTATGTTAGTTTTGCAATGGTGGACAGGAGTGAATTAGTCTGAAGCTTTCAGATTCGTCTATGGGTTCACCAGGTAAAACTCCTGTACAGGTATACCCCGGTCAACTTTGATGTTCGGGATTTTGCACTGTTTACAGAAAAGTTTATGGTGACAGTGAGGGATCTCAGTGCTATGGGGCATAGATGGTGTAGTGTAGGTGGGTTGGAGCCTTACTTTTTTTGTCTCATAGCTTCTTGCACTGTTAAACTTAAACATTTGCACTCTATTTTCAGTTTCCTTTTTGTTCTTAGTGTATTTGTTTTCTGTTTTTCGTTTCTCTTGGGCTGTGGAGTGTATTGTTGGCTAAACTTGTTGGCGCATTTAGTAGGATCATGGTGAGAAGTAGTCTTCTTAGCGTCAAAGTATATGGCTCTGTTTGCAGGTGGTTTATCGTTACTTGACGAAAGTCCTTTTACTGTGTTCCAGAGTTTAAAGCAGCTACTTCTGTGAGTAAGTGTTTGAACAAACTCGATCCATTTCTTGCGCTTTTCACTTTGAACAAATTTGTTTTTCATGGTTTAGTTGCGTGATTTTGGGGTTCCCAGGATCTTTTCGTTGCATTTCATCTCTCGTTTCAGAAATATGTACTGCTTCAATGGGAAAATTGGCAGCCATTGTTTTAATTCTTTCTTGTGGGATATGCCTGCCAGGCGCTGGATTGATGGCTTTCCTTAAGATTTTTTTGGCATGGTAGACATTTGTTGGCCTTTGTTGTTTCTTCAGTTTTAGTTCAATGTCGTCTGAAAAACTTGCCCAGTCAGCTTTGATGAAGTTGATGAAAGTTCTTTGTGGTGTTGTGTGTGATGATGTCACAGGTGAAGGATAGAACTATTGATAACTAATCCGATCCTAATGCGTACTCCGTGCGCCAATCGAAGCTCATTGCTATGCTTGAGCTGGCGAGACTGATGTCCGGGGAGCTTTTACAAGAATCAGTTACTCTTGTGCGGGCATTTTCGTTGAGTAACACATGATTGTAGAGGTTTATTTTACTTGCACCATTGTTTCCTCTGTCTTCCGTTAGTTTCCAGTGCCATAGTGGGCTTTGAGCATTGAAATCACTGACAATGCATTCATCTAACTCCAGTAGTTTACTGATTGATTTATTGTATCCTGCATCACAGCTAGAGGATGGTGGTATGTAGGTGTTCACTAGTTTGATGTTATGACCAACTGCGGTGAATTCTATGGCTTGCACCTCTAGGTGCTTGTCGGAAGATCTAATTTCTTGAAACGGAATTCTGTCCCTAATAATAAAAGCTACTTCTCCACCCTTGCCACTTTCTTTGGACCTATTTTCTCGGACTGTGCAATAGCCAGGTTGGCTTTTTAATTCAGGTTGGTCTTCGGATGGCACCCATTTGGATGTTTATTTTCTGCATCCAGTCTATGATGCTGTCTAGTTTTTGTTTGAGACTATAACAATTCAGTTGAAGAATGTTGAAGTGTGTGTTGTCGTGACTGGGGAAACTTTGCCTTGTATTTGCTTCTATTATCTCACACCAGGAGCAGCGCTTACAGTCTAACTTGTTGTTCCATTGCTCTATGGACTGTAAGTTGGTGCGATTCAGGTGTAACCATCTTTCGCTGCCGTATTGATTCCAGTTGCAAAGGTGACCAATAGCACAAGGCGTTGCGCCGGGGTTTGTTTCAATGCCGCCGAGGATTAGAAGAAGAAGCAGGGTAAATATGTGTTTCCCATAAAATGCAGGATAGGGACCAGAGAGACTGGGCTTGCCTGATCCCGCCGCAAAAACCAGTTTCTCGCAGTCTGTGTACAGTATGTATGGATCCTGGGAGCGGTTGCCCGCTCGTAGTTCTGCCGCGTAGAGGCTTCATACTTGAGAACCACGAGTTGTGGTTGTATGCTCTGCGCGTAGTCGTAGTCAGCATCGTGAACCTCAATTGGGTGCATTATTTTGAGTTGATTATGCTCTTGGAGCGTTTCCAGTTCTCGGAGCGTTTTCTTTAGTGTTGGGATGTAGTTGACGTCCGAGACGGAGCCTTGAATTTTTGGATTTGAGTTCTACAATTGTTCAACTTTTTCATGGGAGCAGTCTTAACTTTCCAAGATGTGTATGAGACCTATGGATTTTTCGCCAAGGGACACAACAAGACGCCAGTGATACACAAATTACTCAGTTTTTTTTCAATGTTAGAACAATAATGATCTATTTTGAATCCCATCTTTACACACCCACCCCGAGCCAAAAAGGATTATCATTATGCATCTCATTTTGTACCGGCGTAGAGGGTTTAAAAATCTTATTTCATGGAAAATGAATCAAAGGTTTATGGGATTTGATATGGTACCGCTTCATACCATCCTGAAATTCACACGTCATTTTTTAAATCAAAAACCTTTCTATTTCTCAAACTCACCCGGCAGAGGAAATTGACGAATCAAATCACTTAAATTGTCTCCAGGTGATGAACTTTCATCTTCTTTCAACTCCACAGATTCTTGAAATTTTGATCCATATTTGCGCGCCGTTGTAGTCTCCTGTTTCTCATTTTCAATCAAATTTTTATTCTTCCTTCTCCTTTTCCTCTTTTTCGAAGGCGAGGGCGACCTTGCTCGACCCTCTTTTTCGACATCGTTTTCAGCCGTATTTTGAACTCTAGCATGGTGTTCCGCAATCGCCTCCATAAGACTAAAACTAGGCCCTCTCTTGTCAGATTCTACCTTATTCTCAGGAATCTTATTTCTGACAGGTGGCGTTTTTGGAGCTTTGAGAAATTCGGAAAAAGAATTCACAGTGTCAGCAGATTTTGAAGTTTGAAGCAAAGTTGAGTCAATAGTAGATGACAAACTCTCTCTTTTGCTCGTATCGGCTACAATTTTGGCCATCGGTTGTTCCACATCTTCTTCGACGCTTTCATAAGCGTTGCCATAACTTTCTTCCATATTCTGCTGGTTTAGTTCTTCCATAAACTCCTCATCAATCCCAAATTTGTTATCAGACAACTGATCTTTAGCCCCTAATGCAATCTCGCACATTTCAGCCAATTCGTTTTGAATTTGTTTCTTTTTCGTCCCTTTTACTTTTTCACTGAAGGCTTTAGATGCGTTGATTGCTTCTTTGCGGGCTTGTAATTTTGTATGACTCACAAATTGTTCGTTTCCAGTCGATTTCTGGTCGCGTTTTTGCTCTGCAGGGTTTTGTATTACTTCGTCTAAAGGTGTTCGTTTCAATTTAATATTGGCCAGAATATTTTTCAAGCGTTCGTCACGCGACTGGGTAGATAAGTCGTCATTTTTAACTGTATCCTTTTCAATTTCAATGCTGTCATCGTTAAGTTGTTCCCTTAATTTTGATGAATTAGCACAATACCGACAGAATGGTACAAAGAGATGAAATCTACTGGCTGAAAATCTGTTCAAGAGAGATGAAACTGCTTTTGAGTACTGATAGTTCATTGTATCTAAAATGTATATGGGTAAATAAACACAGGCTTTATAAGACCGCACAATAACGATACGTTTACAACTCCAGCTGACATTTTTGAAAACAGGTTCGTACAAGCAGGATCTGTTTTTTCACGCTGAATTTTGAGGGATGACAAGTCATCATATGGATCCTTAAGACTTTCACGTTTTGTCTAAACGTCGTAGAGATAAAGAGCAACATCATTTGGCTAGCGAACTTTAGGCTCCTACTTTTGATTTAAATCGAAATATTTCAGTTGCACTTTCAAAAAGGGAAAAATATGAAAGATAGAGCTTGGATTGGGGGAATGTACTTTTTCTTTAAACATTAAGCTATTCTGCGAAAATGATCAAATTATTAGCTGGCTGAATCTGTTCTATTACATCTCCCCTAGCAAAACGCATCGCACGATGAACACTTGTATAGCTTATATCACCACTAATCGTGGTGATAAGGGTAAAATTCGACACTTTCTTCAAGTTATCTGTCTGTTCCAAAAAGTACATCTAGCAACAGAAGTTAGTAACTTAGCCGGCAAATTACCAAAGACTCTACTGTTGACTCCATTGACATTTACCGCGATTGAAACAGATTGAAACAGAAAAGAAGTATTTCCAAATTAGGAAACCTTATTTCATGAAACGCATTTAGTACTGATAATTTTTAAATACGGAAAAGGTTTTGGTGAAAAAAGACTAAAGAACAGAACAACTTATATCAAAATTAAGCGACCGTTCCAGACGACACAGAAACAGTCCAAAATGGATTAAAACTTCCTCTCGAAATACTACAAAACCACAAAAAAATTTAAGCTAAAGATAAAAAAAGCATATGCATCAATAATTTACACTTGCTCCACTAGAATGAAACATTAGCTACCTCAGAAGGTATTTTTATGTTCAGCAGAACACTGAACCTGTAATATTGATTCAGAACTTTGCACAAAAAGTTAGAAAGTAAATATTTTTGGCTAGCATTCTTTAACCAGCTGGTTATAAAAACTAACTTCCGTTTTCAAAAAAAGAAAATTGGCAGAAAATTCATCTCACTTTTGGAAAAAAACGACTAACGTCGGTCGAACTGCTCTCAAACGACTGTCGAACAGTTGGCTTTGACAGAATCTAGCCAACGCTTAAGGAAGCGAGGTTTATCTTAATTGAACAGGAGTGGGGTGAGCATGGAGGGTATGGGGAGCTGGGTTACGGGTGGAAAAATGTGCGGTGTGGGGATTGAGGATGTGAAGAGGGGTGGGGTCAAGTCGAGGGGGTCAGACTCCAAGAATCGACCTTCACACCATAAAATTATGCCTCCAAAACAATTTCGTTGAATCGTATACTAAGAGTCTCGCAAGCCAATAGAAAAAGTATTTACGGTTTTTGGAGACTAAAAGTGAAAAAGGTCAGACAAAAAATCTGCAAAAATCGACGACCACAGGACTAATACAATTGCTACAAACTTCATTAACAAGCGATACTGCAATGAGAGCTGAGGATGGAAATTAGTACTCATACAATTAGCAATGAAACTATCAAGACTTAAGCGAGATAATAAGCATAGTTAGGTAATGCGTTTCAGTGATCACGCTAAAGCCGGTCTTCGACTTCAATTTATTTGACTGCATTTGGTTTTCACTGGTTCGCGCTCAAAGCACCTCGAAAAGAACTATTTCGACAGTAGAATTGAGCAGTGAAACAGTATCACATAAACTGCAAGTAATATATTTCAAAACTGGTTGAAAATATTTCCGACGAACGTCGGATGAATTGGTTTCGATAGACAGGTGATGGCAAATAGAGCGAGTGTAGCTCAAAAAACTTTAGTGCGCAAAAACCTCCGTACCATGGAGGATTCGAACACCGAACCTCCAGAATGCCCGACCAGCATCTTAACTACTAAGATATGAACATTAAAATTTTAGAAACAACTTCATTTCAGAAAAAGACCAACTTAGATGACTCAAAAACGAAAAATGTAAGCGTGAAAAGGTCACAAAAACTTTGTCCGAGAGCAATTAACAAGATTGCAATGATAGCCGGAGGAAGAGTTGTCACAGTTGATTAAAAAATAAGTGTTATTCCTGTGTAACACTCTACAATTTAAAAATCTAGATTTGATATTATGTAACCAGTTGAAGATTATCTTTCAGAACATTAAAAAAGAGAAAAAAGTCTATTTTTAGAATGGAAGGAAAAATACGACGCAACACTTCATTAAAAAAGGGAAATACCAGATCAAATAAACGTTCACAATTTTGTTCAAACAGTTAGTAGTCTTCGAAAATAACCGTTCTATTGGGCCCCTGAATCTACTCTGGTACAGCCAATGAGCATAACAAATCGTGCGCTGGGCCGCCGTATAGCTTATATGATCAATAATCTTGTTGATAAAGGGGTAAGAATAAAAAAGCATTTCTTTGCGAGCAAATTGTCCTAATGGTTAAAATTAGAAACATAACCGACTAACGTCGGGCAAATTGCTCTCAAACGACCGGCGAGCGTTTGGCTTCGTCAGTAGCAAGCCAAGGTTTCGTGAGACTAGCTTTAGCTGGATTCGACTCTGCAACTTTTAGTTTTCTAGCCTTGTTAGTAAAAAAAAATCAAATAAAAACTGATATTTCAAAAAAGTTTACAAAATATTGCAAAATTTAAAAGAAAAGCTTCCAGATTTCGCAGTGAAAAAGTTCAAAACTAATTTTTGGTTTCTGGAGTTATGTCAGGTAACCCATCCGCAAGACTTGAACAGCTTCGTTGGCCAGTAATGATCGTTAAACTCAGAAAAGGACAAAAATACTCAAAAATTTTGATGAAAATAGCAAATTTAAAAAAATTGCAAAAACTCAAGATATTAAAATCTTGAAAACCATTTCATTGTCTCAAGAGACTATCCAGTATCCCTATTTCAAGCTTTAAATAGTTTCACTGGCTCATAAAGATCCAAGAACTTGAACATGATAATTTTCCGCAATGTTGAAAATAAATTTTATCGAAAAATTGCTAAAGCTGGAGTCATGAAAACATTGATAACCAGTCCATTAAGTCTAGAAACTATGCGACAGCTCAATATCGAACCTTGGAGGAGGTCCATAGGACACTGGTGCCGGAAAAAAGATAGAAAAGTTAAAATATTCAAAAAACTTGAAACAATTGCAAACATTTTTTTAAAAAACTGATAATAGAATATTGAAAAACATCCCATTACATCTAGAAGCTATGCAGTAATCTATAATCAAAACCTAGAGGAGATTCCTTGGTACTTCAGGCTGGAAAAACCAACAAAAATTTTCAAAAAACTTGTAAAAACGCAAGTTTTATAAAAAAAAAATTGCTAAAATTTGCACGTTTTGTCAAAAAAAAAAAATTGCTAAAATTAGTGACGTTAAAATGTTGAAACCATTCCCCTACCACTAAAAACTATTCAGTAGCCTATTATAAAAGCCTAGAGGAGTTTTCTTGACACCTAGGGCTGAAGGAACTCAAAAAATGACAAAAATTTTCAAAAAGCTTGAAAAAAATTGAAAATTAGTATAAAGTTGCGTGTTTGTAGCGATCGGTTGTTCGTCAGTAGCCACCGTGGGGGGAGGGAGGAGGATGCACAGGGTGGGGGCTATTGGGGAGGGGGCAACAGTGGGGGGGGGGTCAACAGTGGGGGTGCTCTTCAACCTCTAAGAACCGCCCTTCACACGATAAGTATAAGTCTCCAAAACAGTTTGAGCTGAAACAGAGTTGAGAGGCTCTAAGAGCACTTAACGCCTGCTAGGCGCTACCTGTTTATCCCGTTTTTGTGGACGAAAAGTCAAAAGCGTCAGACGACAAATCGGTCAAGCGAAAAATCGGATAAAAAAGACCGACAGGACTAATATAATTGCTACAAAATTCGTTTGAGAGCAATTAAAAACCATGATTTCATTTAGGAGACCAAGCCTTTGCACAAAAACAGATACATTTCGAAGAAGACGAAATAACCGCACTTCTTTCTCCTATGATAAGTAATCACAACTAACAATCTAAGTTTACAGGATATAGATCGATGGGTTTTAATAGAATAAGCATAAAGAAACACACCGTCCTATAAGGGTTTG
The DNA here is from genome assembly GCF_964194025.1 of Convolutriloba macropyga. NCBI lineage: Eukaryota > Metazoa > Xenacoelomorpha > Acoela > Convolutidae > Convolutriloba > Convolutriloba macropyga. The sequence continues at coordinate 50,395,993 of NC_134477.1, forward strand.
AACAACTGGCAACGGTCGCACAAATTGCTCGCGAACCCCAGGCGAGGGGTTGGCTTTGATTGTAGCAGCTAGCGTATGAATAGGGTGGCCTTAGTTCGTTAAAGCGTACACTCGGACTTTACCAGTTCATCCTATTCGTTTTTACAAAAACTCTTTTGAGGAAATTGATCAAGAAATCGCCGGAAAAAATCGGTCCAGCAACAATTTTGCATATAAAAGATACACATGAGAGCAGTAATGCTTCAAACTTCGTTCGCGAGCAATTAAAATATACGATCTCTTGACCCCATCGTTTTTGAGCGAACTCATGATCATGAAAATTGCACAGAAAACCGATTCGAAGTTGTCAGCGTGGTTTACTCTAAATAGTCAACACTAAAGCTGAATATGAATGATTGATCGCTGTAAAAGTTTGAGGTGTCAAAGTAGATATTTTATTCCCCGAGTTATGAAGATAGAACTCAAAACTAACAATTTACAAACTAAACAGCAGCTATAAATCAAAATAAAGTATTTTCCACAAAATATGATAAACATCTATCTGAACAAACTTGATAATTTACAATTTAACAATTTTTGACTCATTCAAAATTCTGCGATAGGTTTCTTTTATCTGTTCCGGTTTCGAAGACGTAGACATCAGAATGGAAAACACGTCATTTGAACCAACACTTCCTAAATTATCGGCCACAAATCGCTCGATGTCAAACAACAACAAGCAAATTTCGTTGAAGCGCTCCTCAGGCGGGGTGACTTTCAAAATCACTTCCGGGCATATCAATTTCTCGCGGGTTACAAAATCATCAAAATTTTCAAATTGCGGGAATTTAATCGGAGAGTTTGCGGTTTGTAGAGTCACGATTGGTCCGCCAGTCGACTCTAATGCAAGGTTAGAATTCATCTGGACTTGGTTTAGCTTTGAATTATCGGGCAGTGTAGTACATTGAGACGATGATATACTTTGGTTTGAATGAGAAGCACCCTGATTTCGGTTGTAAAAATGGAAAGCATTATGGGAGTTGTCAGCAGTGAGCGTTGAATAAAAAGCATCTTGACCGGATATGGATATGTCTTTCGTTGAATTCCTGATGTACGAACTCTCGCTACTCAGATATGGACTCTGAAATATAATTCAAAATTTCACATTTGCAATGCTTGAAAGCCACCACTTTGAAACAAAATTTGTTGAAAGCAAAATTCGGAAGTTGTTACTACGAGAAACAAAGAATTATTGAAAGCAGCCACCTAGTAACAAAACTTGAATTGGAAAATGTGAACTTTACGGGTTAATTAACTTCCAACTAAACAATCCTATCGATCTTTACCTGTTAAGTTGAAACATAGAACTTATAACTATTACTATAAAAAAATAACCCACAAGGGTCAGCAGAATTCACTTTGTTGTTATAAAATTATTAAACAGGTACAGATTTTGCCCTGATTCTGTAACAATCTTTGTCCATGGGCCATCTTCGGACATAATTAATTCAGGCAATTAAATAGTAGCTATTTAGATGCTTCACATGAAGGCTTTTAGTGGATAGTATACTGATTAATAATAACCTTGATTAAAGCAGTTTCAGATGCGCACTAGCCACTTTATGGCTACTACTTTACCAAGTAATAATTGTGTTTAAATTCGATAACTTGGAAGAGAAACACGGTTTCGATAAAAGTTGATAATTATTAGCGATAAGGTTAAATTCAGGTAAAATAGATACAATCAAACCAAATTTGGATATTTTTGAGCCAGTGCTTATTCAGCGGAATCTCAGGTCAATTCTCCTGGGTTCCGGTATTGAGCTGTATTTGCAAATCTGTACCTCTGGTTGTATTTGTCCTTCTTAAGGCTTTGATGAGCTCTCTTTGAGGGCATATACAAACTCCAGAATAGTGGATTCACCAAGTACTTCCAACCGTTTCAGTATTTACCATTATACAAGTTCATCATCAACAGAAACTTAGGGGAGATATTCAATCGGCTTAGGAAAAAAGGTTTATACGAACATGACAACAACGTGTCATCAAGTTGTTTTGGAGAAACAAACAAACCAGAGGTTATGGTACTAGACGAAACACAGATCCAAATAAAGCTTTATAAAGTAATTTTTACTATTTGAGGGAATGAACTTGTTGTTATAAGATTATTAAACAGTGTCAGGTTTTGCCCTGATTCTGTAACAATCTTTGTCCTTGGGCCACCTGCGGACATAGTTGATTAGGGCAGTTAAAAATTAGCCATTTAGATGTTTCACAGGAAGGCTTTTAGTGGATAGTATACTGATTAATAATAGCCTTGATTAAAGCGGTTTCGGATGCGCAATAGCCACTTTATGGCCACTACTTTACCAATTAATAATTGTGTCTTAATTTGATAACTTGGAAGAGAAACAAGGCTTTGATAAAAGTTGATAATTATTAGCGATAAGGTGACATGCAGGTAAAATAGATAATCAACTCAAATTTGGATACTTTCGAGCCAGTGCTATTTCAGCGGAATCTCAGGTCAATTCTCCTGGGTTCCGGTATTGAGCTGTATTTGCAAATCTGTACCTTTGGTTGTATTTGTCCTTCTTAAGGCTTAGATGCGCTCTGAGGGAATATACAAACGCCAGTATAATTTCTTCACCAAGTACTTCCAACCGTCTCAGTATTTACCATTATACAAGTTCATCATCCACAGAAACTTAAGGGAGATATACAATCGGCTTAGGAGAAAAGGTTTAAACGAGCATGACAACAACGTGTCATCAAGTTGTTTTAGAGAAACAAACAAACCAGAGGTTATGGTACTAGACGAAACTCAGATCCAAATAAACCTTTATAAATTAATTTTTACTATTTGAGGGAATGAAAATGTTGTTATAAGATTATTAAACAGTGTCCAATTTTGCCCTGATTCTGCAACAATCTTTGTCCTTGGGCCACCTTCAGACATAGTTAATTAAGGCAGTTAAAAATTAACTGTTTAGATGTTTCACAGGAAGGCTTTCAGTGGATAGTATACTGATTAATAATAGCCTTGATTAAAGCGGTTTCGGATGCGCAATAGCCACTTTATGGCTACTACTTTACCAATTAATAAATGTGTTTTAATTTGATAACTTGAAAGAGAAACACGGCTTTGATAAAAAATGATAATTATTAGCGATAAGGTTACATGCAGGTAAAATAGATAACCAACTCAAATTTGGATACTTTCGAGCCAGTGCTATTTCAACGGAACCTCAGGTCAATTCTCCTGGGTTCCGGTATTGAGCTGTATTTGCAAATCTGTACCTCTGGTTGTATTTGTCCTTCTTAAGGCTTTGATGAGCTCTCTTTGAGGGCATATACAAACTCCAGTCTAGTTGCTTCACCAAGTACTTCAACCGTTTCAGTATTTACCATTATACAAGTTCATCATCCACAGAAACTTAGGGGAGATATTCAATCGGCTTAGGAAAAAAGGTTTATACGAACATGACAACAACGTGTCATCAAGTTGTTTTGGAGAAACAAACAAACCAGAGGTTATGGTACTAGACGAAACTCAGATCCAAATAAACCTTTATAAATTAATTTTTACTATTTGAGGGAATGAAAATGTTGTTATAAGATTATTAAACAGTGTCCAATTTTGCCCTGATTCTGCAACAATCTTTGTCCTTGGGCCACCTTCAGACATAGTTAATTAAGGCAGTTAAAAATTAACTGTTTAGATGTTTCACAGGAAGGCTTTCAGTGGATAGTATACTGATTAATAATAGCCTTGATTAAAGCGGTTTCGGATGCGCAATAGCCACTTTATGGCTACTACTTTACCAATTAATAAATGTGTTTTAATTTGATAACTTGAAAGAGAAACACGGCTTTGATAAAAAATGATAATTATTAGCGATAAGGTTACATGCAGGTAAAATAGATAACCAACTCAAATTTGGATACTTTCGAGCCAGTGCTATTTCAACGGAACCTCAGGTCAATTCTCCTGGGTTCCGGTATTGAGCTGTATTTGCAAATCTGTACCTCTGGTTGTATTTGTCCTTCTTAAGGCTTTGATGAGCTCTCTTTGAGGGCATATACAAACTCCAGTCTAGTTGCTTCACCAAGTACTTCAACCGTTTCAGTATTTACCATTATACAAGTTCATCATCCACAGAAACTTAGGGGAGATATTCAATCGGCTTAGGAAAAAAGGTTTATACGAACATGACAACAACGTGTCATCAAGTTGTTTTGGAGAAACAAACAAACCAGAGGTTATGGTACTAGACGAAACTCAGATCCAAATAAACCTTTATAAATTAATTTTTACTATTTGAGGGAATGAAAATGTTGTTATAAGAATATTAAACAGTGTCCGGTTTCGCCCTGATTCTGCAACAATCTTTGTCCTTCGGCCACCTTCGGACATAGTTAATTAAGGCAGTTAAAAATTAACTATTTAGATGTTTCACAGGAAGGCTTTCAGTGGATAGTATACTGATTAATAATAGCCTTGATTAAAGCGGTTTCGGATGCGCAATAGCCACTTTATGGCTACTACTTTACCAATTAATAATTGTGTTTTAATTTGATATCTTGGAAGAGAAACACGGCTTTGATAAAAGTTGATAATTATTAGCGATAAGGTTACATGCAGGTAAAAAAGATAACCAACTCAAATTTGGATACTTTCGAGCCAGTGCTATTTCAGCGGAACCTCAGGTCAATTCTCCTGGGTTCCGGTATTGAGCTGTATTTGCAAATCTGTACCTCTGGTTGTATTTGTCCTTCTTAAGGCTTTGATGAGCTCTCTTTGAGGGCATATACAAACTCCAGTCTAGTTGCTTCACCAAGTACTTCAACCGTTTCAGTATTTACCATTATACAAGTTCATCATCCACAGAAACTTAGGGGAGATATTCAATCGGCTTAGGAAAAAAGGTTTATACGAGCATGACAACAACGTGTCATCAAGTTGTTTGAGAGAAACAAACAAACCAGAGGTTATGGTACTAGACGAAACTCAGATCCAAATAAACCTTTATAAATTAATTTTTACTATTTGAGGGAATGAAAATGTTGTTATAAGAATATTAAACAGTGTCCGGTTTCGCCCTGATTCTGCAACAATCTTTGTCCTTCGGCCACCTTCGGACATAGTTAATTAAGGCAGTTAAAAATTAACTATTTAGATGTTTCACAGGAAGGCTTTCAGTGGATAGTATACTGATTAATAATAGCCTTGATTAAAGCGGTTTCGGATGCGCAATAGCCACTTTATGGCTACTACTTTACCAATTAATAATTGTGTTTTAATTTGATATCTTGGAAGAGAAACACGGCTTTGATAAAAGTTGATAATTATTAGCGATAAGGTTACATGCAGGCAAAAAAGATAACCAACTCAAATTTGGATACTTTCGAGCCAGTGCTATTTCAGCGGAACCTCAGGTCAATTCTGGGTTCCGGTATTGAGCTGTATTTGCAAATCTGTACCTCTGGTTGTATTTGTCCTTCTTAAGGCTTTGATGAGCTCTCTTTGAGGGCATATACAAACTCCAGTATAGTTGCTTCACCAAGTACTTCCAACCGTTTCAGAATTTACCATTATACAAATTCATCATCCACAGAAACTTAAGGGAGATATTCAATCGGCTTAGGAAGAAAGGTTTCTACGAGCATGACAACAACGTGTCATCAAGTTGTTTTGGAGAAACAAACAAACCAGAGGTTATGGTACTAGACGAAACTCAGATCGAAATAAAGCTTTATAAATTAATTTTTACTATTTGAGGGAATGAAATTGTTGTTATAAGATTATTAAACAGCGTCAGGTTTTGCCCAGATTCGGTAACAATCTTTGTCCTTGGGCCACCTTCGGACATAGTTAATTAAGGCAGTTAAAAATAAGCTATTTAGATGTTTCACAGGAAGGCTTTTAGTGGATAGTATACTGATTATTAATAGCCTTGATTAAAGCGGTTTCGGATGCGCATTAGTCACTTTATGGCTACTACTTTACCAATTAATAATTGTGTTTTAATTTGATAACTTGGAAGAGAAACACGGCTTCGATAAAAGTTGATAATTATTAGCGATAAGGTTACATGCAAGTAAAATAGATAATCAACTCAAATTTGGATACTTTCGAGCCAGTGCTATTTCAGCGGAACCTCAGGTCAATTCTCCTGGGTTCCGGTATTGAGCTGTATTTGCAAATCTGTACCTTTTTTTTGTATTTGTCCTTCTTAAGGCTTAGATGCGCTCTGCGGGCATATACAAACGCCAGTATAATTTCTTCACCAAGTACTTCCAACCGTCTCAGTATTTACCATTATACAAGTTCATCATCCACAGAAACTTACGGGAGATATTCAATCGGCTGAAGAAAAAAGGTTTCTACGAGTATGACAACAACGTGTCATCAAGTTGTTTTGGAGAAACAAACAAACCAGAGGTTATGGTACTAGACGAACCTCAGATCCAAATAAAGCTTTATAAATTGAGGGAATGAAATTGTTGTTATAAAATTATTAAACAGCGTCAGGTTTTGCCCTGATTTTGTAACAATCTTTGTCCTTCGGCCACCTTCAGACAAAGTTAATTAAGGCAGTTAAAAATAAGCTATTTAGATGTTTCACAGGAAGGCTTTTATTGGATAGTATACTAATTAATAATAGCCTTGATTAAAGTGGTTTCGGATGCGCACTAGCCACTTTATGGCTACTACTCTACCAGGTAATAATTGTATTTTAATTTGATAACTTGGAAGAGAAACACGGTTTCGATAAAAGTTGATAATTATTAGCGATAAGGTTAAATTCAGGTAAAATAGATACAATCAAACCAAATTTGGATATTTTTGAGCCAGTGCTATTTCAGCGGAATCTCAGGTCAATTCTCCTGGGTTCCGGTATTGAGATGTATTTGCAAATTTGTACCTCTGGTTGTATTCGTCCTTCTTAAGGAGTTGATGAGCTCTCTTTGAGCACATATACAAACGCCAGTATAATTGCTTCACCAATTAGTTTCAATCGTCTTAGTATTTACCATTATACAAGTTCATCATCCAGAGATTCAATCAGTTAGATATCCAATCAGTCTAGGAAAATACAAAAGGTTCCTAGAGTTGCTAAAGGTTACTAGATTGTTTTGGAGAATCAAACAAATTAGAGGTTATGGTACTAGATGGAACTCAGATCCAAATAATGCTTTATTTTTTCTTAATTTTTACTATTTGAGGGAATATGAAGCATTGATAAGAATACATGAAGTTTGAAGGAGAGGAGCAAAATCAGCACGAGACAGATATTTAAATTTAACGAACAATTGGTAGCTATACACAGAAATGCAATTGACCCTGTAGTGCGAGAGCGTCTTTCCTAGCTAATCGACCAAAGTGAAAAGAAAGGTGTAACGAACAATCGAAACCTTGAGATCACAGGTTAAGTCAAAGAGTTGCAAAAATATTCATCCAAGAACTGCCTCATTATAAATAATTTACAGCTGATGCAACGCAGCGACAACGTCAAAGTTGACTGATCAATTGGTGAAGTGTCATAAAATAGGACCTATCAAGAGCTGAGATCACTTCTTGCCTTCATCATAAAAATTGTTTATTTGGACATTGAAAATCGAGCGAGAGGTCAAAAGCAATCTTAACGCGTTTTCATGAAGCCCATCAACAATAAACCTTCTTACCTTTACGAGCGATTAAAAACAGACACAAAATTATTGGATTAAACGAAGAACCTTGGACTGAAGACAACAAACCAACAACACTTTCAAAATTATTCGCAAAAAATCCAATGCAAAGCTGTGATCGCATAGGGCATTTGACGTTGAACACGCCAAGATGTCACTTTCCGGTGACGCGATGCTGAAAGAAAAGTTTTGCAATCAGAGAACTGACGCGGCTCCGAAGTTCCATATAAAAAATGGTAGCAATAGAACTTTAACCCATCTGTCTACTTCAAATCGCAACGGACGAATCAGAGTCCAGAATCAATAAGTACCCAACTGAGGATATTCCGAAAAAATGGAATTACTGTAATTTATCACTGCTCTCAAGAAATCTTAATGACACAGCACTCTACGTTGACATTACGTTTGGTGTACTTTAAGGGTATGTCATTGTAGCACTCCTTTTTGAATCTACGTTAATGATCTTCAGGTTAGTTTTTACCAATGTAAGTATATAATTGTAAAAGATAAATTCAATGACAACTATTACTATTATAATTTCTCAAACGGCAGGAGAGCTCTTGGAGCTAAGGTAGCCTGGTTTGGCTGGAGTCTATTTTCGGCTAGCTTAGAGCAGCTGGTAAGAACTCAAGTTGAACTGAGTACCATTTCTAGATTTTCTGAGCACCATTTCTAGGTTTTTATGTATGAAATTTGGCCAGATTTGAGTTGTTTTGAGCAAATAAGCACAAAAAAGATGGTTTTTTGAAATTAAGGACATTTTTCGGGGGTGAGAGTACAGATTTCATTACAATAAACTATTCTTGAGTTTATAGAAAAAATATAGCCGGCAGATTGCCGGAAAATAGCCGCTGTTGACGCGCTTGATGCACATCTGGATTGAAACAAAAAACATACCCGGCAGATTGCCGGAAAATAGCCGCCGTTGATTCCCATAACCAAGATTGGGATTGAAAAAAGAGAAAACTAGTGAAAAAAATTATTTTTGTGCCAACAATTTTACCGTGCGAACTATTTTGATGTCATTTTGGAGCTGAACATGCTCCTGTTTCGTAATGAGACCACACAGGGGCTAGGCCAATACCAATGAAAATCATTTTGAATTGCTTTGCTGAGCAACTGCTGTCCAAAAAACACTTTTAGCAGAATGAGAGAAGAGTAAAAACTAGCCACGAGACGTCAAAAAAGATTTCACGAAAATTTCGAAAAGGCGGCGAAATGAGGTAAAGCGAAAAATTTTTATTCGACGAAGTAAAAAAACATAGCAGGACAAGTCCTGACGTACAATTCAAAGATTTTTTATTGACTAAACAGAAAACCAGACCTAGAACGGACTATGAATGAATTGGGAAAACCATTTAGAAAAAATTCTGATCCAAAAAATCGAAAAAACAGTAAAAATCAAAGTGCAATTGCCGCATATGCACAAAAAAACCACTAGCGAGAAAGCGAATTTTTGTTCAAACACCGTTTTTGCAATCTACTTTAAAATTTGATCGAAAAAATTTCACGCAACAAAACACTCGCTTTTTCGCTCCACTTCCTGTTTCGGCGTGACTAAAATCACTACTCCAATTTGACTTCAAAAATCATGTAAATGTGTAAACAGATCTTTAAAAAAGACAGCGCCCAATACAATTCAAATTTTTTGAATTGTAAAAAAAGGAGCGCTATAATAGCCGGCTGAGAAGCTGAGCAGCTATTAAAAAAGAAGATAAATTGAGAGAATTTTTAAAAAAGTCTTAAAGAGTGTTCTAATTTGGCGTGCAGATTCAGTTGGATTCTAAAACTACATTAAACTCAGCTTCTAAACTGAAAGCTCATAAGCTTAATACCAATGTCAGCTAGCAAACACTCTAACGAACTTTGATAACCTAATTATCAATGACCTAATGCCCAGGCTTTATCGGTTTATCCCGTCTCTTTTGACTTTGACAGTTATCAAAACATTGCGTAATTAAATGCTTGACAGAATATAAAATCCATTCAGTTGAAACAGTGAGTGAGGTAAGTCAGAAGTCAAACGTGAAAATCGTGACTTACGTAAAACAAAAAACGTGATCAAAACGTAAAGCAATTAAAAAACAAAGCCGAAAGAACTCCGGAAACGTTTCGAAGAATCGTCTTTGTGAACGAATTACCCTTTAATTCAACTGCTTAATAATAAAGTGAATACTAAAATAAAAAAAAACAATCAGCCAAAAAAATGAAGATTATGGAACTAAAAAATTAAATTATACCTGTCTAAAAAACAAGGCAAATGTGTTGTACGCAATTGAAAACCGATTGAAAAACAAAGTAGGGGAGCAGCAAAAATGAAAACCTGCCAGGCTCCCAAAACTCTATAGTGGAAGTAAAATTTGAATATTTCAAGAAATGGACAAAATTTTAACAAAAAAAACCATTTCCGTAAGTTCTCTCGATCGCAACAAAATTTTACTATAAAAACAGCAATTAATTGGTAACTAATTGAACTTTGTCGCTTCAACTATAAACATTTGTTGTCGCTTTTAATCACAATAGACGCAATGAAACGAAACAATGACCAAAAAAGTCAAAACGATAATAATGAAAAAGACTAGAGAGACAGAACAATATTCAAGCACAAACGTTCGTATGTTACGAGAACCAAGCCCTAAGAAATTTTACAGAAAAGAGTGTCCTTTAAAATTAGTAAAAAATATAGCTAGCTCAACCTCAGTGCCAAATTATAACAAATAAAATCAATTGCAAACAAAAAAAACAAGTTGAAGGAAAAAGACAAAAATTATCATTTCAAATCGATATCAATTTAACAAAAGCAGGGCGAATTAAAACTATAAGTCTCAAAAAAATGTTAGAAAGAAACACGCTAGAATGTGGAGAATACATACATTGTGGAAAATAGAAACTAAATCGCAATTTCTGAAAAATTCAAAACCTAAATTGAAGTTGCAAACTCTAAAAGTCAAAATGAAAGCTGGAAGTAAAAACATGGATTTTGTGTAATTAAGCAATCAAGGCTGAAGAACATTATATAGCTAGTCTCAGTAAAAAAAAACAGCTCAATTAGCGCCAAAAATGAAGAAAATAAAGAAAGAAAGCCAAAAAGGTGACAAAATGAGAAATATGGGCCAATTTTGCACTTGAAACGCATTATTAAGCGCTCAGAAACATTGTGTTATCAATTTCAGATGGTTGCATATTCAGGCCGCATCTGTCAACATTTACTTCTAAAAAACAAAGTTATAAGAAAAAAATTGGGCCAATTGGCCAACAGCAATTAATTGGTAACTAATTAAACTTTGTCGCTTCAACTATAAACATTTGTTGTCGCTTTTAATCACAATAGACGCAATAAAGCGAAACAATGACCAAAAAAGTCAAAACGATAATAATGAAAAAGACTAGAGAGACAGAACAATATTCAAACACAAACGTTCGTATGTTACGAGAACCAAGCCCTAAGAACTTTTACAGAAAAGAGTGTCCTTTAAAATTAGTAAAAAAATTTAAGCTAGCTCAACCTCAGTGCCAAATTATAACAAATAAAATCAATTGCAAACAAAAAAACAAGTTGAAGGAAAAAGACAAAAATTATCATTTCAAATCGATATCAATTTAACAAAAGCAGGGCGAATTAAAACTATAAGTCTCAAAAAAAATGTTAGAAAGAAACATGCTAGAATGTGGAGAATACATACATTGTGGAAAATAGAAACTAAATCGCAATTTCTGAAAAATTCAAAACCTAAATTGAAGTTGCAAACTCTAAAAGTCAAAATGAAAGCTGGAAGTAAAAACATGGATTTTGTGTAATTAAGCAATCAAGGCTGAAGAACATTATATAGCTAGTCTCAGTAAAAAATAAAAACAGCTCAATTACGAGCCAAATTGAAAAAATTAAAGAAAGCCAAAAAAGTGACAAAATGAGAAATATGGGCCAATTTTGCACTTGAAACGCATTATTAAGCGCTCAGAAACATTGTGTTATCAATTTCAGATGGTTGCATATTCAGGCCGCATCTGTCAACATTTACTTCTAAAAAACAAAATTATAATAAAAAAAATTGGGCCAATTGGACGAAAACATGGCTAAAAACTGTCATCTATATGCCCCAATCTCTCAAAGACTGCTTTCAAAGTCAAAAAGTTATTCACTGAACGCAACGCATGAACAAAAAACTTCTCTCGCTCAGAAAAATTTAGTTCACATGGCAATTTTACTAACTTTCACTATTAGGTCAAATTGCCGCCTGAACAAATAGTACTTCCGGTAAAAAAAACCTTCTGAAAACCATACTCCTCTTCGAGTCGTAAAAAAAGGAGCGCGCCTAAATAATAGCCGTTGAGAGGCCGACGGCGGCAACTAAACATCATTGAAACTTTAATTGAAATTTGATAGATGGCTTTTACGCTTTTTTTGGACTGAACGAGTAGAGAGACGAGACACCACTTATTTTCTTTCTAAATAAAACCTTTGAAAAAATTACGGTCCTGTTTAGAAGAAAATGGTCACCCGACTGCCCCTATCGACCAGAACTTCAGAAATAAGAAACTGATAAACTTTTTGACGGACACAAAAAAACGCCATCACGACGCCAATAGGAGTTTCGCGACCCATGAAAGGGCAAAACGTGAACTAACTCCTATAAAGGACAAAATCACCTGGTCAAAAGGGTTCGCAATAGCAGTTCTTGTAGCACCATCCACGGCTAAGTTTTCATTTCTGGTCGCACTCTCTTGTGAATGCGAATTTGGCAAAGATAGTGATTTTATCCGTTGTTCACAGTATTGCTCTAGCTCGTTCATCGCCATCAGCTGACAATCACTGATTTTGCTCAGATCACTCGGGTTCTCCGACGCGTCGGTGTTCATGCCTAAAATTGTCACACACCAATACAATTTCGTGAGCACCAATACAATGACATATCCTTGGATTTTAAAAGCATAGCCAGAGAAGGTTATAATCCAGTCGAGGATTCTCGACAATCATCAAAACATTTTTTGATAAAAAACAAAACTGAAAAAACAATTAGAACATTTTCGAAGATGTGCCAAAATCGCGTTAAAGTATGTACAAACTTCAGAAACTTAAAATGAAAGTTCATACGTTATTACACATCGATCGCTAAGGAATTGTAAAAAAACGAAACAGCAGGCAGATTGCAGAAAATAGCCGCAATAGATTCGTAGATCGGAAGTCTAAAAAAAAACTGTAAAAAAATACAGACCAAAAAAATTCGTCTTTTCATTGAGGGCTGATCGTTATATTTTGATTAAAAATCTGTAAAAGTTTTTCCTGCCTCTATTAGCTGCTCACAAATAACCTTCATTTAGAGTGACACACGCCCATTTGACCTTATCTCTTAGAATTAAAGTAAATAAAAGTCAATTTCAAAGTGAGGAAGTCATTTTTGAGAGTGAGGTAAGTCAAGTGTGACCAAAAATTTAATCACGCGCATGAACAAAAAAACTCGCTCCACTAAGAGCGAAAAATGACGTCACACATGCAATTCAGTTGAAATTGCAAGAACGAATGAACAAAAAGTGGCTGTGACGTCATATGGTTGTAACAAAAATCGTGACGACGAAATAAAAAAAACATAGCAGGACAAGTCCTGACGTACAATTCAAAGAATTTTCATTGACTAAACAGAAAACAAGACCTAGAACGGACTATGAATGGATTGGGAAAACCATTTAGAAAAAAATCCGAACCAAAAAATCACATAAACAAACAAACATAACCGACTAAACGTCGGAAGAATTGCTCTTGAACGACTAGTGGGAGCTCTAATCAATTGCAGCCTGCTTCAGTCGGGGGGGGGGGTAGCCTACATGGGACTAAGAAGTTCTATAGTGGGCTTCAAATAACCATATTAGAGGTTAACATATACCACTATTAAGATTTAAAGTAAAAAAATGACACCAGTTTCGGCGCACTTTTTATTTGAATTTTAGTATTAAATTGCCGCCAATTGAGTTCAGCTGCTTGAAATTGTGATTGAGAGAGAATTTTAGATCACGCGAAATGAAAAAAAGTCAAGGGCGTAAAAGTCACTCGAAAAGTCAAAACCGTCAAGCGAAAATTTTGCATAAAAAAAGACACACACTTTTACAATAATTGCTATGAACTGCGTTCAAGAGCAATTAACCGAATAACGTCGGGCGAATTGCTCTCAAACGACCGGCGAGCGGTTGGCTTGGTCAGGAGCAAGCCACGGGGGGGGGGGGTGCACCGGGGGCTGATGGGGGCAGCACTGGGTGGGGGGGGGGGGGCAAAGCGCGGTGGGGGGGGGGTGGAGCCAATAGTGCGGGTGGGGGGTCAACAAAGGGGGGGGGGGGGTGTCAACCTCTAAGAAATGCCCCCCACACCATAAGTATAAGTATAAGTCTCCAAGACAGTTTGAGCTGAAACAGACCTGAAAGGCTCTAAGAGCACATAATGCCCGCTGGGCGCTACCTGTTTATCCCGTTTTTGAGGACGAAAAGTCAAAAGCGTCAGACGAAAAATTGGTCAAGCGAAAAATCGCATAAAAAAAGACCGACAGGACTAATATAATTGCTACAAACTTCGTTTGAGAGCAATTAATCAAAATCAAAGTGAAATTGCCACATGTGAACAAAAAACCACTAGTGAGAAAGCGAATTTTTGTTCAAACACCGTTTTCTCACTCTACTTTAAATTTTAGAGCGAAAAAAATTCACGCCGCAAAACCACTTGCTTTTTCGCTCCACTTCCTGTGTCGGCGTGACCAAAATCACTACTCCAATTTGACTTCAAAAATCATGAAAATGTGTGAACAGATCTTAAAAAAACAAAAAAGACAGCGCCCCAATACAATTCAAATTCTTTGAATTGTAAAAAAAACCAAGAGAAGGCCAATAATAGCCCCCAGCTATCGCCATTAAAAAGTGTTAGAAAACCAAGAGCATCGCAATAGAGTTACGCTAAGATTACAGCTATAAAGCGAATGGTTCAACTTACAGGTTGAAAGCATAATCAGGACTCGGCAGAGTGACACCTCTGCCACATTCAGACTCAATCTGTCAAGCCTCTCGGCAATCACACTCAGAGCACTGATCTCTTGCAGGAGAGGAGAGGAACTCCGGCTGCTGTTGTCCAGTTCCGCAGATTCCACCTCCGAGACTGTAAACACAAACATGCTGTCGGACGAATGGCGAGGGTTGGGTTGGCTTTGTTAACCGCTATCCTGAGCTTAGAGAATTCTAGAATTTGAAGATAGCTTTCAAATATAATTAAACTTGTTTACCAGCGACATAACATTAATTAAATAAAACAAAATTTATTTAAAGATATAAGTTACATCTGGACGGACAATTGAAGAGACTACTGCCTCATTTAACAAGAGCCCGGTAAGGTATTTAGGAAAAGCAAATGAATTACAGGAAGTAAATCAATATCCTGAATGAAAAGGTTACTAACGGATCTTATAAAGTTCTGAGCTGACCTGGAGTCAATTTTACGTCTTCCTGTATTAAATTGTTTTTGGACGAAATTGTATGCCATGATAACTTCGATCCGCAGCGAATTTTCAAGGTTTTTTGAATTGGGTACTGGTGAACGTTTGTGAACTATTCCTGTGTCACGATGGTTGCTGAGTGAATCTAATTTTATAAGCCGACTCAGGTTTTCTGAGTTCATGAGAATTGGAAAATATTATTAGCAAAAAGTTCATAAAAGGTAAGCTGATGCTTTGTAATGATATCCCTAATCGCATCCGTTTTTCGTTTAAAAAATGACCCTGCACTCTGAAACGAAAAAAGAATTATCAACCGATTGTAAAAATTCTTGAGAACAAAAACTTTCAGTGATCAAAACCAATAGCCAACGACTTTAACCATTCATCACGTTCATTGCTGCAACCAATGAGACCTGTCATTACTCATACTAAGTGCTAAGGCAACAAAAATATTAATGACAAAGCGGCGAAAACCAAATATTCACTATTATTTTATGGCAAAAGGCTTCAGTAATAAAACATAACCGACTAAACGTCGGAATATTGCTCTCGAACGACTGATGGGAGCTCTAATCAAGTGCAGCCTGCTTCAGTCGGGGAGCCAAATTTGGACTAAGAAGTTCAATAGTGGGCTTCAAATAACCACATCAGAGGTTAAAATATACCACTATTAAGATTTAAAGTGAAAAATGGCACCAGTTTCAGCGGACTTTTCTGTTGACTCTTAGTGTTAAATTGCCGCCAATTGAGTTCAGCCCCTTGAAATTGCGATTGAGAGAGAATTTTAGATCACGCAAAAAGTCAAAGGCGTAAAAGTCACTCGAAAAGCCAAAACGGTCAAGCGAAAATTTTGCATTAAAAAGACGCACACGTTTTTAATAATTGCTTCTCTACGAGAGCAATTAAAAATATTTGTTAGATTAGTCAATCATTCGAAAAAAGACAGAGAAATATTTAACAATTAAAAACGCAAAGAAAGAAATCTGAATATAGAACTCACTTAAACTTATTTCAAGGAAGAGTGTCATGTCTATCCTTCAAGTCTCACCTCATAATAGCAAAACCTATAGAAAAGCCAACTAAAAAATGAACCAGATAAACTACAACGTGATGCCTAACATCAGAAGAAATTGGCAAAAAAAAATTAAAATACATTCAAAAATCACAAAAATTGAAAAATCACAAACCCTATAAAAAAAGAGCCAAGCACGCACCCCACCCCCAGAAAAGTACCAAAAAAAGATGGAGAAAACAAAATCTGGCACACAAGCATCAAATACAAACATGACCGGCAGAATGCCGGAAAATAGCCGCCGTTGATTCCAATAAGCATGATTGGGATTGAAAGAATAGATATCGAAAAAAAAAAATTTGTACAAAAACATTTTTTAAGTCCGATTTATTTTGATGGCATTTCGTAGTTGAACATACTTCTGTTTCTTAGAGAGAGGCTACAGGGGGCTACTATCAATACCAATAAGCATAAGAGATGGTAACTAAGACTTATAGGAACGACGTTCAGATAGCGGGCATCTAAAATTGGGCTTTATGGGTTTATCCCGTTTCTATTTCTGACTTCAGTTTTTTTATTCTGACTCTGTTCATTTTGATTTGCTTTGCTGAGCAAATGATGTTCAAAATCACTTTTAGCAGAATGAGAGAAGAGAGAAACTAGCCTAGAGAAGTCAAAAAGATTTTACGCAAAATGTTGAAAAAGCGGCAAAATGAGGTAAAAGCGAAACATTATTTTGTTCGACGAAGAAAAAAAACATAGCAGGACATGTCCTGACGTACAATCCAAAAAATTTTCATTGACTAAACAGAAAACTAGACATAGAACGGACTATGAATGGATTGGAAAAACCTTTTAGGAAAAAAATCCGATCCAAAATGAAAAAAAAAAACAGTAAAAATCAAAGTGAAATTGCCGCATGTGAACAAAAAACCACTAGCGAGAAAGCGAATTTTTGTTCAAACACCGTTTTCGCAATCTACTTTAAAATTTGATCGAAAAAATTTCACGCAACAAAACACTCGCTTTTTCGCTCCACTTCCTGTTTCGGCGTGACCAAAATCACTACTCCAATTTGACTTCAAAAATCATGAAAATGTGTGAACAGATCTTAAAAGACAGCGCCCCAATACAATTCAAATTGAATTGTAAAAAAATTAGGAGCGCTATAATAGCCGGCTGAGAAGATGAGGGCGGCTATTAATAAGAAACATAATCGACATTTGTCGGAATAATTCTGGGAGCTCGAATCTCTTGCAGCCTGGTTCAGTCGGGCACTTTTCATTTGACTTTTAGTAGTGAACTGCCGCCACTTGAGTTCATCTGCTGACACTTGTAAATGAGAGAAAAATTTAGATCACGCAAAACGAAAAAGTCATGGGCGCAAAAGACATTCGAAAAGTCAGAACGGTCAAGCAAAATTTTGCATATAATCGCTTCAAACTTCGTTTGAGAGCAATTCAAAAGATTTAAAAAGAAATTAAATATCAGCCGTATTTTGAGAACCTCAATTCTTTACATTAAGTGTAAATTCTCAGTACAATAACTGTTTTAGGCCACTTTAAACAATTGCCCGCGCATTTTCGAAGCCTCTGTGTTTACTTGTAACAATAGTGGGATCCATTCTGTTTTGCCCCCCCCCAGTGTTTTTACGCCCCCAGTTACAAAGTATATGTTGTTATACAGCACGTTATTATGTAAAAAATAGCACGTGCGCTTGGGGGCGTAAAAGAGATGAGCCCAATAAGCTGTGGGGGGGGGGCAGAATAGATTCCAATATTGGGCACGAATACGAGAACAAGCTCTCATTACTTAAATTGCAGAATTTAAGTCCACTGGCTGTCAGCTGGTTGAATCTCATCTCTTTATGCACCACAGATGGGGGTGCAAGCACATCATCTGAATTAGGAACTCTTCGATCAGAGCCTCTTAGTTGCAAGGTTTTTGTGACCATGGGCTCGCCGAAAAGACACGTTGATGTGGATGGTGGGTATCTGGCAGCAGTTGATGAGGATCTTTGTGATGAAAACTCGTACGACTTCACAATGAGATAGTCGAAGAGGCAAATTGGTGACCAGTTATGAAGGAGACAAGCTAGTCGCGCTGCTTCCTAAGCATTAACCATTCACTTTTGAAAGGCTGCTGCAAAAAGCGAATGAGGCCAAAAATTGATTACGACGCAAATATTTAAAGGCCAAGGCTACGGAATACAAATCACTAGCATACTACAACAAAAGAGCTGCGATTTCTTGGTAGACTTGTCTAAATTACCAGGAAAAAAAAAACAGAAATACCATATCTTTTCTCTATTCTAATATATCTTGAAGTTTCTTGAAATGTCTAATTACTTCTAATAATCTAGTGTTGCTTTGAACAAGATTTTTATACTGTACAGTCGCTACGATAAAAAAATGTTCCATTTTCTGCTCTACGACTCAATTCAAGTAACCAACTGTTTTCAATCGAGCATCCAAATACACTACTTTACCAAAAACATGGAATATATTTATACATTCAAACTGCAATTTTCAACTGAACACATTTTCTCATAAATTTATTCGTGATAATTACATTACTGGAAAACAGAGTAAACGATGGGTTGAAAAACCCAAAATTAGAAGTGATGTCCCGTCACAAGTAACGGACAAAGAACTCAAAAAAGCCGGAAGATTCCAGAATCCACTCGAAATTATACGTGACTTAGGCCTCAGCAAACAATTGAGCACCGGTTAATAAGCTGTACCAGTAATTATACAAAGTCAATTTTTTAAAACACGAGAAAAATCCGAGACACTGAAAAAAGCAGAATGTGATACCACCTTATTGAAAAATCTTTCCAAGGGACTAATCGCAAACGCTTTTACTGAATAAGCGTGCTCAAATTGAGAGCAATTTAAAAAACTAAGAAAGTTCACGTGCCGAGAATTGTCCAAATAACTATCACGCGGAGATGCTTTCAGTCAATTGATTCCCTTATATTAACAGCATTAATATCGTAATTCTACTCCATACATTTTGTCATTAAAAAGGTCAAATTTAAACGACAGAATAGAAACGGCTTCTGAAGAACTAAAATAAGTCACTTTAGCGACAATCACAAGGACGGGTAGTCGCTAACCAAAAACTAGTCGTCCAGTGAAGTAATAAAGTCAATAAAAATGGAGATTTATCTCAACAAAAGTTGACTAAAAATCTACCTGGCAGATTGCCGCAAAATAGAAATAGCCACCGTTGATTCATAAAATTACGATTGGGATTGAAAACATACCCGGCAGATTGCCGGAAAATAGCCACCGTTGATTCCAATAAGCATGATTGGGATTGAAAGAATAGAAGATATCGAAAAAAAAAATTTTTGGACAAAAACATTTTTTAAGTCCGATTTATTTTGATGGCATTTCGTAGTTGAACATACTTCTGTTTCTTAGAGAGAGGCTACAGGAGCTACTATCAAAACCAATAAGCATAAGAGATGGTAACCAAGACTTATAGGAACGACGTTCAAACAGAGGGCATCTAAAATTGGGCTTGTTTATCCCGTTTCTATTTCTGACTTCAGTTTTTTATTCTGACTCTGTTCATTTTGAATTGCTTTGCTGAGCAACTGATGTTCAAATTCACTTTTAGAAGAATGAGAGAAGAAAGAAACTAGCCTAGAGAAGTCAAAAGATTTCACGTAAAATGCTGAAAAAGCGGCAAAATGGTAAAGCGAAAAAAAGTTCGACGAAGTAAAAAAAAATAGGAGCGCTATAATAGCCGGCTGAGAAGATGAGGGCAGCTATTAAAAACGGAAAAAGGAATGAAAATAGATTTTTGTACAATATTTTTAAATAGCAAACTCTGTCACTTCATTTCGTAGTTAGACATGCTAATGTTTCCTAGTTAGAGGACCAACGGGCTATTATCAATACCAATAAGAATTAGGGTTGGTAACTAAGACTTATAATCACAAAAATTAAGTCGCGGGCGTCTTAAATTGGGTTTTATGGGATAATACCGTTTTCAGTTGGATTTTGTTTTCGATACTGAATCTATTCAAGTTACTTTCAAGTACTTCCAGAAAAATAAGCGAAGAACGAATCTAGCCTAGAAGAAGTCAAAACCATTTCATGCAAAATATCGTTAGAGTTGAAGCCAAACAAATTTTAATTCGACGAACAAAAAAACATAGCAGGACAGGTTCTGAATTACAATCCAAAAAATTAAATTAAAAATCTGGATCTACTGTACATGACCTGGATACCAACTGAACACTGACAGCCCAAGACAAAACAGTCTCACAAGTTAAGAGAAACTAAACTAATCATACAAAGTAAACAGAAAAGGCCAAATTTGATCCAAATAAATATAACCATCCCGCACCAGCCTTGAAAGGGGCTTAATAGCCGCTAAAGATAGAAAAACTCGAGAAATATGGCAAAAGATGCCAATTACTTAAGAAATCGCAACACTTAAAAGTTTCTAAATTTCCCGAGATTAAAATGTTCAGAACCATTTTGTTAATCTCTCCAATAGCTCTAGCAACCAATTTTGATACTTTAAAAAAGTTTCGCTGGTCCCTTAAGATCGATAAACTCAGAAATTGAAAAAAATATTCAAAAAATTTTAAAACAATTGAGATTTTATTGAAATGTCGCCAAAATTCGATATATTAATATCTTCAGAATTTTTTCGTTATCACTAAAAAACGATGCACTAACACAATTTCATGCCCAGAAAAAGTCTGACCCATAAAGACGATAATTCGAGAAATTAGAGTAAACTTCAGAAAATTTGAAAATTTCAAATATATATTTTCTATATTTTTTTTAAAAAATCGCAAAAATTCGTGGCTCTTGAGGCTGAAAACCCGAAAATGCGCGTCAATTTCTGTTTGCCAATTTGCGTGTTTATCTTTGCAAAACCAAAACATAGACGGCAATTTGGCGTGTAGTTTCAGTTGGATTCTAAAAGTATACTTAATTCAGCTTCTAAACTGAAAACTAATAAGCTTAATACCAATGTCAGCTAGAAAACACTCTAATGAACTTTGATAACCTAATTCTCAATGACTTAATGACCGGGCTTTATATGCTTATCTGTTTCCATTGATTTTGATCTTTTGACTTTGACCGGATTAACTTCATTGCGTAACTCAATGCGTGAAAGAATTTAAAATCCATTCAGTTGAAACAGTGAGTGAGGTAAGTCAAAAGTCAAACGTGAAAATCGTGACTCATGTAAAACAAAAAACGCGATCAAAAGGTAAAGCGAAATAAAAAAGGAGAGCGCCTAAATAATAGCCGTTTCAGACGCTGACGGTGGCTATTAAACATATCAATTTGCGTGTTTATCTTGGCAATACCAAAGCATATAGCTCACTAAATTGTCATGAAAAGCAATTAAGACCTTTATCAAGCCTGACAAACGCCAAGATCAAACAAAAAACTCGAAAAAAATTTAAATGACGAAAATTTGCACCATTTTGAACTCAAAAATTCCTAAAATGTTCTTTTAAGCTTGAATAAGGCCTTCCTAGGAGCTGAAGCACTCAAGACAATGAAAGTTAGCTATGTGGGGCAAGAGAAACTTAATGACCACTGGGCGTTGCCTGTTTATCAAATTTTGAAAGACCAAGTCATGGAAAAATGTGTGGAAACAAAAAAGCACCCATACAAACGAACTCTCGAATTGCATAAACAATCAGGAGCGTAATAATAGCGGGCTAAGACGATGAGGGCGGCTGTAATTATTTGATAAAATTAACCACTGAGAAAAACAAATTTTGCACTGATTTTCAGGAATCATACAAACATAACAAACAGAACAGACAAAAAAATTCTGTAAAATCTTGAAATTGCCAGATTTGTATTATCAAAACATCTTAACGTTGAAAACTATCTTAATCTTTTCAGAGGGCTAGAAAATGAAAAACTGACAGCTTACAATTCCTCTGAGACTTGCTCAGCGATTCAGAAGATACATTGGGTAAAACAATATAATGCAAGATAAATCATTAAAACGTGAACTCAATTTTTAAAAGGAAAACAACCTTTAGGTTCTTAAACAAAACAATTTTTCAATTTTGACGTCACAGCACTTATCCAAATACCGATCACTTAGTTCTCTCAATTTATGACCTCTTTGAGAAAATAAATTCAGTCCGTTTTAAAATCCAGATCGATCAGAAAAGAAAGCAAATAGATAAAAACTAAAACGTTTACATCTGTTACTGAAACCTATCCCCAAAATAAGTATCAGTACCTTCTACCGTAAAGATCTTTTATGAATATCTCAATAGTATTTCCTACAAACTTAAAATTGGCCTATAAAATAAGAAAAACCAAAAACTTTAAAACCGCAAAAAAGAAGGATAAATCCGGGAAAAGCGGGAACTTGTTATAAATACAGGGATATCATCTACATTTTTAAAAAATAGTAAGGCTTCTTTACAAATTTGGGGTATTAAAATCAAATAACAAATCATAGTAGAAAACATAACCGATTAACGTCTCGGGCGAACTGCTCTCAAACGACCGGCGAGCGGTTGGCTTCGTCACTAGCTAGCCACGGATTAGTGAGGCTGGCTTTAGCTTGATTCAACTCTGCGATTTTTAATTTTCTAGCCTTGTTTAGGGCTAGAAATCAAATAAAAATGATATTTTAAAAATTTGCAAAATATTGCAAAAATTAAAAGAAAAGCCTCCAGATTTCGCTGTGAAAATGTTAAAACTATTTTTTATCTCTCGAGTTATGTCAAAAATAACCCATTTGCAAGACTTGAAAAGCTTCCTCGGCCAGTAATGATAGTTAAACTCAGAATGACAAAAAAAATCAAAAATTTTGAAAACAATCGCAAATTTCAACAAAATCTTGCTGAAATTCAAGATAATAAAATCTTCAAAACCATTTTGTTGTATCAAGAGACTATACAGTGTCCCTATTTCAAGTTTCCCTGGCTCATAAAGATCCATAAACTTAGAACAATAATTTTCCGGAAATTTGAAAAAAATTAAATTTTATCAAAAAATTGCTTAAGCTGTAGTCAGTAAAAAAAGATAACCATTCCATTAACTCTAGAAAATATGCGACAACTTATCAACAAACATTGGAGGAGGTTTCTAGAACCCTGGTGCCGGAAAAAAAATCAAAAAGATAAAAAAAATTGAAATTGCAAAAATTTTTAAAAATTGCTGATATTAAAAACTTGAAAAACACTCCATTACATCTAGAAGCAATGCAGTAACCTATAGTCAAACACTAGCGGAGGTTATCTGCCTCTTGAGGCTGGAGAAAACTAAAAAACAACAAAAATTTTCAAAAAACTCCAAAAAAAAGCAAGTTTCACAAAAAAAATTGCTAAAATATGTCATACTTAAAAATTGAAAGCTATTCCATAGCAAATAAGATTTTTTCAGTAACTTATTATCAAACTCTTAAGAACATCTCTTGGCCCCTGCGTCTGACGTAAATAAAGAAAAATAAAGAAAAATTGAAAAAGTTTGCAGGTTTTGTAAAAAAAAGCTAAAATTCGTGATGTTAAATCATTGGAACAAATCCACTACCACTAGAAACTATGCAGTAACCTCTCAGAAAACCCCTAGAGGCTGAAAGAACTCAAAATTTGCAAAAAGTTTCTAAAAGCTTGAAAAAATTGTGAAAATTTGTATAAAATTGCGTGTTTTTAGCGATCCGTTGTTCGAACGTAGCCACAGGGGGAGGGGGGTGCACCGGGAGCTAATGGGGGAGGGAAGGGCAACAGTGGGGTGGAGGGGGGACAACAGCGCGGAGGGGGGAAATATTGGGGGGAGTGTCAACAGTGAGGGTGTCTTCAACCTCTAAGAATCGTCCTTCACATCCATAAGTATAAGTCACCAAAACAATTTGAGCTGAAACAGAGTTGAAAGGCTCTAAGAGCACTTAATGACCGCTGGGCGCCTGTTTATTCCGTTTTTGAGGACGAAAAGTCAAAAGCGTAAGACGAAAAACTGGTCAAGCGAAAAATCGCATAAAAAAGACCGACAGGACTAATATAATTGCTAAAAACTTTGTTTGAGAGCAACTAAAAACAAATCGATTTCATTATCCAACATTGATTGTTCAGTTATTTATTAGGCTATCTTCCTCTCAAATTAAAATAACAAGAAGAAAAATTGAGGACTAAAAAACATTGAAATAATTTGTTTTACTACTATTTGTTTCAAAATTCGAAATTCAACTATTTGTTTTAAAATTGCCGTTTGAAAAAAAGATAATTAGATTTCAATCAAACAGAACTTTAGCCTTTGCCGATGCACAAAAAAGGCGCATCCTAGAAATTCCAGCTGAAATCGAAAGCAAAATTTGAGTAACAAATTATAGAGAAAACACTTCACGTTTAAAACTAAAAAAGCGCTCGTTACAAAATAGTTCGTTCAGTAAAAAAAAAATACAGAATTGCTCCAAAAAAGTCAAACTAGAGCCGTCAAATCGCCGGAAAATAGCCGCCGTTGACCCCGCTTGACGCATATTGGGATTGAAACAGAAAAAGAAAATTAAAAGAGAGAAATTGCCAGAAACTTTCTTAAAGTCAAAGTGTTCTTATTTGGTGTGAAAATTATGCATGTTCTGTTAAATTCTAGAATTACTCTCAATTCCGCTTCTAAAATGAAGGCTATCAAGCATAATACTAGTGCCAGCTAGCAATCGCTTTAATGAACTTTGTTAACCTAATGCATTATTGCCTAATGACAGGGCTTTATATGTTTATCCCGTTTCTTCCGATTTTGCTCTTTTGACTTTGACCGTAATCACTACACAACACAATTGAATACGTGAAAGAATTTAAAATCCATTCAATTGCAACAGTGAGTGAAGTAACTCAGAAATCAAGCGTGAAAATCGTGACCTATGTAAAACGAAAAACGTGATCAAAAGGTGAGCGAATTAAAAAAAAGGAGAGCGCCTAAACAATAGCCGCTGAGAGGTTGATGGCGGCTATTCATTATAACCAACAAAAACAAGAAATTGAGTCATTTTGCCCTCAGAATACATTACTGAACTCTCAAAAACATAGTAGTACTAATTGTGGAGCGTTCGGTGTTAGTGCAGCTTTGATTTTTAACAAATGCTGAAAATCTAATTGAAAAAAACAAAGAAATGAGCCAAATCGACAAAAAAAACGGTTAACAATATGCATAATTCGATAAAAACTTTCAAAGTCAAGAAGCCAATCATTCAATGCAACGCATTAAATAAAACTTTGTTCAATCAGCAAAATTAGTTCACAGGGCAATTTTACTCGTTTTTTTTTTGCTAGCGAGTTCGAAAGCAGAAACTGCACCTGAACACATCGTAATTCCGCTAAAAAAGACACAAGAAAACCAATACTTCTCATCAAGTCGTAAAAAAGGCAGCGCCCGAATAAACTGCACCTGAACACATCGTACTTCCGGTAAAAAAAAGAACACTAGAAAACCAATATTCTCATCGAGTCGTAAAAAAGGCAGCGCCCGAATAAAATTCAAATTCTTTGAATTGTAAAAACCAAGATCACCGCAAAACAGTTACGCTCAGCTTACAGTTACGCTCAGTTACCCATATAGTAAATAAATAAGCAGGAACAAAGCAGTAGGACCACGCAATAGAGATACGCTCAGCTTGCAGCTATAAAATTCCGAAAATTGAATTTAACTGCTGAATATAGTGAATGAGAAAGAAATTTAGAAGACGCAAAACCCAAAAAAGCCAAGGGCGTAAAGTCACTCTGAAGGCGAAAATTTTGCAAAAAAAGACGCGTTTACAATAATTGCATTAAACTTTGTTCGAGAGTAATTAAAAACCTTACTGCTAATGAGCGTAATAAATATCACCATACACACAAAGGAAGAAGAGCGGCAAAAACTCGTAATGAAAACCGTGTTTTCAGGGTTCAGCTTTGTTGCTTGCAAAATGTAAAATGAACGTGAGACGAGGAAGCAAACACCTGCCCAGAGTTCAGCTGACAGCTCCACTGCTGTAAAACATCAAAAGAAAAATTGCATCACCTTGTTGCTCGTGCCACATTCGCTTAACTGTTTTTGTACTTGGAAAAGGGATGACTATCAATCTGAAGTTTATTATTAGATAGATATTTAAGCAACAGAAGCTGTAAACAAACGTGCATCCAAATAGCTAGGGAGAAACACCATGATGAGACCAATAATATTTCTCAAGGCCTTTAAAATGTTACTTTTCATGAAAATTAAGAGGGCTCACAGATATCATAGGGAAGCAGGATTCCACGACATTCTCGGCCCACAAGATATTACAGTCAGTATAGGGAAGATTGTTGAAGGTGGTCACGATCCATCCATGCGAAGTCACAAAAGAATTACAGGGATTAAGCTCGCTTTCTGGTGACAGGAGGTCGGAGGCTTCACTAGCAGGCATCAATTTGCACGGCGATAGAAATCTAGAAAACAAATCAAACAATTGCAGAGACAGACTTCTCTTTTTTCTGATAAACATAGCCAAGAAATTGCCGCAAATGGAGGCAGTTGACCCCATTGACGAACATCAGAATTGACTCTGAAAAAAGAAACATAGCCGGCAAATTGCCGGAAAATAGCAGCCGTTGATGCACTTGACACACATCGGGATTGAAACAGAAAAAGAAGAAGAGACAGAAATTGACAGAATTCTTCAAAGTATTCTAATTTGGTGCGCAGTTTCAATTAGATTCTAACTTATACTTAATTTAGCTTTCAAACGGCAGGCTATTAAGCTTAAAGCTTATGTCAGCCAGCAACCGCTGATTAATGTTGATATCCTGACGCACTATAACTGGGCTTTATCCCGTTTCTTTCGATTTACCTCTTTTGACATTGACCAAATCCACTATATTGCAGACTTCAATGTGTGAAAGAAAGTTGAAACAACGTGATCAAAAGGAAACGCAAATTTTGTTTTTTAAAAATCTTAAATTGCAAATTGAAAAACAGAATTCAAAAAAAGCAGAAGTGCTGAATAAAAATCTAAAGGAGTGAATGAAATAGCGACCAGAAAATCAATGTTTTCCAGTAACATCAACAGTCAACAAAGCCGTAATCCCATTTAAAAAAGTGAAAAGAAATCGCGAAAACAATTAGAAAATTTATTTCTCCTACAACTAGAGTTACAAGACGAAACAATAAGAGGAAAAACAATCCACGAAAAATAAAAGAAATAGTTTGAAAGTCACAAAACCATCACTGTGAACTCAAGTCAATAATCAGATTCATTGATTCCTCAATCGCAACCAATGGCATTTGTCATTATTTAGGCAAAGTTACTAGACAATTAAAAACATACGCAGCAGAGCGCCGGAAAATAGCCACCAATTATTCCTATAACACCGATTGACATTGAAGGAAGAAAAACACTGAAAATTGATTGTTGGACAAAAGAATTTTGAAAGCGCAAATTATTGTGATTGGATTTCATAGTTATGCATACTCCTGTTTCTTAATGAGAGGACGAAGGGGCTAGCATCAATGCCAAAACGCATTAAATATGTTAAGACTTACAAGGACAAAGTTCAAGTAGCTGGTATCCAAAATTGAGCTTTATGGGTTTATCCCGTTTTTAGTTGGATTCAGTTTTTCTATAAGTTTTTCAGTTTATTCTGGTCAATTTAGATTGGTTTGCTGAGCAATCGCAGTTTGAAAGCACCGAGTAGAATGAGCGAAGAATGAAACTAGCCTAAAGGAAAGAATGAAATTAAAAGCCTCATTAGCAAACGATGCTACCTGCCATTAGTGAGATTGTGTGATACGACAACAAATACAAGCACAGCCCAAAAAAATGCCAACAATTTTTGAAAAGAAATATTATCAACGTCATGAAGAGCACTTACTATTATCTCATGAATAACTGAACGAATTAAAAACGACTCATTTATGCCTCTTCAGCCATTACGCTTCTTTGTTAAATAATAAAGAGAACCACAAAACTGTACAAACTCAAACATACCCGACAAATTGCCGCAAAATATTTCCCACAATACCGATTGAGATTGGAAGAACAGTAAGCGATTGATGTGAAAAAACTACTTTTAAAGCGCGACCTAATTTTATGTCATTTGGTAGTTAGACAAACTCTTTATCCTTACAGAGTTGATAAGTAGCGGGCATCTAAAAGTGGGTTTATCCCGTTTCTGTTTTTTTTCTATTTTCCATTTCGTTTTTATTGACTCTGTTCTTTTTAGATTGCCCTGCTGAGAAACTGCTGTTTAAAGGCAGAATGAGAGAATTCAAATGAGCTTAGAGAAGTCAAAGAGATTTCAAGCATAATGTTGACTTGACTTCAGGTAAATATCATCAAGTTTTTATTCGGAAAAAGAAAGTAAAAAAGCCGCTATAATATTCGGCCGAGGACATGAGGGTGGCTTTAAAAATCATTGTTATTTTTTGAACACCAAAGTAATTAAAATAATCAGTTATCAATTAAAAGGTTTACATGTCTTCTATTACGCCTCATTAGTGCGCCAATAAGATCAGTTAGTTATTAATGACAGTAAGAAACGTGACAAAAGAACAAAGAACGGGCAAAACCTAAAAATCAATGATAATTTATTAAAACGATAAGTGCTGAACTAAAATAAACCACCAACTCTACTTTTACAAATTGAACAATACAACTATGAGTGTTTAGAACACATGTAAGACCCGTTGAAACCATTAGTTTAGAAAATCAAGAAAAACAGCAAAGATTTGAGTCAAATTGTCGCACGTGAACTTCTTCAAACGTCCCAAATTTTGTTCAAACACCAATTTCTCACTCCACTTCAAAAGTAATTTGAAAAAAAAAAACGTAGCCGGAAGAATTCCGGAAACGACTCGAATGAGAAAATTGCCCATACTTCTGACTACACAACGGGAACAACTATTGTGAATCCTGAACCTCCACAAAAGCCATAAAAAATTTAAGGAAGAATAGAAACGGCATTCAAAAACAAATTGAATAAAAAACTAGAAAGAAAAACTTAATGAGTTTTTTTAAAAGTACATGGAAACATAAAGCCGAGTAAATTCCTTTCCAGTTAGGGCAATGGAAAGCACGCAAAACAATGGGCAAGTCATAATAGGCTAAGAAACTTGTCTAAGACTAAGAAAAAAGAAAAACTGCAAAAAAATAAGAAAAATGGTTTAAATTTTCTCAATTTTTCTGTCAATTTTCCGAAGAAAAGAATAATATACACCAATAAAACTTTAATCACTTGGTAGCTGAATATTCCTTAAGTAACAAGCTTCAAATCCCACTTAAAGCATTAATACAAAAAAAACAGGCAAAAAACATCAAATTTCGTCTAAAAATCAGCAAATCTGATCAAAGCTGATCAGAGGAGCATTTAACTCAGAATTAACTACTTGAAACCTTCAATTCCTATCAAAACAAGCCAAAAACTAAAACAATATCATAATCAAACCTCATAACCATCAAAAGTTGCATAATTGCTTTTAAAAGCCGCACGTGAACAAGAAAAAACTCGCTCGCTTAGAAAACTTTTTCACATATCAATTTCTCGCTCTCTCAAAAACAGCGGTATGAACAAAAACCACTCTCTTTTCGCTCCGCTCTCAACTTTTGTTCAGCCCCAAGATCACTCCAAATTTTTTCACGCGTTGCATTTCCCGCTTCAAAAATCACTCCAATAAAATTGATTAAAAAAAAGACTTCTCCAATACTCCTCTTCGAGTCGTAAAAACTCACGAATGCATCAAGCCGACTCGATTTATTTTGTTTTTCGCTGCCGTTTTTTACTCAAGCGTGATTTTAAAAAAATAACCGCTCTAATTTGACTTCTCAGTGACATGAAAAAGTCGAAAAAAGTTAAGTGAACAGATCTCAAAAATACAGCGCACCAAAACAATTCAAATCCTTTATATTGGAAATATGGAAGGAGAAGGAGGGTGAAGTGGGGTTTTGAGGGAGGGCGAAGAGTCGTTCACGCAAAAAAGTTTTCATGATTCCGAGTAAACTACGTGCTCCGCGAAATCAGCTCAACTTAATCATTTTTCCATTAAGTCTTGCAAAATTTATTTTGTGGAGTCAGGTCAAGGTCGTCATTAATTGTTCGCAAACAAATTTTGTAGCAATTATGTTAGTCCTGCATTCTTTTTTAATTTAGTTTGCCAACAATTAATGACGACCTTGACCTGACTCCACAAAATAAATTTTGCAAGACTTAATGGAAAAATGATTAAGTTGAGCTGATTTCGCGTGGCACGTAGTTTACTCGGGCTCATGAAAACTGATGATTTGCGATAAATGAGAATAAGAAGACCAACAAGACCCAAATAGTGGCCATAAACTTAGCAAGCGATCAGCAAATCATTGCGAGTTTTTTGGATCGTGACCAATG
Source organism: Convolutriloba macropyga (assembly GCF_964194025.1). Taxonomy (NCBI): domain Eukaryota; kingdom Metazoa; phylum Xenacoelomorpha; order Acoela; family Convolutidae; genus Convolutriloba; species Convolutriloba macropyga. Next base: position 50,426,483 of record NC_134477.1, read on the forward strand.
ACATGTACTGGACATTTTTCTGAAATAATATGATCACCACAATTAATTCAGATTGCGAACTACAATATTTAAAGATTTGCATCCAAATAGCTAGGGAGAAACACCATGATGAGACCAATAATATTTCTCAAGGCCTTTAAAATGTTACTTTTCATGAAAATTAAGAGGGCTCACAGATATCATAGGGAAGCAGGATTCCACGACATTCTCGGCCCACAAGATATTACAGTCAGTATAGGGAAGATTGTTGAAGGTGGTCACGATCCATCCATGCGAAGTCACAAAAAAATTACAGGGATTAAGCTCGCTTTCTGGTAACAGAAGGAGGTCGGATGCTTCACTAGCAGGCATCAATTTGCACGGCGATAGAAATCTAGAAAACAAATCAAACAATTGCAGAGACAGACTTCTCTTTTTTCTGATAAACATAGCCAAGAAATTGCCGCAAATGGAGGCAGTTGACCCCATTGACGAACATCAGAATTGACTCTGAAAAAAGAAACATAGCCGGCAAATTGCCGGAAAATAGCAGCCGTTGATGCACTTGACACACATCGGGATTGAAACAGAAAAAGAAGAAGAGACAGAAATTGACAGAATTCTTCAAAGTATTCTAATTTGGTGCGCAGTTTCAATTAGATTCTAACTTATACTTAATTTAGCTTTCAAACGGCAGGCTATTAAGCTTAAAGCTTATGTCAGCCAGCAACCGCTGATTAATGTTGATATCCTGACGCACTATAACTGGGCTTTATCCCGTTTCTTTCGATTTACCTCTTTTGACATTGACCATATCCACTATATTGCAGACTTCAATGCGTGGAAGAAAGTTGAAACAACGTGATCAAAAGGAAACGCAAATTTTGTTTTTTAAAAATCGTAAATTGCAAATTGAAAAACAGAATTCAAAAAAAGCAGAAGTGCTGAATAAAAATCTAAAGGAGTGAATGAAATAGCGACCAGAAAATCAATGTTTTCCAGTAACATCAACAGTCAACAAAGCCGTAATCCCATTTAAAAAAGTGAAAAGAAATCGCGAAAACAATTAGAAAATTTATTTCTCCTACAACTAGAGTTACAAGACGAAACAATAAGAGGAAAAACAATCCACGAAAAATAAAAGAAATAGTTTGAAAGTCACAAAACCATCACTGTGAACTCAAGTCAATAATCAGATTCATTGATTCCTCAATCGCAACTAATGGCATTTGTCATTATTTAGGCAAAGTTACTAGACAATTAAAAACATACTCAGCAGAGCGCCGGAAAATAGCCACCAATTATTCCTATAACACCGATTGACATTGAAGGAAGAAAAACACTGAAAATTGATTGTTGGACAAAAGAATTTTGAAAGCGCAAATTATTGTGATTGGATTTCATAGTTATGCATACTCCTGTTTCTTAATGAGAGGACGAAGGGGCTAGCATCAATGCCAAAACGCATTAAATATGTTAAGACTTACAAGGACAAAGTTCAAGTAGCTGGTATCCAAAATTGAGCTTTATGGGTTTATCCCGTTTTTAGTTGGATTCAGTTTTTCTATAAGTTTTTCAGTTTATTCTGGTCAATTTAGATTGGTTTGCTGAGCAATCGCAGTTTGAAAGCACCGAGTAGAATGAGCGAAGAATGAAACTAGCCTAAAGGAAAGAATGAAATTAAAAGCCTCATTAGCAAACGATGCTACCTGCCATTAAGGAGATTGTGTGATACGACAACAAATACAAGCACAGCACAAAAAATGCCAATAATTTTTGAAAAGAAATATTATCAACGTCATGAAGAGCACTTACTATTATCTCATGAATAACTGAACGAATTAAAAACGACTCATTTATGCCTCTTCAGCCATTACGCTTCTTTGTTAAATAATAAAGAGAACCACAAAACTGTACAAACTCAAACATACCCGACAAATTGCCGCAAAATATTTCCCACAATACCGATTGAGATTGGAAGAACAGTAAGCGATTGATGTGAAAAAACTACTTTTAAAGCGCGACCTAATTTTATGTCATTTGGTAGTTAGACAAACTCTTTATCCTTACAGAGTTGATAAGTAGCGGGCATCTAAAAGTGGGTTTATCCCGTTTCTGTTTTTTTTCTATTTTCCATTTCGTTTTTATTGACTCTGTTCATTTTAGATTGCCCTGCTGAGAAACTGCTGTTTAAAGACAGAATGAGAGAAGTCAAATGAGCTTAGAGAAGTCAAAGAGATTTCAAGCATAATGTTGACTTGACTTCAGGTAAATATAATCAAGTTTTTATTCGGAAAAAGAAAGTAAAAAAGCCGCTATAATATTCGGCCGAGGACAAGAGGGTGGCTTTAAAAATCATTGTTATTTTTTGAACACCAAAGTAATTAAAAAAATCAGTTATCAATTAAAAGGTTTACATGTCTTCTATTACGCCTCATTAGTGCGCCAATAAGATCAGTTAGTTATTAATGACAGTAAGAAACGGGACAAAAAAACAAAGAACGGGCAAAACCTAAAAATCAATGATAATTTATTAAAACGATAAGTGCTGAACTAAAATAAACCACCAACTCTACTTTAACAAATTGAACAATACAACTATGAGTGTTTAGAACACATGTAAGACCCGTTGAAACCATTAGTTTAGAAAATCAAGAAAAACAGCAAAGATTTGAGTCAAATTGTCGCACGTGAACTTCTTCAAACGTCCCAAATTTTGTTCAAACACCAATTTCTCACTCCACTTCAAAAGTAATTTGAAAAAAAAAACATAGCCGGAAGAATTCCGGAAACGACTCGAATGAGAAAATTGCCCATACTTCTGACTACACAACGGGAACAACTATTGTGAATCCTGAACCTCCACAAAAGCCATAAAAAATTTAAGGAAGAATAGAAACGGCATTCAAAAACAAATTGAATAAAAAACTAGAAAGAAAAACTTAATGAGTTTTTTTAAAAGTACATGGAAACATAAAGCCGAGTAAATTCCTTTCCAGTTAGGGCAATGGAAAGCACGCAAAACAATGGGCAAGTCATAATAGGCTAAGAAACTTGTCTAAGACTAAGAAAAAAGAAAAACTGCAAAAAAATAAGAAAAATGGTTTAAATTTTCTCAATTTTTCTATCAATTTTCCGAAGAAAAGAATAATATACACCAATAAAACTTTAGTCACTTGGTAGCTGAATATTCCTTAAGTAACAAGCTTCAAATCCCACTTAAAGCATTAATACAAAAAAAACAGGCAAAAAACATCAAATTTCGTCTAAAAATCAGCAAATCTGATCAAAGCTGATCAAAGTAGCATTTAACTCAGAATTAACTACTTGAAACCTTCAATTCCTATCAAAACAAGCCTAAAACTAAAACAATATCATAATCAAACCTCATAACCATCAAAAGTTGCATAATTGCTTTTAAAAGCCGCACGTGAACAAGAAAAAATTCGCTCGCTTAGAAAATTTTTTCACATATCAATTTCTCGCTCTCTCAAAAACAGCGGTATGAACAAAAACCACTCTCTTTTCGCTCCGCTCTCAATTTTTGTTCAGCCCCAAGATCACTCCAAATTTTTTCACGCGTTGCATTTCCGGCTTCAAAAATCACTCCAATAAAATTGATTAAAAAAAAGACTTCTCCAATACTCCTCTTCGAGTCGTAAAATTTCACGCATGCATCAAGCCGACTCGATTTATTTTATTTTTCGCTGCCGTTTTTTACTCAAGCGTGATTTTAAAAAAAATCACCGCTCTAATTTGACTTCTCAGTGACATGAAAAAGTCGAAAAAAGTTAAGTGAACAGATCTCAAAAATACAGCGCACCAAAACAATTCAAATCCTTTATATTGGAAATATGGAAGGAGAAGGAGGGTGAAGTGGGGTTTTGAGGGAGGACGAAGAGTCGTTCACGCAAGAAAGTTTTCATGATTCCGAGTAAACTACGTGCTCCGCGAAATCAGCTCAACTTAAGCATTTTTCCATTAAGTCTTGCAAAATTTATTTTGTGGAGTCTGGTCAAGGTCGTCATTAATTGTTCGCAAACAAATTTTGTAGCAATTATGTTAGTCCTGCATTCTTTTTTAATTTAGTTTGCGAACAATTAATGACGACCTTGACCTGACTCCACAAAATAAATTTTGCAAGACTTAATGGAAAATGGAAAAATGATTAAGTTGAGCTGATTTCGCGTGGCACGTAGTTTACTCGGGCTCATGAAAACTGATGATTTGCGATAAATGAGAATAAGAAGACCAACAAGACCCAAATAGTGGCCATAAACTTAGCAAGCGATCAGCAAATCATTGCGAGTTTTTTGGATCGTGACCAATGACATGTACTGGACAACTTTCTGAAATAATATGATCACCACAATTAATTCAGATTGCGAACTACAATATTTAAAGATTTGGCCTATTAAAAAATACGACATTCACTTTTTAACGAGTGTGTAATACCAAATAGCTGACAGTAATAAAGCCTATTATTGGCTGACCTGATGTAGGCATCCAGACATTTCCGGTTTAGAATAGACAGATTGTTGGGGGAATTGGCATCTAGTGATATTGGTCCACGGCTGACAATAGTGTTCGATTCAGTTAAAGGAGAGTTATTTGAATCTGAAATAAACTAACGAGAATCGGTCATGTGAGTTCGCGTTTAATGTGGAGACCAGTCACTTGCCAAACATCAAATTTAAATCGTAAAATTGAACATCTGTGTCTTTATTCCTAGTCCTTCTCCTATTACACGAGCGCGTTGACCTGTCACTAAAGGATCTTTTCAAGCTCCACCTGCAGTCCCATTATAGGTAGATTCACCTTTTTGCCACTGCGACGGTTTATATTTTTTAATATCAGCTTTAACACTATTTTGAGTTTTGTTGAAGACAGCTTAAAAATGTTTTTTCCCTAAAAACTTTGACGTCCCATGCAAACCATGACGTCAAATGAAGAAACGTTCTCAAAATTGACATTCCAAATTGACAACAAAAATATATCGACTAACTTATATTGACAACGCTGACAAAAACGGGAAAAACGAAAAATTCCATTTGTCAATTTCTAAAACACAACCATAGCCACCAGATGGCCGAAATATCTCTTAATTAGACCTGCGGGGCCGTTGAGAAGATAGAAATAAATCAAGAACTGAGTCGATGGAGTCAGCAACACGATCTCTAACATCTCTCATAACCAGTAGTTTTCTGTGTTTCTGTGTTTTTGCTTTATTAGAAACAGCCTTCAATGAATAGGAGTTCTCTATTGACCTTGAAAAGGTTTAGAGTAACCTTGAGTTACCTTAATATTGGTGGTAAAAATAATTTAGGGTGAGGTAAGATATTTATGATGAAAAAATATCTCGCAATTCAGCTAAAACTTACTGCTCCTGAGTGCAACAAATGATGTCACGAATATAAAAACTGTTTGAAATCGGCCTCAAAAAGTCGACAAACACAAAACGACCCACGTCTAGACAACTTTTTAAGGGTTAAAAAAATTCCTATCGACTAGGAGTTCCGCCGTAATAGACTCCAGCATAAACTACTCGGCTATCAGGCCCTTGTATAATTACCTAGTAGAAAAAAGCACCCTTGTTCAAACATCCTAATGTCAAAAGACTTCATTCTCTTCTAGAGCAGGCGCCTGGTTAAACTCAACCTCAACCTGGTTAAACAAAAAAAACAAACAAAAACATTGCCTGAAGAATTCCGAAAGCGACTCGGAGCGTAAAAACTTCACGAAAACTGTACCGTAATTGCAGCAAAAGCCATTGCCTTTTGTATTATACCACCAACTCATTACCTCCCCAGATCTGATCTAAAAATTGGTGAAGTTTAAAGCACTGTCACCAAGAAAAACATTATTTTATATCATTGAAAACGCTTGGTAACGTTAAAAAAGGCCGAAATAATTAGGAGGGTCAAAATACTGATAAGGTGAAAAAACTGACCGGGCTATCAATTGCCCTCAAATAATTTATGATTCTAATCTCAAAAAGATCGCGAAAGCAAACGGCAGAAAATAATCTTCAAAACTATAAATTTCAACAAAGAATGCCCAAATTTAAGAATCCGAGAACCACTACAATTAGATTTCTAATCACTGCAATTAGGACAGAAACAACACATATACTCTGCCTTGTTGTATATATGCCAGACAACATGATTTCATACGAATTCAAAAATTAAATTAAACAGAAAAGACATAAGCAACAGAATAAAAGTCAAAGGAGAAAAAAACGTTTAAAAACAAAACCAAGGCCGGAAGAAAACTGCAATAAACAGTAATAAGTGGAAATTTTGGAAAATGCTTTCTAGCAAACTCTCAGCACTGCCTTATGTTGAATGAAATCAATTGCAAACTAAAGAAATGACAAAAATCTGAGAAAAAGCTGAAATCATTCAATTTTTTAGCAACTGAAAATTTTCAATATAACGAATACAAATGAAAGTTCCAGGACAAAGCTAGAATAATACTCACAAGAATTTGAAGATTATGGACACAATATAAGGAAAACAGTAATAAAAAGACTAATATTGGATTTTTGACAGTTAAAAATCAAATTGAAATTAAGAAAAACGAATACATTTCATTGTAGTACATTTCATCCGAGACAAATACCCATCCTCCGGATCTGAAAAAAAAAGAGAAAAAGCAGACTTCAAAACATACGAAACAATGAAATATTGCAAAAAAAATGGTCAAAAAACTTTTCAAGAATGCATTAATGAAAAAATTTTCTGAAAACTGTTTTTCAAAAACTTAATGCCAAAAAATGATTGAATTTTTAAAAACAAAATTAAAGTCCCTCATGTTGCACAAAAAGTTTTTAGTATTTAAAACTAAAATAAACGAAAAACTGACCAAATCGGATTAGCATATGTACAATTTTATACCTCATCGAGGTAGAAAGAGGCGTTGAGTATATAAATTATCAATGGGAAGTTGTCAAACTAACTGGTTCTTGACAAAAAGACGACTGAAAGATCCGAAAATGAAAAAACTAATAGAGAAAAGTCAAAAAATCAAGAAATGTGCCAATTTTTTGAATTTGAAACGCATTTTCAGGCTCTACAAAACACTGTGGTATCAATTTCCAAGGTTTACATTTCAATAAAGCCTCGAATAAAAATTATTTCTCCAAAAAAATACAAGCAAAAAAACTGGACTACTTAGACGAAAAAACGGCTAAAAATGGTTATCTATAAGCGCCATTCATTCAAAAACTACTTTTCAAAGTCAAAAAGTCATTCACTAAATGCAGCACAGGATCAAAAAACATCTCTTGCTCAAAAAAATTATTTCACGCAATTAGGAAATTTTACTCACTTTCGCTTGTCGGTCAACACATCGTCTGAACGAATAGTACTTCAGGTAAACAAAACCTTAATAAAACCAATACTCCTCTTAGAGTCATAAAAACAATACTCAACAGCAGTTAGTTTCGTATACACCTGTAGAGAAACACAACTCCTATTCCAGTCTCAAGATCCCAGGTCTACAGAGACAAAGTTATGCTCAGCTTGCAGAAAACACACCCAGTCGTTTGCCCGAAAATAGCTGCCCGATTGAAAGAATATATAACAATGAAAAACAATATTTGTACAAAAATATTTTTGAAGTGCAAACTATTTTTTCACATCAATCCGTAATTAGACACTCTTGTTTCCTGATGTGGGACACTGGAGCTAGTACCACAACTAGAAAGCATTAGAGATGGTAACTAAGACTAATAAAACAACGTTCAAGTAGTGGGCATCTAAACTGGGGCATTATATGATTAGCACGTTTCTATTCTTGATTTCGTTTTTTTAATGAATCCGTTCATTTCAGATTGCTTTGCTGAGCAACTGCTGTTTAAAAGCATTTTTGCTAGAATGAGCGCTGAATACAACTAGCCTAGAGAGGTCAAAGAGTATTTATACAAAATGCTCAACAAGCTATCACTTACAGGAAAGAAATAAAGTTTTATTCGACGAAGTAGAAAACATAGCAGGCCAAGTTTCCTTGACTAAACAAAAAACCAAGCCAATAATTGAATATTGAAATATTGGGATAAAAATTTCAAAAAACCCAGTCGTAAAAATCGATATAGTAAAATCAAAGCGAGAAAGCGATTTTTGTTCAAACACAGTTTTCTGACTCTGTTTCAAACTTTGACAGAAAAAAAATTCACGCCGAGAGACCCCTCGCTTTGTCGCTCCATTACCTGTTCGTACCACAACGCGTGATCAAAATCATCACGTCAAATTGACTTGAAAACTGATGTGTGCAAATGTGTGAACGAGGGTTAGGTACTGGAGGTAGTTTGGTGGATAGGAGGAATTGTTATGGGATCAGAACTTAACTTCTCCAAAATTGCCTTCTGACCATGAATTGTACCAGCAGTTCTTAATTACTATACATAAACAAAGCTACTGTTAAAGTCCAATCGCTCAAAACCAACCGAGGTCAATCTTCAAAAAGAAAACTAAGTTCAAGAAAACTCTTCGAGTCATAAAAACACATACGTTTACAATAATTGCTTCGCGAATTAATCAAAGAGGTTACAACTAGTAGTTGTGTTCCCTGGAAAATCAAACTTGTAACTGATGAAATCAGAGCTGGCGTTATCTGCAGAGAACAAAACCTCCTCGCGTAAACAACAACAACAACAACAACAATGAGCTAAAAAAGAGCCAAGCAACCGCTTCATGGGTTTGGAAAACAACTTGGTTACCACCAACCTTGATGTGTTGATCGCTGGCCTAAAGCGCCAGTTGGCAAGTTTGCGTGTTGTTTCTGTGCGTGTTTTGAAGTGTCCAAATTACGACCATTGTCAATCTTCCGTCTCTTACATCCTCCCCGTTTTCTGTTCTCACGAACCGCTAAAACGATCCAATTTGCCCAGCTTAACTTAACTCACTACAGAAGGCAAAGTTGAAGAGAATCACCCATAAAATTATGAGTTGACTCTACACCACAGGCTTGAAAGGTATTGGCTACCCATAACGCTATCAAGAATGCATCCCGTAAAACCGTTTGAAGGGAATGAGTAGGATATTATTTTTAAGACAAAATTATAGCCCCCATTATGTGCAGGGGTGCATAAGGTACTATTAGGTAATATCATTGGATCTTTTCCGCGTTTGTGTGCCGCCCTGTAACAGAGCACGAACCATTGTAACTGGGGTAGGGGTTAGGTAGAAATAAAGGACTGAAGAAAGAGAGAGCGAAAGAGGGAAATGATGACAGGAAATGGGTACTTTTATGCCTGGAGGACGCAATCTGATTCAAAAATGAATACTGATCGGGTTAAATCCTCTCATAGTTTATCCCCTAAGTTACTTAAAGGAAAATCAAAGAGAATCAACGCGATAAAAGAGGATGAACCTTCCCTTATACATTGTGAACCCCCAGTACGTTATGTACGTCTTAGAACACGTGCCATTACACTGTAAATCATTGTCATACAATACAGCGCGTGTTCTTTTGGGTCGCAAAAGATATGTGAATCTATTCCGTTTGCCCCCCTCTCCCCCCCAGTTTAGCGGGCATATCTTTTACTCTCCCCAGGTGCACGTGCTACTTTTTAAATAATAACGTTTTATATGTGGGCGGGGGAAAAACAGTGGGTGGGGGGGGGGGCAGAATTATCAATTATGGTAATGGGGGAGGGAGTTCATAGACTCTAGTTCTATTTATATGGGGTCTTTGAAGAAAAACAGTAAAAATTTTATCAACTTTTTTAAGCTACGTGGGATTCAAGTTATCATTTTAGCGTCACTGCTTAGGATTTGTTAGTCTCATCCATCAATTACTCCTATTGTGGGGCCACAAACGTACATGTTGTCAACATTCCTAGCTGTACACATCTGTGATATCTACACGCAGCACAGTTGCGTCTCGTCTCTTTTGTGATCTCACAGTTGCCACTGAACTTGCACTGATAGCTCTGTTTCTGTTGAACCACTCGGCGGAAGAATCCCTTACAGCTTTCACAGCAATCAATCCCATAGTGATGCCTAAAAATGAAAAAAAACTAGCTCTAATAGCTGAATCAATAAAAAGGCTTAGCTAGCAATAACAAAAAATTACAAAGGTCAAGGAGTATAATAGATTTTAAGAGATACAATAATAATTTTAAAAGATATAACAGATTTCAATAAATTTCAGTTTAAAAACTTAACTTTTTTTGGAAATCAAATGTAGATGCGAGGCAGAATTAAAACGATTATAGCAATTTTATAACGCTTAATTGCCTGAGACATTTTAAAATTATTCATCATAACCAACTAACGTCGGGCGAATTGCTAGATAGGTGGGTGGGTGGATGGGTGAGTAGGTAGGCAGGGATGGGTAGGGCTGAGGTGGTGGAGGTACTGGAAAGAAAAATTCCTAAAATTACCTCTCGACCTTGAATATTACAAGCAGATTTTTATTACTAGGTCAGAAAATAAGCTATTGTTAAAATCCAATGTTCCAAAACATAAGTCAACGTTCTAGAATAGAAGTCAACGTTCAAAAGAAGTCAATGTTTGAAAGAAAATAGGTTCAAGTCATAAGAAAACTTGGTTTATCAAATAAAGAAAATCCGTAGAAAAGCAAAATTCCACTTCTAGTAGTAACATCCAGAAAGCTCGCTTTTTCGTTTCGTGGCCTTTTATGAACTGAAGTCATTGCTTTCGTACTACTTGTCTTAATTTCCTACTGTCTAAACTTTAGAGCCTGCCATCCTATATGTCTAATCACCTGTCTCGGGGCACTTACCAATTAAATGCATTTTAATTACAATAAGAGAATGAAAGTATACTTTGAAAGTAAACTGAAATTTGCGCAAAACATTAAAGAAGGCTACAGTAGGTCGAATACAAAATTTGAACAACATTCAATACATAGTAAAAAAACACTGCATTTTAATGCAACGAAACGAAAAATGAATAGACCTGGCCTTCTGTCTTATTTGGTTACAAAAAGAGTTTTCGCTCTTCAATAACAAAAGCTATTGAACAAACTGAAACAGGTTTCGCAAAAAAAAACTATTTAAGATGGAGCTCAGCTGGTGTAGAAGTCGTTGGAATCCTTATGGGGGGTTTGATTAAACTAAACAACTTGAGAAAACCCCAAGCAAAGGCTATGAAACAATAACCAAAAAAGTAACTTTGGAGACATAAAAATCGGGATAAAAAGTAAGATTCATTAGGCTTTTGAAAATCAATGGGGTTGAAGATTTTACAAAAAAAAACAATTTTAATCCAAAACAAATTACATACAATAAGATCTCACAAAAATCCAATAAAAGCGCCAGAAGCAAATTGAGAAAGTGCCAGATAAACGATAAGAAATAAATACCAAACTAGCGGGCCACAAAATTACGGATAAATAGATAACTTCATTTGGCGTTTGAAACTCAATAGGGTGTAAGAATTTGCAAAAATTACAATTTGAAACCAAAACAAATTACATACAATTAGAACGCATAAATATTTGTCTTATTTTTCTAATGTCTAAACTTTCAAGCCTGCCAATCTAGAGGTCCAATCACCTATCTCGGGGCACATACTATTTAAACACATTTTACTTACAATGAGAGATAGAATGAGAGATAGATAATTACAATGAGAGATAGATTTTAAAAGTAAACTCGGTTTTGCGCAAAACATTAATAAAGGCTGCAGTAGGTCGAACAAATAAATGTTAAACAAAATTCGTTACATAGTAAAAACAATTCCTGCAAGGTAAGGCAACTAAACGAAAAATGAATACACCTGGCCTTCTGTCTTCCTTGGTTACAAAAAAGTTTTGTACATTCAATAACACATGCTATCGAACAAACAAACAGACTTAGCAAACAACTATTAAAGATAGAGCTCAGGTGGTTTAAAAGTCGTTGGATTCCTCGTGGGGGAGTTTGATTAAAATAAACAACTTGAGAAAACCCCAAACAAATGCTATGAAATAATAACCCAAAAAGTATTTTGTGGACACAAAAATCAGGATAAAAAGTAAGCTTCATTAGGCTTTTGAAAATCAATGGGGTTGAAGATTTTACAAGAAATACAATCTTAACCCAAAACAAATTACATACAATTAGATCTCACAAAAACCCATTAGAAGTGCCACTAGCAACTTGATCAAATGCCAGATAAACGATAAGAAATACCAAACTTGCGGGCCTCAAAATTAGGGATAAAAAGATATCTTCATTTGGCATTTGAAACTCAATAGGGTGTAAGAATTTGCAAAAATTACAATTTGAAACCAAAACAAATTACATACAATTAGAACGCATAATTATGAATGACAGCAAAATAGATCAAGCGAAATTCAAGAAGTCAACTCTTAAAAAGTCACTCAAGACACGAAATCAAAAGAATGTTCTAGAAGTTAAACGCAAAAACGGTCAACATACAAAGTTTTGCCTACAAAAGACCCACATTTAAAAAAGGACTTCAAATTTTGTTCAAGCAATCAAAAACTCCTCAAGTTGACAATGTTTTAAACAAACCATTTCACTCAAACTTTTCAAGAGGCTAAGTGGAAATGGGCTCGATTCCGAACATTGGTGCTAAAACAGTTTCTCATGTGGACTAGAAATGACTCAAAACAGGAATTTTAGCGAAGAATTTGAAAAATTAGCGCAGATCCGTTCTATACCTAAATTATTTTTTGAATTTTTCTCAATTTGCATGAGCAAACGTACAGATTCATTGACCGACATCAAAATTCACTCATGACACCATTTAAAGGCCATTTTAAATGAGTGATGAAAAATGGACAAATTAAAAGTCATTTTAAATGAGTGGTGAAAAACAGCAAAAAGGGACAAAACCCGCAAGACCATCAAAGATGGGCAAGAATTGCCAGAAGGCAGAAAGTGTGGCGTTATATTCTTTATTTCAAAATCACCATTTCATAAAAAAGCTTTTTTGTTAGATTAACTCTAGGCGCACACCGCTTTGAAATAACTCCACATATATTGGTCTGGGATGCCCTCAAAAAACCTATACTAGAAAACTACAAAAAATGACACTTTTTCAAAAAAAAGTAATTAAATACGCCCTTTCTTTAAAGTTCATTCAATGCATAAAACACTTCAAATTATTACTTATACTTAGCCGCTGTACATACGCACACTTAATAAATTTTGGCATCAATACTTATCACCTTAATATATTTTGCCGACTTAGTTATTATGGCAAAGTCACGTCTAAAAATTTAATCCAATTCTTTCCATTCACGTTTAAACGGTATCATCAATTTAGAGTCAATGAAGTAATTTCAGACCCATAATAAGAATAGGTAACATTCAACACTCTATCTAATGAGTCTCTGCTAAAAAGACAAAAAAGCCTGCGTCATATTTTCTATGGTGTTTTGTGAAGATAGTTTCCTTTCCTGTTTATTAGTTTGCAATTCTTTACTGGCGTGTAATTTTGGGTCTGAATGTATAAAAATATAGCTCGAGTGCGTTTTCTACTTTATCTAACCGACAAATAAACCACCTACAATGCATTAAGATCAAACCAGACAGTTCGGGGGCCTAGAAATTTTCTTATAAAATGCGTGATAGCGGCAACAGCTTACCATATCAATTAACAACAAATAAACGCCTTTTGCGCATTCAAAAAAAATGAATAAACGCTTCTTATAGCATCCAATCAACATAAGGATCTATTAATTAGAAATCTTTTACTGTTTACTTTCAATACTTTAGGCATAATCAGACATAAGATACGCATACAGACTTTGACGGGAAGCAACCTGCATAAAGAAGAGCTAATAAAACCAAGGATTATACCAAAACATGCACGAAAATGTCTTAGATGTTTTAGAAATGCATTTCAGGGCAATAGCATCTCTTAGTGGTAGTAGTATTCCAATTTCATCACTCACCAGAGGTGCCCTGTATTTAAAATTGTGAGTGGGTAAGGGATTGACAATTAACAAACCTCCTTCGAAACTTTGGGGAGGTTCAGTTAGTTGTGAAATACTTGGGAGTATTTTCGAAATTATGTTTAAAAAAAGGAAAACTAACCTCTGGTCTGAAAATTATTTGATGGATTAAAAATTTTGTATTTTAGTTTAAGATCCGGAGAACTATTATTTTTATTTCTATTAAAACAAGCTTTCACGGCCAAACTTAATAACTTTTTGAGTGAGGTCATCAGATTGATGCAGATTGACTGATGAGAATCGCAGAGTTATCAACATGACTGAGGACAAGAGTGATTGTACATTGGATTTCAACAAAATACTCTTATCGTTAACGTTCACAATAAAATCACACAAAACAGTTCAAAATGTTGAAAATTAAATTTTTGTGTTGTTACAAAAGGTAAATCTAAAACAAATCCTACGGTCAAAGCAAACATTTAAAAAAACAAAAATTAACTTAGATTTTTGCGAAAACAAAACGGTAAAAACAAACGGGGCAATTAGCGCTGATTTCGATCTATGAAGTCAACTGTTTTAAATGGCCAAAAATTGCCATAGAATAAACGTCGGGCGAATTGCTCTCAAACAACCGGCGAGGGGTTGGCTTCGTCAGTAGCTCGCCATGGTTTAGTCAGGCTAGCTTTAGCTTAATTGAAGGGACGCGAGGTGAGCGCGGGGGTGACCGGGCCCATATGGGTGACCGGGCCCATAGGACGAAAAGTCAAATGGGCCAGACGAAAAATCGGTGAAGCAAAAAATCGCATCAAAAAAGAACGACAGGACTAATATAATTGCCACAAACTTCGTTTGAGAGCAATTAATAACTAAGGAATGCATGCCAAAAACAAAATTTGCCAAATATGCTTTTGGTAAAGCTAAATTTTTTCCAATATCACCCACTTTAGCAAAAAAAATGCTCCATTAGTAAATTTGTGGAATCAATGTTTGTTCTCTTTCAGAAATCATAGTACCATTTAAAAATCAAGAGGCCCTTGCGGTGCCGAAGCCTCATGTAAAGTTCATAAAGTCTACCCCAGAATCTCATAACAATCAATTTAAAAACAATGATCCAGAGATATTTAACAAGTTATTATATGTTCATGCTAATGGTAATTTTTGTTTATCATTATCTGATGATAAAACTCGAGGGAAGACACAAAAACTAGCCTCGTTGTCTTTCTCCTCCATTGATGTATTTGAATGTCACTATTCATTTTGCACTTTCTATTAATTGAAATTAATTTTTTTTAAACCAGAGATCATATCAGATACTTGAACAAAACTATTTTTTACAATTATGAATGTTTAGTTATGAGATAAAATAATTTGCCAAACTTGGAACTCAAATGGAAGCAATTCTGAGCACACAAACTGAGTGCTCTAAAAATCATTATGATGAGGATTAAAGGAGGCAGATGCAAACAAAAAACAATGCACCAAATTTGGGCTTACCCAGAAGAAACATCTCCACATATTGGACACAGGTACCCTGCAGTAATACTGGCACTATATCCAGACACACTTCCAGCACGTTTCTCACCTCCACCACAAGAGGCAACGGAGGAGGCGTAACTAATATTAGATGACATGTCAGAAGTTGAGAATTCTGCTGCTGAACATGGAATATCTGGAGGCGATTCATCAGCGACTAAACAAAAAGACGAATTTTCTTCGATATTTTTTTTGGTTCCTAATCATGTTTCCGATGCATGTGACAAGCCTGAGCAATTCAAGTCCAGCCAATTTATGGAAAGAAACTATTTTTGTAAACCATGAAAAAAATTAATTTAATTACAAAAAAACCTCACTCTTCGATCAAAACAATCAACACATTTTCCTTTTGAACTCTCAATACGCTCAAGCAACCAGGCAAAGACTGACAACAAGACTGACAAATTTGCAGTTAAGCCAATAAAAAACAAACTTCTAGAAATTGCATCGAAACAAATTGCAACTAAACTCAAGATTTGTCGGAAAATAAGTATCGAGGAGAGAAACACTTATAAACTACGATAGAAAAGTTTAACAGCTATATGAAAAAAGATATTTCAAAAGAACGAACTCAAAATTAGCTGTTCAATATGAGGTTCTCAAAAACAAAATTAGGCATGAAACCATGCCACTCACCGAACCTACATCCTTTAAAGTTGTTGAGCTAAACCTTCAACCTTACTAGTGATAACAAAAAGGAATTATGCACATAAAGGCAAGCAGATAGTTTTTTACAAAACTATTTTGACCATCAAGAATTCTCAAACACAATACTGGTTTCAAAATCCAATATCAAAATTAACTACAATACCAAAAAGAAAACATCAACCGACTAATGAGGAAAATTGCTCGAAAAACTGGCGAGGCGAAATAATTCAGAGGGGGTTTAGCATAAATAAATTTTATTTATGTAAATTTTAGTGGATCGAACACTTAATCTCCTGCATAATAGAACGACACATTAACCACTCGACTAGCAGGGCCTGGCACATTCCTATATTACCATCAGTTTTGCTTTAGTGACAGTTTACTTCTAAATGACAGCAAGCAATTTCAATCAAACAGAATTCAAGAGTAAAAAGTTCACACGAGAATTGTAAACGAAAAAGTGCAAAAACGTTCTACTGAAAATTTTGCAAAAGAACTCGAGGGATTACTCTGATCGAAACAATTGTTCCATAATCATGTGCCACAGGAATGTTAATGTAGATTAAACCCAGAATCTATAGCATATAAAAAAACAAGACGTTAAATATCTATAACAAATACTTTGATTTGCATTCAGTCATCAACTTACAACAAAAAGGAGCAGTGAAAAATGTTCTTTGAAAAACTCTTCAAACGTTGACATTAAGAGCTGCTGGGAAATGGAAAGAAAAGTTTTATTGAACAACTTTACCATAAGTTTCAAAAAACTGACGAATTATTACAGAGAAAAAAATTATAAACACCGCGGTCAAACAACATTAGTGACGCAAGCATTAAATGATAATTGTAGACTTTAACATATCAATAATCGAAGGAAATAAAATCATTCAACTATTTTCCAATAAAAAATATCCAACACATTATTTCCCTAACACCTGGAAGAAATTTTTCTTAAAACAGCATGAAAACCACTACACGGCGGAAATTTTAAGTAGCTCAAATGAAAAAATGGAATCAACACAATAATAAAAAGAATTTCAGAAAAATTTTAGTTTTGCCAGACAAAAAGCTTCTCCGCGGCAATTTTTGGTCTATGCATTATAATTTAAAACCACTTCAATATAAAAAAAGCTTCAAATCAAAGAATGACAAAATTATTCTACGCGAATTAAAAAAGGACGATAAACACAAAAGGACGAATGTTATTAGCGAAAGTAGCAAAAAAGCCGTCCTCAATTCTTAAATCCAGATCAATCTGCCTGATAGGATATCGGATGCCCTTCGCTTTAGGTTAATGAGATTGTGTCAGCACTTTTAAACGTAGTCCTCTCAACAAATGAAAACTAAAAATGGCTTAAAAAGGTTTTTTCGGTGTCCATTATACCATAGCTGGCAGATTGACAGAAAAAACGCAATATCTTCGTAGATCTGAAGTTCTTTCTTTTAAATGCTGAGATGTTATATTTTCAATAAAAATCTGTTTAACTTACTGCTGCCTCTATTAGTTGCCCTCAAATACCCTTCAATTAGAGTTACACGCACTCACTTGACCTTATCTTATTGAATCAAACTAAAAAAATTAATTGCAGAGTGAGGAAGTCAATTTTGAGAGTGAGCTGTAAGTCGCGTGTGACCAAAAATTTAATCACGCGAATGAACAAAAAACTCGCTCCACTAGGATTGCAAAATGCCGGTCACGCATGCAAATCAGTAGAAATTGCATGTACGAATGAACAAAAATGGTCGTAACAAAAATCCTGACGATGAAATAAAAAACCAAGAGAAGGCCAATAATAGCCCCAGCTATCGCTTTGCTGCTATTAAACATGACTTTATAAACTTCATTGTTCCGAGTTTACTAAGAGTGGAAAACGACGTCACGCAAGCAATTCGGTTGAAATTGCATGAGAGATTGAACAAAAAGCAGATTTTATGAGATTTTGACGTCATATGGTCCTAATAAAAAATCTTGTCGACGACATAAAAAAACAATAGAAGGCCAATGATAGACTCAGCTATCGCTTTGCGCTATTAAAAAACACTTGTTCAACAAGGAGGTGAGCAAACGTTTTTAACCTTCAAGAAGAAAGCTACTAATGATATATGGGAAAAACCTGTAACAATTTACATTTTGAAAATGGCTGAAAATATGAATATTAGCAGCAAATCAAGCAGCTTCATATTGCTCGCTTAAAGACCGACTTTGATATTAATCTTTAATTGTGCTCCTTCAATGGGTTTATTGCTATTCATTGAAACTTCATTGCTATTTTAGTTTACGGAATGAAAAATAAAACAAAGTACAAAAGGACGATGTCGAGCATAACATAGTCAAAAAAATCTGAAACAAGCCAGAGATTATTGAATCAACTATAATAACGCACTAAAACTACAATCTGTCACATAAAACGTCAATTCTTAATTTTCTTCAGCAAAGAAAGATTAAAAAATTGACCCTAAATAACATGTTAAAAACGTGCAAAAATCAATGACAAGATTTCAGTTGTTAATATTCACAATTTCTGCCACCTCGAACCTCAAATCTTATGTCCCAAGGAGATGTTGAAGACAATATAACAAAAACTGTGCAACAAAATGAACGAACTTCAATAAAAACTTTCAAATAAAAGAACCGGCAAAAAATTTATTAAATTCAGACGCATAAATCAGAAGTAATTCGAAAAACTGAAATAAATCAAAAACGAAAGAACAAAAAGGAAAGAAACCAAGAACAGCAAGCGAGATCAGAATATGCTTCAAAAATACTCACAGACGAAATCCAATGCAAAACGAAAACTTCCGAAGCAGTTCTGTATCCATTAAAAAATCCTTTATTCTCACAGCTCGTTCTATAATTTACAGGCAACTCAAAAACTACATGCAAAACAAAATCTAAAGGATGGTTGTTTTCTTTTCAGAACAATGAAAGCCAACAGTAGTTTAACATAGTGTTTCCAATAAACAGAAAACGGGAAGAATTAAAGAATACCCATTGAAAAAAATTTGAATATTGAAATCTGCAAAGTTTATCTAATTCATTCCTGAGAGACCGAAGAAATTTTCACAAACCACTAGCAGAAAAAACCTTAAATATAAAAGACCTAACCTGAACAAAAAAGCAACTAAAGGCATCCAAAAGGGGGGAATAGCTATAAACTGAATAAAAATTAATTAAAGCTAATAACGTAAATTGTGAAGATCAGTTTCTGTAACAAGTCTTAGAGCAATTTTTGTTCAGCAGACCTCACGTGCAGAACAAAATAACACTCCTAGCAAAAATTTCTTTTTGAATATGCAAAAACGAATACAACATCACTATCAGCGCGCTCAGATTACAGCTCACCGAAAAAGTAATCAACTGGACAACATTTTTTTGTCAATGCCCGATCGCATTAACATGATAGCACACATCCTGCAGAGAATCCCTCGAAAAAAGTGTTGTCGCATCAAAAAAGGGAACGCTATCTTCAAGATCCTGAAATTTTGTTCAAAAGACGTGCGAACAATATCAAAATTATGGCTCAAGTTTTGATGAACAGTTCTATACAGTATAAAATGAGGCCTCATTTGCTTCGTTAATTAACAATTACATAATTGAATACCTATATACAAATCACCAGTAATAGCTTCACTGCCAGAAACGTGCATGTTTGACACATGTCGAGAAGTAGAACGTGTAAATACTGAAGAAGCAGCATTGTACATCTCGTTGTCCACAATAACACTGGCTCCTTGACCTCTCTCCATTCTCCTCATAGGCACTATCATGACCTCATCGTCTCGCATTCTCTCTGAATACGCCCGCTGGTTGTCCTGCCACGCGCAAGTGCCGAAAGCAGTCCCATTTGTAGAAAACTGAAGCAAATTGTCACTCACAGCTAATGCTCAGAAAGGAACTGTTTACAGCCTCATATTAATGAGAACTATAAGTTGTTCCCTGTTTGCCACGGTGAGAAGACTTAGTTATTGTGGGCAAAAAGATGTTCAATCAATTGACGCAGAAAAAGAGTAAACTCAAGAAATCGTTCGTAACCCGACAAGCAGAAATACGGCGAGAAAAGTAGCTATTAATTCGAAATTTAAAAATTTACGGAAACGTGAGCCTTTGATAGTGAGCAAAACATTTAAGGCACAATTAAACGCGAAAAGGAACAGAAAAATGTGGACAAAGGAAAACTCAGGATTTTCTTCTTCGTTTGATGTTAAAATTATCCAAATAAATCATGTTATATTGAATAAATTCAGACTATTCATCACCGGAAAAAATTTTTTGATAAAAACAGTGAGAATAAAATAACACAGAGGACAAAAAAACTATCTAGTTCGCAAATATCTGGTACAATTAGGTGTTTAGTTTGGCGCGCAACTACATCAGATCTAGTTTTATTCTCATTGCCGACTCTTATAATCAAGAACTGTTCCGATTGTATTGAGGCAATTTTTTTTTCAAAACATTTTTTCATTTTTCGACTGACTTTTCGATGACTGACGAAAATGATTTCAAATCCAGGCTCAATTAACGCCAGTCTTATTTACATTAAAATGAGCTCCAATAAACATAGTATATTAGCATTTGAGAATTAGCTAAAGGTTTTAATAGATTATTGCCTCTGGTTCTACGAGTTCCTTAAAAGAACGTTGTGATTTTTGCATGTTTGCCATTTTTGAGGTTCAACATTCTGCTCGACAATGTATCACATTAGCGACATGTCCAATTGACGTCTAAAGAACAACAGAATGCGCAACGTAGACTATTCAACGTCTTTGGTCAATATCTTGTGGTTTTGACGGCACCGAAATCGTTCGCCAGCAAAATTTATCAGAAATTTTAAACTTCACCTATGTTAGTTATTCTTTTTTCAGTCGCTCAAAACATCCTCGATTATGAAAGATCTCAATGACTTCTTTCGAATGCTTGAATTAACCAACTCATTAATTTCATATAGCTAATGGTTTTAATGACTTTCAGATGAAATATTTATAAAAAACAGACAGGAGATTTTTGGATCTTCCCTTTTGAGTTTGGCAACATCTAACTTAGTCTCATTGTCGATAGGTATCAGCAACTTTTTTACTGAACCAAATATTTATTTTTCTGTTGGTCATGTCTTTCGACTGATGTCTTTATGGCTGAGACTATTTGTTTTCTTAAGAATTTTTATGAGTTTTCTATAACGGTCAATATTTAATATTTTTGTCTTCTTCACTTAGTTAAAGTCTTAGTTAAAGTTTTTTATTGGTTTTTATAATACTTTTGTTTCGGAAAAAAAGTTTTTAAAACTTTCTGTTCTGTCCGTATTTATTTTTATTTCTAGTCTATTTATTTTTATTACCTATAATGACTAATAAAGAACCCAATTGGATTCCTAGGGAATTGCAATTTATGCACTTATTGTTTATGTTGAAAGCTTATGCTTCTTAAGACTTCTCAAAAAAACTCGTTTTGAAAAAATCAATTGATTTATTATATTCTTTCTGTCCATAGGTAGCTCAGTCACTGTAAAAGCTTGTCGTATCGTCTTTCAATGAGGAGGTCCCATTGGCGTTCAAAGATTGAATTATTGAATCTATTTAACCTTCTCAGGGAGGAATATATTATCGTTTGTGCTATGACACCACGCCAACTTCTTGTTAATTCAATTGATTTGTTAAAGAAAGTATGCCTTCTTCAATCTTTTTGTATTTGGATGACAAAATTCGGATTAAAATAAAAATGAATTGCATCCTTAAGAGTTTTATGATAACAGTTTTCAACAGCCTGGTCCATTATATATCACGAGGTATAAATGAACCTTTTTTTATAATAACAGTTTTCAAGGGCCTGCTTTACGATAAATCACGAGGTATGAATGAACCTTTTTTGAGTTCTGTTGATACCTAATGGTTTTAATCACTTAGATAATGGTTTTCAAAAATTGAAACTTACTTTTGAACTATTTTTAAAGAAATTATGCCTTTTTTGATCTTTTTGTATTTGCATGACAAAATCTAGATAAATATAAATATGAATTGCGTCCATAAGAGTTTTATAATACCAGTCTTCAATGGCCTGCTCAATAATAAATCCCGAGGTATGAATGAACTTCTTTAACGAGTTCAGTTGATACCTAAAGGTTTCAATCACTTAGATAATGGTTTTCAAAAATCGAAACTTATTTTTGAACTATTTTGAAAGTATGCCTTTTTTGTATTTGCATGACAAAATCTGGATAAATATAAATGTGAATTGCGTCCTCAAGAGTCTTATTATAACAGTTTGAAACGGCCTGCTCAATAATAAATCACCAGGTATAAATGAACCTCTTTAACGAGTTCAGTTGATACCTAATGGTTTTAATAACGTAGATAATGGTTTTCAAAAACTGAAACTTATTTTTGAACTTTTTTACCGTAGCCTTTTTGAATTGTTACGAACTCTCATTAAGGACAGCTCTCATGTCTTTTTGGTAATTAGGCGTTACCTGATGCCAAATTGATTTTGTTATTTGCTTCCACCATCTAAATATAGGCATCGAAATTCGAGTGCAATTAGTGTTCGTTTCATTGGACTTCTACGTTTGTCTTGTCTCCTAGTCTCATTATCGTGAATTTCTATCATCCCTCTAACGCGGCAATATTTTTTCATTTAGTGGTTTGTTGAACAATATGTGAATTTTTGAAGGTTTTTCTATCTCTTCCTCATTTGGTAACCATTTAGTCAAAAACGCGGATTAGCGGGGTCGGAACATTGAGTGCAAAAGCACATTACCGTGCCTCCTTGTTTTTTCTTAAATTTAGATATTTGGATTTCAGCACATGCAGCTGCTGGTTGTCCTCAGTCTCTTTCATAATTTCTAAGTGAAGAGATTTTAATGGTAATTGCGATCAATTTTGATTGCCAAAAGTCAATGTGGTTGCAGCTCTATTTAACTTTCAGTTCTGTTATGTACAAATTTGAGTTTCTAAACTTTTCGGTGACTCATTCAGTTTTATGTTTTCCAAAAATATATATATTTTCTTAAGACAATATTTAAATACCTCCCAGAATTTTACGCCCCCCAGTTACAAATTATATGTTGTTATATAGCACATTGCTATGTAAAAAATAGCACGTGCCCCTGGGGGTAAAAAATATAAGCCCAATAAGCTGGGGGGCAAAACAATAGATTTGCAAAAGGGGGGCTATTCTTCAATAGAATTTAAGCGACCGATTTATTAACCAATCAGAGACGACTAATAACTTTCCACGCATGCGCATACTGTGTTAAACTGAATAAAAAGCGCCGAGCTATGTTTATTAGTCGAATTGAAATACAAAGCAAGAAGAATTTCCGGCTGGCGGGGCGGAGGGTGTACTTCGCGGCGAAAACCGACCCTCGATTTCGAGATTACATCCCAGAGCGCATGAGAGGCATGGCCGTGAACAGCTATCCGCAATTGCGCATAAACTAAAATTCGGCTTTCAAAACTGTAGGCGAACTAATATTGTAGTAAAGTATAGCACAGAAAGGGGGGATTCTAGACTAAGTACCAAGGGGGGCAATTGTTGAAAGATCCATTTACTGAGACAAAATAAAAACAATGGAGGCATCTTGTTTAACGTACATTTGAACAAAGGCAAAGTTTCTTCATTCGTGTACTGAATCGAATTACAATCTATACTCCCAAATGTAGGGATATAAAGGATATTTGTGCTACTTAGAAAATCAAGCAAACATTTTGCTAGCTTTACTCGGCAGTTAGAAACACTTGGTATAGTTCTCACGAAAAGTTCTACTACTTAAAACTTCAATAAAAATTTTTGTAGATCACATTTGAGGTGATATTTTGGTGACCGTACGAATATTCGTGAATGTGCGAGTGGTTAGTCTCATTCTACTCAAATTTCTGTCATAAAAAAATTCTGAGACTTTTTTTTCAAGATTTCTTAAGAAATTTGTTCTATTTTAAATTAACTGCCTCAAATTCATGGATAACAAAATGTCGATTTCAGTTAGAAGAGCAGCACAAATTTATCTTCTCTTCAATCTGTTAAAAAAGAACAACATGATTTATATAGATAGTATCTTTCGTTTGGGCGTATTTATTACGTATCAAGTACGCGTGTAACTTGCGCAATACAATTGATTTTTCAGTACAAGTAAATTAGTCAGTTTGGAGCGAAAACGTAAGAAGGGTAAAAAATACAAAGATTAATTAATTAGAAATTGTGTTTGCTAAAGTGGTAAAGCCTCATTATTATGATTATTATTACCTCAAAGTTGCCTGAGTTGTAATTGGCCGTTAACATCTCACATACTTCAGCTCCATTCCTGTCCAAAACACTGTCATTCTTACCATAATCTGGATACATCGACATGTATAACAGCCTCACGGTAATTCCAAATAAACGGTTCCAAAATAACTGTTCACCCAAAATAACGGTACACTGTAACTCAAAACGCGACAATCATTCAATAACAAAAACGATGGAACCATTTATATCTGCTTTTGTTATCACACAAACCACTCAAAAATTATGCTGTGTGGAAACAAAGTTGATAATGATAATTCATTTAAATTAACATAACTTGATTCAATTTAACATACGATATGAATGATATAGTTACAAGATAACCAGCAGTAAAATTTGGAATGATTTAAACAGGTGAAAGATATCAACATGTTTGGAGGCAACTCAAACAACAAACGTCCACTCAAACGTTCATAGCATTTTTCTTTTTGACATAGAAGAAACAGTACCCAGTATTCAACACCTTAATGTCAAATAAAGTTTTCATCACTGAACACAGAATAGCTAGCACATTTTCAGCTAATTGCTTTCAAGCCGTAATCTGAAAAGAACTTGAACGTCAATGCAACACAAATGTCGTATTACTTTTTTAAAAAGCTTTTCTCTATCTCCGTTGACGTATAAAAGGTTGAAAAAAAGAGGAAATGTATAAGGAAAAATAAAAAGTACGTGGGAGTGCAGTGAAATAGTCTTCTGAATTAGTTGTTCGCTTTATAAAGTAATCTATGGAAAAGGGACAAATTTGTAAGCAGAAGTCGCAGGCTAATTCACAATCCCTATTCACTGTAAAGTAAACATTTCACACTGTTTTGCTTCTTTATTGTCTTTGAAAAAACACCAAATAAATATTGAAAAAAGTACAAAATTTATATGGCTTGTCCTTTTCTCTCATTTCTTTAATTAGCTTAATTGACATCTCAGAAAATACAATATAACATTGTACGCCAGCCCCTATCTACCAAAATGGTCCGTTTTTATTCCACGAAACGTATCTTAATACAGAGGTCGTACATTGTGGAATATTAGGGAATCGGAGAATTTTAATGCATATACCTTTACGAAAAGAAAGCTTAAGAGAAAATGCCAATCTCAGTTAAAAATAAATGCAATCTGCAAAACAACGCACCAAACTAAAGATCACTACACTAGTTAATAAGACAAAAACCATTATAAGTTTATTATAGTTTAACAGTAATGGTTTGGTTATACAAATCTGCATAATTTTATGATAGATAATCGTTGCATTTTGTCTTGAAGCGAGACAATTTTTTACATGTCTCATACCAAAATGAAAGAGCTTCTAACATAATTCTAAATATAGTTTTTGAATTAATCCGGAATTACAGTTATCAGGAGTATTCTCCTCAGAAGAAAACCCTCTCATACTTTACGAAAAATCTAAACCCCCACTTTACTATTTAAATTCATTGTAAGGCCTGGTCCATTTCTGAACCGTCAATTTTTGCAGAATGGCAGTTATTTTTGCTCTAGAAACAACAAGCTATAGCCACCTCAAGGCCTGATTAGTTTTTTTTGTCTAATTCTGATTTCGTGGTCCAGTCCTCTCACAACTACTTTGCAATCCAGCTTTGGCGAGTTGTACTTACTGGCAATGGGGGCAGTTGAGGGAGTTGGTGGCAAGGAGTACCGGGCGCGGGCTGTGCAGTATATGTGTTTGTTGAGAGGATAAAACTTCTCAATACAAAACGACCTTTACGCCTTGTAAATTACAGAGTACCAGAGGATAGAACTACTGCATACTAGAAACACCCAAGAACACACACAAGAAAGCACCAAAGCTTCCAGAACCAATGTACAAAAAATTATAGCCATGAAGAATCTTAGCTAAAAAGCTACAGAATACCAATTCTACTCGTAGAGTCGTAATAACACACAGATTACTGCAAAAATATTTCCATGTTCCAGAAATTAATGAAAGGCATGGCACGAAAAAGGAGCAATTTTCCGGCATCAACAAGCTGATACCTAAAAAGATTTTTTTTGTAATTTTGCTCTGAACGGCTATGGTTGAGTTCAAAACAGGAGCGTCTTCGCTGACAACAAAGTTGAGCCAAAAAATCTAACGGAAGACACAATTAACTTAACAATTTTCTCTTTTATATAGTACTTCCTATGCAAACAAAAAACTCAGAGTAAATTTTCACAATATAGCTGGCAGATTGCCAGAAAATAGCCGCAATAGCTTGGTAGATCTGCAGTCTCAAAATAAACAGTAAAAAAGACAGGACAAAAAATTCGTCTTTTCATTGAAGGCTGATATGTTTTATTTTGATTAAAAATCTGTACAAGTTTTTGCTGCCTCTATTAGCTGCTCTCTAATAACCTTCATTAAGAGTGACACACACCCATTTAACCTAAAAAACTCGCTCCACTAAGAGCCAAAAACGACGTCACGCACGCACTTCAGTTGAAATTGCATGAACGAATGAACAAAAAGCAGATAGCAGATTAGAAGTGGTTGTGACGTCATATGGTCGTAACAAAAATCGCGACGACGAAATAAAAAAACATAGCAAGACAAGTCCTGACGAACAATTCACAGAGTTTTCATTGACGCAACAAAAAACCGGACCTAGAACAGACCATGAGTGAATTTGAAACTTCTAAAGAAAATCAGATAAAAAATAAAAAAAAAACAGTAAATCAATGTCAAAATGCCGCATGTGAAAAAAAAGACTAGCGAGAAATAGATATTTGGTTCAAATAAAAAATAGAGGCCCAGAATGAATTACGAATGGATTGGGAAAACCAATCAGAAACAAATGCGATCCAAAAAATTGAAAAAAAGAGTAAAAAATCAAAGTCAAATTGAGGCATGTGAACAAAAAACCAGTAGCGAGAAAGCGAATTTTTGTTTTCTCTCTTAAACACCGTTTTGTAACTCTACTTTAAAACTAGAGCGAAAATAATTCACGCCTCAAGACCACTCACTTTTGCGCTCCACTTCCTGTTTCGGCGAGACCAAAATCACTACTCCAAATTAACTTCAAAAATCATGAAAATGTGTGAACAGATCTTTTCAAAAAGACAGCGCCCCAATACAATTCAAATGCTTTGAATTGTAAAAACCAAGAGAAGGCCAATAATAACCCCAGTTATCGCTGTGCGGCTATTAAAAAAGAGAAAAACTTCGCTAGAGAGGAACAAAAAAAGAGATCAATCGAAATAGCCACTAAAACAAATTATCGGGTACAATTAGCTGAGAAAAAGTAAAAACTTGGAGGAAAAGCTCAATATGGATAGATTTTTTTCATGGTTAATTTGATTATTATGGTTATGAAAAAAAGTGGCTCGTTTAATTTCCTGACCAATGACTTCACTAAAAAGCAACTAGTCTATACTTTCCGAATTAAACTAATGTATTAATTATTAATGTAAAATAAGAATCAAACTAAGAAAACAACCAACTAATGTCGGACGACTTGGCCGCAAACGACTGGCAACGGGTTGACTTTGGTAATAGCTAGAAGCTCAAGCCAAAGTAGGCTAGTCTCATGGGGTTAGATGCGCTTAAAAGCTTGAAGCGAACAACACGACCAACAAGATTTGTTTGAAAGGAATTTTACCCAAGACATTAAATAAAGCCAAACCAAAATAACAGGATCTAAACATAATCGACTAATGTCAGGCGCAATGCTCTCAAACCACCGGCGCGGTTGGCTTCGGCAGTACCCAACTGGGGCTTAGGGATGCTAGCATTAGGAGGGGGTGCATCGCCAGCTGGAGGATGATGGACGGGAGTTATGGGGGAGGGGGTGGTAGTGACGGGTTAGTGGTGGTGGTGGGGGCGGGACTTAGGGGGAAGGGGGTCGAGATTAACTACAGCCCTTCAAATCATAAATTTGTCTCCTCAAAGTTTCGGTGAATCGCATACATAGAGACTAGCAAGGCACAGGGCTCTGCAAGAGCCGCTCAGCCACTCAATGCCCTCCGGGCTTTACCGCTTATGAGGACAAAAAGAACGGTTTTTCCCGTTTATGAGGACGAAAAGTTAAACGGGTCGGACGAAAAATCTGTCAAGCAGAAAAAAACGCATGAAAAAGACCTCAGGACAAATATAATTGCTACAAACTTTGTCTAAGAGCAATTAAACAATGACTTTCAAAACAAGAAAACCTATTCTGGCCATCTACATTTGTAACATTCAGAGTTGCTCAAAATATCAACAGACAGCATCATGGGAGAGATATATTCTACAAAGCGAAAAGGTAATTGTTAATACTTCTCAAGGACAACCAATGAAGCAATTATTTCGGAAAAAACACAAACAAGAAGTCGTTATTCGCTCAATAGCTTTGCTGCTATTCTGAAAACCATACTAAATTTGATAGTCTTGATTGGTCTGTTAAACGTTACTCCAATTTTGACGTATTTAATTTGAAAATTTAGAATGAGAACCGTTCCGTTCTCACAAATACAAAAATCTCGCGCTTCATTAAGCTGATTTTGAAATCAACATTTATCTTATTCAAACTACAGCTGAGTTATTGATAGAGCTAACTAAAAATTGATCACAAGATTTGCGATGCCAAATGGTGACAAGCTTAGAGAGAACAATCAGATGTTTTCAAAAATCTCCCCTCGCAAAAGGGAGGTCTATTCATGAATAGATTTTAAGTGGGCGATTTATTAACCAACCAGAGACGATCAATAACTTTCCACGTATGCGCATACTATGTTAAACTTAAAGGAATAAAATACGCCTTGCTATGTTAATTAGCCGAATTGGAATACAAAGCAAAAAGAATTTCCAACTGGCAGGTTGGTGGGTGCGTTTCGCCGCGATAAGCGACCCGCGATTTCCGGATTACATCCCAGAGGGCATGAGAGTCATGGCCGTGAACAGCGGTCCGCAAATTGCGCTTAAACTAATATTCGGCTGTCTAGCACAGAAGGGAGGGAATTTTCTACCAGGTAGCAGGGGAGGGGGATTTTTGAAAAGATCCGAGCAATCTAGTATAAATTGTGCATTAGATAAGCTTGACATAGACTAACAAGAAGCTCTACTTACTATCTCATAAAGTGGAACCTAAATCCTATGTATTGGTTCGTTGGGCGATGTGTATAAAAAGTCATATAGCCATGAAAAGTACGGAAGAGTAGCAGTAAATTAAAACTAAGCTGGGACCAATTGCATTATTGTACACCATTCAACGGTTAAATTAAATCTATTAATATAAATTAATCTACAGTTGATTATCGCATCAAATTAATAGTCTATTAGCTCATATCATCAGCAATTTTTGTATAAACAATAAAAATTTGCTTCAACGTAAGAAACTCAAGATGTTCTTTTACCCACGAACTATGGCGTTCCTTAAAAGATCAACATGTTGCCTGTTCTTTCCAATTACAGCCCCCATAAAATACGGTCTGGATATTATGACAAATCAGGCTTGTAAGTAATAGTCTCAATTTGATCAGTCTCGTAATATTATTGTAGGGATCGGTCTCCTTAATAGGGGGCTAAACTTGGGAAGACTATAATTTAAATTTCGGTAGTTGGCACCAACAATTATATTTCAGCAACAATTGATAATTTGGCTTTCAATCGATCGGAAAATGAAAACAGCCTTTTAAAGGCAATCAGTTATTAAGCGATTCATTACTCTTTTGCAAATAAATTACTTTTATCTAGATAGCACTCCTTGCAAATAGATTGAAATTTTTTGCACCAACTTCAACGAAAATATCAACATAAAAGGTGGCATGAGATTCGATCATTTGAAAACAGCTAGGAAGAAAATGGATAAAAAGTACACTTCATGAGAGGAAAAATAAATTGTTTCAGTAAGAGCACGTAAACAATGTGAACCTTAAAATGGGGAATGAGGATGTTATTCTTACACACATGATACTTATATGTTGCTATCATCGAATTAATTCTGATGCGTTAACATATGATGGTAATTTTTTATCCAGAAAAAGTTTAATTAAAATTTGGTGATTTTGGTTTATTTGGTATAATATTAGGTTATCTA
This sequence comes from Convolutriloba macropyga, assembly GCF_964194025.1. Lineage (NCBI taxonomy): Eukaryota > Metazoa > Xenacoelomorpha > Acoela > Convolutidae > Convolutriloba > Convolutriloba macropyga. The sequence continues at coordinate 50,456,792 of NC_134477.1, forward strand.
TCTGACAAGGCGTTTTATTTCTAAATGTTCAAGCATTTCGTTGGATTATTTCATATGCAATTACATTTCTCAACAAAAAAATTTAAATAAAAAATGACAATTAATAGTAAAAATAATAATAGCATGTCTTTGATGTATGATGTTTATCACCATCTATCTCTGCAGCTCAATTATTTTAAAAAAAACTTGTATAGCAATCATTGAGCAGGAAACAACGTTTTTAGAGCACTCGCGCTCGGAATAGCACTCAGCATTGAAAAGCCTTTATTAGAAACGAAATGCGCGAACAAATCGTTCTTCGAATAGCTTAGCACTTAGCCGGAGCACCGGAATAGCATCTTAGATAAAAACAAGCAAGATAAGAGGGTTATCACAGTTATTCCTTACTAACACTTAGTTGTTCCGACCCACTTCAGATCTAGAACACGTTTTAAATTTACGTAGACTGCTCAATTGCCCTGCTCGTAAATTGATATTTGCAACTCATGATACAGGCGAAATAAACAAATTTTAATCGTTTTAAGCGAGAGCTCTTCGACAAAAGACAGAACTGCAGATAAAATTCGCAAATCTAAAAATGGAAAGTAATGAAAAACCAAAAACCACAAGCGACGATTACTGGAGACAAGAGTATGTCCTTGTAAACAACTTCAGAAGAGCGATGACAGTAACCTAAAACAGATGAACAAGGTAGTAGAGCAAAAACATCTCAAAATCACCTCAGCCAATCACCTCACCCATCAGCAGCAAGACGACCAAAAATTTGACAACTGTTAAAGGAAACAGCACCATCCTATCAGTTCAGGTATTAAGTATACCAACAGAAGAAAAAACTGTGGAAGTGGTCAATGTAGTCGACGACGGGAAAAGTGCAGTCCGAAGCCCCACCAGAATTCACTCAATAGAAGTATTGCAGCAAGAAACATTTTCATTCCTTCCACCTTTAAAGACCACCTTTAAGTAGGCTTGAGATAAAAAAAAACTTTGACCTGCATATCTCCCTTTGCAATTCACTTTTTATTAAAAAACGTTTATCGCCTTTAGCGATTTTTTTTGCACGCATCGAACTCCATTTGCGATCATTTATACACGACCAACCTGATAGCCTTTTGCGTTTTCCTTTATACACCCGGACAGCTTCGTCTCATCTTCAACAGCATCGAACAGTCCATGTACCCAACGTATAGTAAAACTGGGCTGCATTCACCAAAGCTAACTGACATCAACAAAAACTTCTGTGAACTGTTAATACAAAACTTTAACGAATAGCCGATTCTTTAATGGTCAAAAAAATTATACACGATGCAGCAAGTTTTCTTCTTTTTTCTGTTAAAAATAGGGGAGAGCTGTAGTATAAGAACTGCTAGAAATGAACGGATAATTAATCCCACATATCAACCGCATACTTTAAAGCAATAATTACCACTACTTTTAGCAACCACCAAACAAATTAACGCGAACTTAGGCAAACAATATATTAACAATTGAGCCTTTACTTTCTAATTATTAAACGTCTCAGTTTAGGCCTGGATTTTATAGGACCACTCTTAAACTGGAACAAGATCTAGATTCATCTAGGCACTGCAAAGACTGCTCAATTTCTCTGCTCTTAAATTGACATTTGTAACCCAAGACACGGGCAAAAAATCAAAACATTCTAAGATCCCATACAGCACAATGACCAGCAAATCAACACTTCAAAGTGTGCTAATCACAACTCCCCATCATCAAATCGCCAACATGAAACAGTCCTCTACATGAACAACCTACCGTCCGCACGAACAATCGTCAACAGCAAACACACCCACTTCAAATTTGGAATGAACAACTAAAAAAATCAGCTCCTCTTTCTGCGCCCATAAACTCACAATGGACATCTTCCTCAACCTCCAGCCAGTAAGACCCTAGGGATAACAGAAAAGTAAATAGTAAAAGCCTAAAACCAATTCTCAAAAACTAACATGCAAAAAAATTCCGGAAAATGGCCAATATAGTTTATCTTCTAACGGAACAAATACGCCCTCAGTACAAACTACAATAAATTCACGATTTCGGAAAGTATGAATGTGAGAAAGGATACGACAAAAAAAGATTGCTTTATGAAAACTAGTGAGCTACTTCTTGTGAAACAATTCTGCTTAAAGAGCGAACTAACGCGCGGAGGATAAAGAATTGAGATCAAGAACCATATATACACAAAAATCAGAAATCATCAGCTGGATATTTTTAATAACGTACCTTACGATGCGATAACCACAATTCCCTCTTCAGAGGGCCATCACGGCGAAATGTCAAGGGGAACATTGATAACCGAGAAACCGTTTTAGGCAACAGCTCGTCGACAAAGAAACAGAACTGCAAGAATTGCATAAAAATTCCAGATTCTAAAACAGGAAAGTAATAAAAAACAAAACACCACCAGCGGCGATTACTGGAGACGTCAATATGTCCTTATGAAACAACTTCAAAAGACGAATAACAGTAACCTAAAACACAAGAACAAGGTATTTAAAAAAATCAATTCTATCACCTCAGCCATCACTTCGAAATCACGTTACATATCAAAGGCTGGATGTTCAAAATAAAAAGCTTACTTAAAATGTTTAAGCGCTAAATTGTGAAAAAGAGAATTTTGAATTTCAAGAAAACACAAAGAAGTTAACGCGGAAAAACCCATAATACAGCCATCAGAATTCTTTCCATAGCGGTAATTGAGCAAAAACATTTTTCACTCTACCCATCTTTTGTTTCCGCCTTCTTGTGTCACTTGAGATGAAATTTTCGACCTGCATATCGCCTTTTTAAAAGTTCGTGTTATTATAACATGTATATCGCCCTTTGTGATTCTTTTTGTACGGATCGAACTCTATCGCCGTCTGCTATCACTTTTACATACGACCAACCTTATAGCCTTTATACATCTGGGCAGCTCCCTCTCACCTCCAACAGCATCGCACAGTCCATCCATCTAACTCCAACTAAAACTGGGCTGCCTTTGCCAAAGCTCCAACTGACATCAAAGATATAAATTTCTGTTAACTGTTGATACAAAACTTCTAATAAAAGCCAATTCTTTTTGTGTTAAAATTATTTACGATGCAGTATGTTTTTCTCTCTTTTTTTTTCTAATAAAAATCGGGGCAAGCAGTAGCATTAGAGCTGCTAGAAATGAACAGATAATTAATCCCGCATATCGAATGCATATTTTAAAGCGTTAATTACTACTACTATTAGTACCCGCCAAACAAATTAACGCGCGCTTAGGTTAACAACATAAATTTGCAGCCTTTACTTTCAAATTAAAAAACGAGCCTCAGTTCGAGCCTGCATTATCCAGGACCGCTTTTAAACAGGAACAAGAACTAGATTTACGTAGTCGGCAAAAAGATTGCTCAACTTTTCTGCCCTTCAACTGACACTTGCAAATCAGGGAAACTAAGACCATGCAGGTGGATCAGGATGAAAGGAATAAATTCACCCACAAACTTCAAGGTGAGGTAGTTTTTAAGAGCGGAAGGGGAAAAAAGACAGCTACATGATTATGAAACCGGCTCAAAGGCTCATGCTTTTAAATATTTTTTTCAGCAAAAACAATTACAAAAAGTTGAAATGAGCAGAATAAATTCTCTCGGCAAAAGGAATAAATTTTTCGGCCAAAAGGAAAATCAGGAATTCGTTTCAATATGAACCTAAATGTGGTTTTCCGGCCCCTACCGGACAATGCATCACTGATAATATTGAGGAAAGAAGCGCGATGAGATTGATTATTGTTCCGAATCACGTTCGCACACCACGGTCGTTCCTTTTTGCTCAAAAACACATTAAAATTCAGTAACAAAATAACTGTTTAAACTATTTCCATTATTAAACAAGTCTATTTCAAGTCTTTTCTTGCTCACGGAAAAAATTATTTAATCTTCTACACAGCAGCTCAACCTTAGTTCACTGTTAATTAATAAGCGTATATATTTATACTCATCTTTTGATTAAAATTTTCAATTTTTGCCGATCGACATATTCATCGTACAGAGTTTTCAGTAAAGTATCAAAGTAAAAATCATCTTTTGATAAGAATTTTCAATTTTTGCCGATTGACATATTCATCGTACAGAGTTTTCAATAAAGTATCAAAGTATCATCAAAGCCTGTCGATCGTAGCATTTCAAATATAATTTTTTGAATTCCGTTTTTCCGAAGATTCATGAGCGCTTAAAGATTAGTGACCTTTAAAGCTGTCTTCCGTTGTTTAGTTCACAATTTGTTCCTAAGTAAGTTTTACCAGCATGTCAGCGGTTTCCCAACAATTTAAATCGATATTAAAATGCAGCATTTGCTTTTGATGTAATTCGGTTTTCGTTTATCAACATAACCTATTACGCAATTATTTGGAACAATTCAGTTTTTAAACAGCCAGTTATAGCAAGACAGTTTAGGTCTCATGGTTGGTTCTGGCGATGAAAAATATTTCGCAAAGTATTTTGGGTGTCCTTTTTCAATTTTTTTTTTGTGTTATTCGTCCCAATTACAAGCAACGTCGTTTTAATACAAAAGTTCAATTAATAGAAGGTCCCATTTATGTTAATAGGTTCCAGTTAATACATTGTGTTTTCCGAGTAAAACTCGCGGTTCTTTGGCTCAGACAAAAGCATTTTAGTACGTTTATTGAAGTCTCAATTTTTCCTGCATTTGATGTTCATCTTGTGCCCCTATGACTGAATTTAATTAATCTAATTCGGTATCTAAGGCGTTATTAGAGAAACTATCTAATGCTTTAAGTTGATACACTGGTTATTCCCCAATAAAAATCGATAAGTATCCAAAATTCATCACCTATTTTTGATATTGAAAATTTGGCTACATTAGCTATTTCGGTAACATTTGGAAGATTTTTGGTTTTAATGTCAATCAGCAATAGAAACAATAATTATGGCCTGGCTTTGGATTTTTAGAATTCAAAAATTATTCGGTCTGTAATGGGGCGATTTAAAAAAAATACTTCGGCCTTTTTTTGTTAATTACAGACGAAAATGATTTCAAATCCAAATCAAACTCAATTACAAACGAGTTAAACTTATTTGCAACTGCACACTAATGAAAACACAAGACAATTACAGCCAAAGGCATACGTTTTTTTTGTTATTTTGTAGTCTTGACTTATGTTTCACTATTGACGTCCAAATGGCTTCCTAGGCTCTAACGAAAAAAACTGATGTACTATTTCCAAAGCAGTAACAAAACAAAAACCGACCAATATCGGAAAAAAACGCTCAAATGACAGGCGGGGCAATTCAGTTCATGGGCTGTAGCCTAGACAATTTTATCGGATCTTTTCCAATTCCTCCCCGTACATTATGCTCCCCCCAGTAACAGCACGTGCCATTACATGTTAGATCTTTATGTCAAAAAATTGTTTGTGCGTCTGAGGGGAGCAAATGATATGCACCCACTAATCTGTGGGGGCACAAACAAAAAAGATCAATTTTTCTTAATGGGTGGAAAAACCAAGTTCGAACACCGACCTCCTGAATCAAATTCTGTCATTGACAACTCGGCTATTGGGACCTTGTCATCTTGTCTCTGACAATCGGTTTTGTTTGAACATGAAACTTTATTTCAGAGTGAGAGCAACTGAAATCACTCAAAATCAAAAATAAATGCTTGAAAAAGTCACAGAATGCTTGATGAAGTCAAAGATAATACTAGAAAACCGCAAAAACTGTCGAGAAAAAAAAATTGCATGAAAAAGACACACATGTTTACAGTAATTGCTTCTCAATCCAGAGCAAATATTTTAAAAAATTTTTAGTTGAAATCTTATGGTTGTTATGACTTATGGTTTTAAAAATGTTCAAAAAAATATTACCTATTACTGTCAGGCGAATTGCTCTCAATTCGACAGGCGAGCGGTTGGCTTCGTCAAAAGCTAACACGGTTTAGTGATGCTAGCTTTAGCTTAATTGAAGGGGCGTCAGGTGAGCGCAGCGGGGGCGGGAGAGGTGCACCTGGGAGAGGCAGATGGGCGTCACGGTGGGAGGATGGTCTTTGGCTGCACGGGGCCCTTCCGTCCTGCACAATGTGCAAGGGTGGGGATGGGAGGTGGGTGGCTATGCAAATGGGGGTAGGCAGTCAACCCTTAAGAACCGCCCTGCACACACCATAAGTATAAATCTCCAAAACATTTTCTGTGAATCGCATACTTGGAGATTAATGAGCTGAAAGACTCTTAGAGAACTTAATGCCCACTGGGCGCCACCTGTTTAACCCGTTTTTAGGGACAAAAAGTCCATTGGATCAGACGAATAACCGATCAAGCAAAAAATCGCATAATAAAAAGACCAACAGGACTAATATAATTGCAACTAACTTCGTTTGAGAGCAATTAATATTAGTTTTTGGATCTAATCCGTTTGTGCCCACCATTAGGTTATGCACTCCCCAGTTACAGAGCACGTGCCATTACATAATAAATCATTTGGTAAAAATATGGCATTTGCGTCTGGGGGGTGCAAATAATATGCACCCATTAAGCTGGGGGCACAAAAGGAAAAGATCCTTGTTTTTTCCTGAGATTTGCCACTTTTAACCTTTTTTCAGCTACCTTATAGTGTAAACTTAGCAACGCGAGAGGACGTAGTCTCTTCCAAGTGAATCAGAATATAGTCTTCATTCCGTTTTCATTATAAATAATGGTTTTTTGGCGTCGAAAATACGATCGTCCATAACTTTTTTTTTTAATTTTCGCCGTTTTCCATTTTTGAGGTTCTCTTTTGGGTCTTTTCCGATCATCACATTAATAGTACATTAAAGATAAGTAAAAAAACGCATTAATGGTATTAATGGAAGTGCATTAGCATTAAAATCCCATTTTCAGTTCTAAATACTCCCTAACTCGCTGGGCAAACGTGTCAAATCTCATTAAAACAATCAAAATTGTAGAGAATAACATCCCACCAACACAAATATTTCAATGCAATGCTAAATTAGATAACATGACTTTGAGAAAAATAACCTTCGATCATCCTGTTAAATCTCCATTCCCAACATTCCTGTGCAACTAGCTAATGATAAATCTTTCTCCGAGCGAGAACCAGCGGAGAAATCTTAACTCAGACTATTGAGTCCAGAAATTTCCAGCTGTTTTCATGAACAAATAAGAAACCGATTTATTCTGCTGCTCCCTGGGAGAGGTGGGAGGGGAGGGGAGGGGGCTAAAAATCATAAGAAACTCTCACGGTTTAGGAAAGGAGGAAAGCAAAAAAGTTACGCAAAATTACAAATAATCACACTTCTGTTGCAAACTGAAGAAATACTGTATTTGAAATTTCAACCCGACACAAAGGACATTCTTTAGTGCTGACACCACATAAAGAACAACAGCACACATGTCCACAAGGGAAGAACACCAAATCAGCACTTCGTTCCATGCAAATGCAACACTCGTTTTCCAGTCGAATTGAGCTGGGTAGATTTGGTCTGCCTTTACCCTCTCCTGTCGGGCTCGCAGCTCCAGCGGTCGTGGAAGATTTCTGACCTGCTTTCCCGTCTGAAAATTTACCTGATTTGTCCAAATCAACTTTGAGGTCTTTGCACGAATCGAGCGAATGTTTTCGCGATTTCTTCATCTCTTCGACTTGGGCTAAAACTGTGGCTCGTAGCCCGATTTCTGTCATTCCCATAAGTCGTAAATTTTCATCGGTAAGCGTTGTTAGACCTTCGTAGGTCATTCGGTGTTTTGCGAATAAAGGCATATAGTTGGAGGCTCCACACTTATTCAAAAACTTAACAACACCTGTGTCTAAATCAAACTCTTTCGAAGCAATCGATGCTGGTTTTGAGCTGAGTAATCTTTGATATTGAACAAGCCAATATTGGTCCGTTTCATTCTGTTTCTGTTCCTCCATTTTAAGCAGTAAGTTATAAATTTCTTTCTCTCGGAGCATTTTTTCTTCCTGAACTTGCGCCCAAAGTTGGGATAACTTTTCCCGATCCGCTTTCAGAGCTAACTGCTGGTCTTCCTCTGATCGAACGTCTCTGTGTTTCATTTCCAACATTGTCATTTGAACTAACTGTTGCTCGATTAGTTCTACTTGCTGTATTAAATGAGTTCGTTTAATATCCTGGGACATTAAGGTTTCGTGGACCAACTGTTTTTGAACCTGTTCGCTTTGGATGTAACTTGAAATCACTTGAGCTCGTTCCACTTCTGACTGTTCAAGCAGTTCTTCCAATACGCGTTCATCGTTATAGATATCGCGCAATATTTTGCGACTGTGGTAATCCCTCTTTAAGTCCAGGGCTTTTGCCTTTTCTTCCAGTTCCATCATTTCCCGAAGTTGGTTTTCCATGGACTGCTTGACAAATTCGTTTTCAAGTTGCCTGTATTCTTCAGCTTGGACTGCAGCCAATTGTTCCTGGCGTGCTCTCAAATCTGAAACGATAATATAACAATGAGCAAAAAATTAATAAGGGTGTCCTAAAAAAGGCTGTAATGAGCGACTACATGACATGCGGATCTAGCTCACATATTAAGGACTTGTCACTTAATAAAATGTCACTCGGTGGTTTGGTCAGTAACCACTTAATTAAGATACAAGCGGTAGATTTGACTGCAATTCAAGATCTTTTCGATATACATACCCAAATCCACGTTTCATTCATTTTTGGTGAAAATGTTGAAATTAACCGAACTGGGTTACTGAATTAGAATCAGTTCTCTCTCTCTCTCAACATTATTCCTGACACAGTTAATCTTTGATTCGAGTTCTTAATTAAAAAACGGTTAGTGTCAGCAGTGGTCATTTATAGTGAGTTAATATAAGTATGATAAAAGCCTAGTCGTACAATTGTCACAAATTCAATCCAATCACTTACCCAAATACGGTAGTTCAACAGCTGAATGCAAACATTGAAATTTTCAGCTATTAAGATGTAAGATAATTTTGGTCAACGCGAGATGTAAGTAAATAAACAATCAGTATAAGAAGGGATCAAAAAAAGCCACTATCATTTCACGGCTGTTAGAAATTGATTGAACCTATTTAAGCAAATTTACCGAACATCAGTCACTGCAAGCCAAAAATTATTTTGATTGGATTTTGTGGATAGACATACTCCAATTTCTTCAAAATATGATATAGGGATTAGTATCATTACCAATAATCATTAGACCTGGTAACTAAGACCTATTAGAGCAGTCTTGAAATATAGGGCGTTAAAACTCGGCTTTATGGGTTTATCCCGTTTCCATTTTTGATTTTGCTTTTGTTCAATTTTTAGATCCCTTTGCCGAGCAACTGCTGTTTAAAAGCATTTTAGCAGAATAAAATTACCATAGAGATATCAAATATTTCAAAATGTTGAACAAGCTCTCAATTAAGTTACACCAGTTTTTATAGGCGAAATAAAAAAAACATAGGTCAATTCGTAAATTACATTTCAAGGAACTTTCATTGACTGAAAAAATATCTAGACCTAGAAATGACAAGAAATAGATTTTTGAAAAACAATTAGGAACAAAGCCCGATCCAAAAACTTTGAAAATCAGTCAGATTGTCGCTCGCATGTGAACAAAACCAATACAGACAAAATAATTTTTTGTTCTAACAGTTTCCTTAATTTAAATTGAAATCAGAGTAAAAACATTTCATGCCACAAAACCACTCGATTTTTTGCTCCACTTCCTGCTTCGGCCCCGCCAAAATCGTTACACTACTACAAAAATTTGACTACAAAAATCGTGAAAATGCGTTAACAGACCTAAAAAAAATATAAGCGTAAGGATTCCTGAAATGACTCGAAGAGTCGTGCCCCCCCCCCCAAAAAAAAACAGTCATTGCAATAAGGCAAATATCAAAGAGCAACACGGGACAGCGAGCATCAACCTGAAGCCAAACGATAGAACAAAAAATTTGCAAAAAACAGACTTTGAAAAACAAAAAATTGAAAATTTTCATTATTCCTCATATAATAATGAACAAAAAGCTTTCTTTCGTGCACTATAATTCAATGAGTGAATACATTATAATCAGATCGTAATAGGCTATCAAACTTCTTTTATGAAAAAAAAGAACCGCAAAATGACAAAATGGTGAAAATTTTGATTGTGATTTTCTCTAGAGAAATATTTGCCTCATAAAACCAAAACTGTAATAACCTGGTAGTTGAAAACGCCTCAAAGAATAAAAGTCTATTCAGTTTCCAATAAATGAAGTAGAATTTCAAAAATAGTTTGAAAATAGGAAACATCTCCAAATTTGAGGAGCAACCCGCAGTAACAGCAACACTGATATTGTTAATATATCATATTTAAATCTTCAAAGCAGAAAACAATACTTAAAACCAAACAAAACCTAATCGAACAATGCGTACGCAAACAAAAACTTTTGCTCGCTAAAAATTGCTCACACCAAGATCTAGCTCTTTCAAAATTGGCGAAAAACCATATTGACGAAAAACCACTCTCGTTTCGCTCCACTCGGCAAAACTGAACAGCAGTAAAAGATCACTTTTCACGCGTTTCATTTTCTGCTTCAATTCCACTACAGCACTAGTTATAAAAAGACACTTCTGCAATACTCTTCTTCGAGCCGTAACAAGACAGCGACCCCTTGCGATTCAATTTCTTTCAATTGTAAAAATAAACTAGCGCTGCAATAATATCAGGCTAAAATGAAGAGGGCGGCTGTTAATGATTGGAATAACTTGTCGAAAGAATCATCAATGGAGACACTATAATAAGTCCTGAAAAACAATCCAAAGGACTCAAAAATAACTGACTGTACAGCCTATCACAAAAAGACAGCTGAAAGTCAACAAAGCATAAACAAGAACAAAATTTTAAAACTGAAAAACTCTTTTCGAGAGAACTAATGGTGTCAATGTTAGCAAAAAAACATCGGCAACAATTCAAACAAACGTCCTCACTTAGTTCCATGCAAAGCTCACATCACATTTTAAGGAGTGATTAAGCGCACAACAAAAAAAAACAACAAGGAGAGCAAACATCAAAATCTTATTTTGTTGTGGAAATAAGAAGAGATGATTTTTCCCTCTACGTAGCTCGAAAACTATCTTAATCTGCCGAATGAAAACACCGATAATGAAACCACCGATAATGAAACCACCGATAATGAAACCACCGATAATGAAACCACCGATAATGAAACCACCGATAATGAAACCACCGATAATGAAACCACCGATAATGAAAACACCGATATTGAAAACACCGATAATGAAAACACCGATAATGAAAACACCGATAATGAAAACACCGATAGCAACAGGAAAAATTTAGTAAATCTCTCAGGCAAAAAAATAAATCTGAGAAAATGTGTGACATGTGGAAATTAACTCAGTGTTTTCCTCAAAAATAGTAGCCGAATGCAACAGATAAAAAGCAAGTAAAAACGAACTGTAAGTGAAAAGCTAAGTACTATCAGAAAACACAAAGGATCCGCGTGGAAAAACTTGCAAATGAACAAATTCCCAACAATATTTGGTTCTGAAATCCCACAGAAAGTATTGTTTTGAAAAAGCGGCACGCAATTATGTATTTGGACTAGACTAACCTTCGTGTATAATTATGGACTGGTCTGCTTGGTTGAGTCTTTCGTGCATTAGGATCAGCTCCTCGTTTGCCTTTCTCGTTTTCTCTTCCAGCTCCAGCAAAGCGGCAGTCAACTGGGACCTTAAAAAATGAACAAACTTTTGTGATGTCTGTATTGATTTACTTTTTAGCACCAAAAAATATTGGCAGAAAAATTACCCATAACTAACATAACCATAATCTAATTAAGTATGACTAATTCCTCTCCAACGACTGGTGGCGGCTCAATTCTACAGAAGCTGGCTTCAGTCGGAGGTTGGAGCGGGGGTAGTCGAGCAATGCCAAGTTTCTTCCGGAGCAATAAAACTTTCACGGCAGACAATTGGAACAGTGCAAATATCTCTAAAATATGCTTGATCTCGCATGAAAATAATCCTAGGCATAAAAATCGCATCTTTTTCCAAAAAATTTTTTTGTTAACAGGTGTTCCATACTTTTCATTCTTGCTAATGGTTCTTGTCATCATAAGGAAACGTTGTTCTTATACTATCACATTCTTGAAAGTAAACTACTTTCGAAGAACGCCAAAATTTGCTGCCGCATTTCTGATCATTTTCCACCGCAAAACCTGGTTTGATAATTGATTATCTAAAAATCAATATATTAACTCCTCAGTAAAAAATTATACCCGTTTTGCACAGATGTATTTACACGAGCCTTTCTTGCAAAGATCTCTCTTAGTTTATATCAGAAATGGTAGTAAAAAGGTCGGGGGGTATGCCTATTCTTCAGTAGTCAGCAGTTTTCGTATATCTTACGGTGTGAGAAGAGTAATCTTATGATTCTTACCTCAAGGATTGCTCCGCGACTTAGTGCCCTTCAACATTAACAGTTGATCCCGTTTTTCAAGACAAAAAGTTGAGCGTTCGAATGAAAATTTGGTCGTACAAAAAATTACAGCCAAAAACACCAGGGAAAAGATATCTTTGTTTGAGGGCAATTAAGCATTGATAATAGACTTGATCGCGCAATACGCAAAGATAAGGCACTTTTTTTAAACCTCATATCCTACCGGCAAAATGAAAGTCAAATTCCTAATGCTGAAATATTTTACTCTACTAGAAGATCTGTCTTATTTGGTGCCCGTTGCACGAAAAATTTGTTTTTCTGCACGATTCAGTAAGCTGTTTTTATTTCAGAGCTACCGACGCAAAACAACAAGTCGGACTGTTGTTGGAAAGGTTTTGTATTTTTTTTGTTTCTTTCTGACTTAGGAGACGCTTTTCTGTCCCCACAGATTTATTGACATAAATAAAAGGTTCGGAGTTTGTGTTTTTGAATAAGTCAGCACAGAAACTTAGCCATTTTAGTGAATACAGTCACTGCCAGAAGATTAAAAGTAAAAACTGAAAAAACGCACCTAGACTTTGTTCTGCAAAGAAAACATACATCTTTAACTCCGCCAATACACATAAAAATAAAATGCAAATGGTAAAGAGGCAATGGTCAGTAAATAATAAATCATTTTGTAAAGATAAAAATATTAAATTAGTTATTTAAATAAGCTGGACCATACATTAGTAAAAGCAAGTTAAAAGTTTTTTGAACAATTTTAAGGTACAGCGTGAATATTTACAATGCAACTAAAAATTAAAATCGATTGCTTTCAATGACATCTTGTATTTCAATTACTTTTGGATCCTTCGCTACAAATTGAAATGGCCTGTGGAACAATCGAAACAGCTAAAAACCTTGTGTTCTTTCTTATATCAAACATATCTTACATCAACTTTCTTTGAACTGTCATGTTGTTTTACTTTCATGGTAGAGTAATTCATTTTTATATGCTGGAAGATTTTGCTGCGTAAGCAAAAATAAATTGCTCAACGATACTTTAAGAGAAATGAAACTGAAAAAAAGATTTTGATACGATGTTTGAGATCATCGGACCGATCGCACTTCCTCCTATTACAACACGTTTTTCTTCAATTCAATTGTTTTTCCAAAGTTGCGATAGAAGTTTTTTGTGCAACCCCCACCAAAAACAAAGCTGAATGATGTATGTGACTTATTACAATTGCATTGAAAAAACTAATTTTTGTTTTCTGCGGCAAGCTTTTACTTAAAGTACTCAAAACTTTTATTCCAAAAGCCATTCTATGAAGTATCTTTTTCACTACTTCATCAATCTTTAGTTTGCTATCAATTACTACGGCAAGAGACTTCACAATAGTTGATTCTGATATTATGCTGTTCTCAAAAGTCAAAGCGATAATTGTAAACCTCTTCCTGGTGGTGAATACTATTCGTCTGTCTTTTGTTTGTTAAACATTAAACCTAATTTTTGAGATGTTATGTTCAAGTTTCGAAAATTCATTAATGTTGGTTTCAAAAAAAAGTGTCGCATCGTCTGCATACTGGACGACCATACAATCTATAATCTTGGCTAATATAGTACCTTGTGGAACTCCTTTTTTCAATGTTATCCAATCGTATTGAAGTCCGTTTAGGACAACTCTGTGTTCTGTTTAGAGAGTTGATAAAAAGTTGTTAAAAAGTGTCAAAGTCTCGTTAAAACCAAAAACTTAAAACAACCCATTACAAGAAAAATTGATCTAAACAGTTGCTTTTGTCGTATAAGGTACGCAGGTTTTTGAATTCGTTATAGCCTTACCTTAATTCATTAAGCACTTTTTCTTTTACGCTAGTTCTTTCACGCTACGTTTTCCTCAGTCTAAAAATGGCTGTTGTCTGTTTTATTAGGAAACGATTAAATTTAATGTAGCTAATACAAATTAAGCGAAAATTAATTGAAAGAAGCCTCAAAAAACAAAGAAGCCTCACAAAAGTAAAACAATGACATTTAAATAATTCTTTCCTGGAAGCAATAAAAGCTCTTTCAATGGTATTTTAAAACTTTCTGCAGCCATTTTATGACATTTTACCAGCTATTTCTATGTTCTTCTCCGTTTTGACTATTAGTCGACATTTATTGAAGCAAACATAGGGGTTGGAACAGTAGCTGTGCATCGCACAACCACAGATTTACCGCTTTATTTAATTATTTTTATTGAACTTTGCCAATTGCAGCACGAATCCCGTATTTCAGTTTAAAAAACTTGTAGTATCTCATGCTCAAAACAGTTGCAACAAAACCGATTAGCATCAAAGACCTTATAGGCAGTGGAAACTATATTAAGAAGAATTCAATCTGATTTTTACTGATTTCAATTTTTGAAGTAAGACCTATCAATAGGCATCGTATTGTGTTTATAATCGAGGCCTCTCTAACCTCTGTGCGTCCATTTCTCGACTGACTTGTTCCAACTCCTGCTTCTTAATCTCCTCCATTTGGGTTAATGTCTGCATCAGAGCCATTTCCTCCGCTTTCTGCTGCTCTGTAAACAGAAACGCCGTTTAGTCAATGCAGTCTCGTATTAACTTCAAATTAATTGTCGCCCGGTCGATATATGGCCAAGTTATCCAGTAGAGTAGACTATTGAAGAAAAGATATCGCTTAAAGTCGAGTTCAAAGTCAAGGAACTTCGTAACAGTTTAGTTCTCAATTCAAAAATATTCAAGCGCTATATGGTTGATATCAACAAAGTTTTTAGATGGCATCCCCGACCCCCAAGAGCACCCCGACCCCCCAAGAGGCATCGACATTGTCACATGGCTCTGCATGGTTGACTCCATACGCTTGTGAGCTAAGTTGTGGTAAAAAATTTGGCCCACTTGAAATATAAATTGCCTAGTCTGTGAAGAACGAGCTTTAACTGAAGTACTGTTTGATAATTTTATAATCAGCGAAAGAAACTTTTCTGATAATTCAGTTCCTGTTTGAGATAATTGAAGGTGTTTTTGCCTCATGTCGGATATGTGTTTCAAGAAATTTGCTTGCATTTTAGTGCGGCGTCTTCAGTTTATGATTGGTTATTTGCAAACAACGTTATGTACATCAACAGCGTGCTGCAATAAAGAAACGCTGGATTTGCCTCATCTCAATCGCATTTAAATATTCCAAAGTTTGAAAAAGGAAAGAACCACTAATGTCAAGTAAAGATGTTAAATTTGCACACTCCAAAATGCTCAAAAAAGGTCAACTCGGTAAAACTAATCATATCAACAGCTTTTAACTGTTGCTTCAATTAATTATTATTTCGAAACAATCATGAACCGATTTATAAATTTATGAACATACTTGTCACCATTCTTGGAAAAAAGCATAATAATCTAACTAGAACTCAATATCATATTGAACCCCGATTTTGGACAAATATTTAGATCTGAGCCATCTAAAATCAAACATGTAAGCTCAATAAGGCTGAGTATCGGATGATTAGAGCGTAACTAGCCAACAATCATGTCAGAAATAGATTAATTGATACAAAATTCGAAAGATGGAAGCTTTGATACCCCAGACATGTTCAACATTATCCACCTTAAAGGCTCCAGTTAGATAGGTAGAACAAAAATAGAACAAAAATATAACCGTTTAAATGAAAACTGGTTCAGTTTCTATAAGTGATCAATTTCACTTTCTAAACAACACGATTAGATCATTTTCTAATGGATCCGTTTTTATGAGCTTCTACAACGTGTCAGTTGTACAAAAGACACAAAACTGAAGACATTATTTGAAAATTCGGTTTTACTTCTTTTCTCCTATTCATTTAACCGATTACGTACAACTATGCCGACGTAATACTATGCCGACGTTTAAGAGTGCCGAAACTGGAATTGATTATAAAATTCCCGAAACTGCTATTACCAATTAATTATCAATTAAATGCTAACCGAATAATGTTTTCAAAGCAACCAGGGCACGCTGGTCAGTATTCGGTTGTGATAGATTCATATCAAGTCCCACGGGTCGCTGAGGCATGGCATGGCCGTGGTCCGCAATTATCATTGTTTATTTTAAATATTTCTCCCTCCAATTATCTTGTCCTGATAAATAATAAAATCCAAAATCTCACAACTTCATGGTGATTGTTTCAGAAATTTCGCGCTCATTTCAGTTAAAGTGATCTGATTGGTTTAGAAGTTATCGGGTGAAAAATTGAATAAATTTTCGGCACTCTTATAATCGGCATAGTATTACGTCGGCATAGTTGAACGTCACCCATTTAACCCCATATCATTTAACCCCATATCTTTTAACCCCGATTTATTCACCCCTCTATCATTTAACCCCTCTATCATTTCATCCCGCCACTTAGCAGTCGACATTAAAGGCATGTTTTGTCATAATTAAGTGAATAAATTAATCCCACGTTCGGTTGTGATAGTTTCAAATCAAGTCCCACGGGCCACTGAGGCATGGCCATGGCCCGCGAGGCATGGCCAAATGATTATATTGCTAATTTAATTATCCTTATTTTATAGAAAGATTAAAATCGGGGTGAAATGATAGAGGAGTTAAAAGATAGAGGGGTTAAATGATACAGGGGTGAATAAATCGGGGTTAAATGATAGGGGGTTAAATGAATAGGGGTGAAAAAGCGGGACACCGAAAATTCTTACCAGCTAAAAATTCCACGAATTCCGTTGTTTTAAAAATCTACAGTCCACAATTAATCTTGTTGAAAACTGCACTTAGCAACAAAGATCAATTGATTCCTGCCCACGCCTTACAAGGCAAGTCAGATGCAAACTGAGACATTAAGCTTTATTTAAAATTGGTCAAATCGGGAGTCGAATTGAACTTTGTCCGATTGTTATGATAGACGAAACGCTGCTTTGGGGACATTAATCAGTTCATAAGAAGTACGGCACGTTCCTTAAGAAGGGTTCAATTTCCGACCAGTAGCTTTAGATCTTAACCAATTGACAGTTGGATCTAGTTTAAGAATGGATTGCAGGTCTGATGCTTTGAATAATTCACTAATTAGTTACAGCAAAACGAAAAAAAAAATAGAGAAAATGCCTAGCTGCTATCTAAACCAAAATACAAATTTAAAACAAAACGACTGCCGGCGGATAAACAGCTCTCGAACGACAGGTGGGGCAATTTAATTCAGAGGGGGCTGTATCCTTGATAACTTTTATGGATGGAATAAATTCCAACCAAGAGGGGATTCGAAACCCCGACCTTTAGCGTAATAGCCTAAGGCATTAACATCTTGAGCAATCAGTGCCGTATGCTAGACTTCTCTTACAATCACTTTTGTTTTAGCAACAGATTTGATTTCTGAATACTAGCAATTAAATTCACGCAAAAACCAGAAGTCAAGCGTGAAAGTCACCCGAGAAGTGAAATCGAAAGAAGGCTCTAGAACACAACTGTAAGGCAAAAAATTAGCATAGAAAATACACACACGTTTACAAAAATTGCATCGAACTTGAATCAACAGCAATTAAACATAAATTGACAAAAGTAGACGAATTGCTTTACATCAGAAAAACGGTTTTGTTTTATTGTAGTCTGATTCATCCAATGGGTTAAAAGGCATGCTTTTATTCAGATAAAAAAGCACGATACAATGATAATTATATGTAGCACTCTCGTTTCAACGAAAAAAAAAAACAGTTACATTATATAAGGATTTTTTAACCAAAATTAGTTACAGAAAACGATATACCCTATTGCTAATTTTGTGTGAAAAACTGCAAAATTTGAAATGAGCATACTTTGATTCAGCTAAGCCAATAAACTGTTGTATGCTGAGATTTGCATGGAAAGTTGAAGAGTTGTATTTTTCATCTTATTTTTGACAAATGTCTACAGGCTTATAACTTGAATGATTATTGATATTCATGATATTCAGTTTTGGCCAATCAATATGTTCATCGCAGAGGGATGTCAGTGGTATCATTAGAAAGCCCTCCAGCAAAGAATATATTAATAAGATTTTCTGAATTGCGCTTCTTTTGACGAAGTTATCGAGGTTTATGAACATTTGACTAATTTTCGTTTTGTTTTTGTCCACATTTTCCGTAATTTTATGCACGTTTTTGCCAATTTTGCTGAAAAATAGGCTAAAAATGTTAACGATAGTTTTGTTTTTACTCTAAGGATAGAAGCGAAAAAAAGCGTTGTTGAAATGATTGCTGCATTATTTGGCCTAAATTTTTCAGCAATCAGTCCTTCTTTCGTCAAAAATGTCACGAAGCTTTTGGCCACTTTGTTTAAATTTGCCAAATAAACACATCTAAAAACTGCTGACAAAACCTTTGTTAAGTCCAAAGAGCGCTAGTTTTTACTTGGGCTTCCTTTGAGAGTGTTAAAAATTTGCTGCTTTTTTGCTTATTCAAATCGATAATTAACAAAAATACATCATTCATTTTTGCTGAGTTCTTTGTAAACTTATCCATCTCCATGATATTCGGGACAACCACGAGCCCCCAATGGGGGAACAGCAATAGCAAGGCTAGTTGTAGCCTAATCGTTATTTTGTGCAGTCGAAAAACAATTCGTATTTTAATCACTCGCTGTCGTTAAAATTATTTTAGTTTTTTCCTTTGTTTTATGTAAATTACAGAACCAAACAATTCAAATAAAGGCTTACCAACGATAATTCCAAATAACCTTGCTAAAGAGTTTCAAGGAAACCTACTAATTTTCTAAGTCGAAAGCTTATGGTCTTTTTGACAATGAAAATACTTGACGAAAATACTTGTTTTCAAATTAAACAATGGATTATTGAGCTTGCCACTTTTGCCTCCTTCTTGGCCAACTTGTAGCTCAAGGTCAACAAAGACAGGTCACATCGTCTTTCTAAGGGATTTAAACTTAATATTAACCGAAGTTTTAATTGATTTCCGGCTTGATACGAGTATTCACAAAATTTATTTCATTTTCTAACATTTTCCCATCTTTGACGTTTTTCTTCTGGTCTTGCCACATTATCGACAAACCAGATATCACATTGTTGGCGTTCAGAAAGAAGGCACAATTGAGCATATCAATTTTGAAATTTTTTAAGTGAATTGACAATGTTTAACGGATTCGGAACCGTCTTCTAGCAGAATAATGGAATTTTTTATTTGTTTTAATTATTTTCTTTTTGTAGTCGTATGAAAATCTGGATAATTGCAGTTCTTAGCGGCTTGCTACGCATGAAAAAAGTGACCTCTTTACTGGTTTCAGTTGATAGGAAAAGTTTTTCATGACGTTGAAATCAAATGTTGTAAAAACATAGACGGATTTTTAAATTTTGCACTTTGCTACTGTTTTGTCTACTTGTTACCTAGTTTCATTAAGTGCAGGTCTCATAACACACTAAAAACTTATTTGAACAATATTCTTATTGCATTGCTTATTGCTTCAACGGATTATTGCTTTAACGACTTATTTTTTGTCGTTATTCGTCGTTCTTTTGTAGACGTTTGACATATTCTGAATAATGATACATCTCCATAGCTTTTTCGAGAAATAAATGAACCTATTTAATGATTCCAGTCGATAGCTAATATTTTGATGGCTTTGAAATTCATTGTTTTCAGAAAATAAAAATGTATTTTTTCAAGTCTGCCCCTTTTTGTTCTTTTTTGTGCACTTGTTACCTAGTCTCATTATGCAGAGGTCACATATCACATTATTTGTGTTCAAAGAAGGCATTATATCTCAATTTTACTGAAAAGATTATGTTTTTAACGGCTTTGACACCGTTTTTATCTCAAAAAATAATTGATTTTTTGTTTTTCGTCTATTTCTCGTTTGTTTTTGTAGACGTACATATTTTGGATGATGAGATCTAAATTTTTCTATCTCTTCCTAGTTTTCTATCTCTTCCTCACTTGGTAGAAAATTAAGCCAAAAAAGTGGATGAGCGGGGTCGGAACATTATGTGCAAACGCACATTACCGAGCCTCCTTGTAAAGTTTGTTGATGAGAGGATTCGGAATATTATATACAAATACATAATACACATCATCATTGTTTCCGCTCAGTTTAATATAGCCTACATTTTTCTGCAGTCGATAAAAACTTTCGCTTACTTTGAAATTTGGGACTAAATAAATGCTTTTCGAAGTATCGAGGCATTAATGGATTGAAGCGAGGCCACGAGGATCAAAATTCACTAGTCTAGTGTCTTTCTTTCGTTATTGGAACAGCAGCATTGTACAGTTGAATTATAGCATATTATTGAAGTTTCGCTCGAACACCTATATTATCGGACATGAAACTCACAAACGTCTGTAAATCTTCAACGGCAAACAAAACCATAAACTGGATTTGAGGACAAAACTTACCTAAATGCTTCGCTATTAATTCATCTTGTTCGTCCAGCTGTTTCTTGAATAACTTCTCAACATCAGAGATCTGAACGTCACTCGCACTTCGTTCTAACACACGTTTAACGTACAAAGAATCGTCCAAATACCTCCGATCGAAATCATTCGGCAATGTTTCAACATAAACGTGCCCCGTAAACGGGTTAAGCTCCATCATAATTTCGTGAATACTTTTCAACTTGTAGTTTTTAGCAAACGGGTTCTTCTCATATTCAAAAGTTTTTAAACATGTAAGCTGTGAAAAGTTTGAAGGCAACTCGAAAATATTGTTATCCGAAATATCCAATTTTCGTAAAGTAGTTAAAGAGGGAATACTTTCGGGTAATTTCATAAATCTATTCATTTTGATAGAAAAATTTTGAAGACATTTCATGGATGATAAATCGGGTAACCAATCAAGTTTGTTATTCGATAAGTCAAGTTCTATAAGAGTAGTTAAATTGCCAATATTTGAACATAGAGACTTCAAACCGTTGTGCGATAAGTCAAGCAGCATTAAACGTGATAAGTTTTCGACGAAAAGCTTTTCGCTCAATTTGTGCAATCGATTGTGGGAGAATATAAGTCCCTGAAACATGTGGTGTACACTTAAATGGAGTTTTTTATACCTCGAAATGTAGATCCTAATGTAGAAACTGCCTTATTTTGCCCACATGATATATGTTTTAAAGATACTAGCTACAAATTTTGATTTAAAAATTTGATATTTTCAATTATCTTGTGCCCCACAAGCATTTTCACTTCTGTTTTCCTTACGTCATATTTAGCCATTTGCATCCATACCTTCAGAAATCTAGCATCTGCTCAGAAGTCTAAAAGCTGCGAAAATATAAAAAGGTGAAGCGCAGTTACAAATAAGCATTGCGGGTTAATCGAAATTTGAGTTCTGCAGTTCTATCATTGTTCGATCTCTTCAATCCTAGCTCATTAAAAAAGCAGCGGAAAAAGTAAAAGTGCAAGTTCAAGTAACATTGCACTCGTTTGCATACTTTAGACGGTTACAAGACAATTTACCCAATTCCATTGTACCCAATACCCTTTAATTTTTTCGTTCGATAATCCGGTTACAAATTAGCCGTCGTCATAACAAGGATATTAAAACGCATTTAAGCGGACAATATAATCCCATGTTCGCTGTTATAATTTCAAATCAATTCCCACGGGCCATTTAATTATAAGTCGGCTGAAGGCACTTTCTGAAAATTGCAGGTTGGGTATAATGGCATTGGGTATATTGGCATTGGGTATAATGGCACAGTGTAAGTTGTCCTGTAACGACTTAAGACATTTTTAAAAATATCCCAAACCTTGCCTTAAATTATCAATTGACCGCTTTTTCCTTCTGAGCGCGGACTTTGTTTCAACTTTAAAAATTATATGATAAACAGATTTTTTGCAATATTAGGGTTTGAGAAGAAAGCGAGTAGTATTTTAGAAAACCAATTATAATTTACACATTTTTAAATGTACACCACAAGACAATTGTTCAACTTTCCTTTTTGTTTAGCATCTCTGCCCAGTCTATGACTTCCTGAGGAATCTCGACCATTTCACAGTTTGAGAAGTTCCAACAGTTGATGGTGTCCAGATCTCTCTGGTAGTGGTTGAACAGATCTTCAAACTTCTTCTTGGCCTCCTTCGACTGAGAAGGGCCTTTGAAGAAAGGCATGTCGCTGAGTATATTTCGATGAAACAATCAAAATCTGAAAGCAGAAATCAGCATAACACATATGATCAATTTAAATGCGAACTTCACAATTTGTGCTTCGAAAGCCGGTCAATTTAAAAAACCTGAAAATTAAATATTTTAGGCACTTTAGAAGAATACGGGTTCTCAGAAGTTCTTCATACTGAGACAATGACCAGACCTCTCAATAAACCAAAATTAATAAAAACTGATCAAGTAAACTTGTAAACCTTCAGATAAAATGTTTTAGAACTGAATTGGCGCTGAAATGGCAGTTTCTGCGCTGAAATAAAAGTATCTAAGACTTCACATCAGATGTTAGTGAATCAATCTAGCAATGTTCTTCATTTAAATATTGAGAAATGCAAGATAGTATCCTTTGGTAATAACAAACACAAAGAAAGCAAACTTTTTTCTGATTTCGATTTTCAATACGCAATATTGTTTAAAACATAACCGACTAAATGTCGGAAGAATTGCTCTCGAACGACTAGTGGGAGCTCTAATCAACTGCAGCCTCCATCAGTCGGGGGGGGGAGCCTAAATGGAACTAAGAAGTTCAATAGTTGGCTTCAAATAACCACATTAGAGGTTAACATATACCACTATTCAGATTTAAAGTAAAAAATGGCACCAATTTCGGCGCATTTTTCACTTGACTTTTAGTATTAAATTGCCGCCAATTGAGTTCAGCTGCTTGAAATTGTGATTGAGAGAGAATTTCAGATCGCGCGCGAAACGCAAAAAGTCAAGGGCGTAAAAGTCACTCGAAAAGTCAAAATTGTCAAGCAAAAAATTTCCGTAAAAAACATAGCCGGTAGAATACCGGAAACGACTCGAATCGTCGTGCATTATAATCTCTAATCTATCCTTACCGAAATCAGAACATCAAAATTGACGAAAGAAAAAAAAACAAAAGTAGCCCAACAAACCACGTTAAAGTGTTTTAAAAATGCCGACAATTTTTTTAGGTGCGGGGGGAGCTAAGTGGGGTGGGTGGGTAGATAGGTTGGGGAGGTGGGTAGTGCTAGCGTAGTTGGGGGTGGTAGGTGGGGGTAGTTAGGTGAAGGGAGGGGGTAGTTTGGGGGGTAGGTGGAGGGGTAAGTTGGGGCGGGGGGTAGATAGGTGGTGGAGGGGTTGTGCGTTCAGATAATTAGGGGTGACTTATAAAGGAACAAAAAATCTCACAATGACCTATTCACAATGACCTATTACCAGCAGTTCCTAATTAATATACATTACAAACGAAGCTACTGTTAAAGTCCAATGTTCGAAAACAGAAGTCAACAATCAAAAACGGAGGTAAATGCTCGAAAAGAAAGTCAAAAATTAAATCATGAACAAACTTGCTTTCTGCTAAAAAACCTGTAGAATCTCAATACTCCTCTTCGAGTCGTAAAAACACACACACGGTTAAAATAATTGCTATGAACTTCGTTCACGAGCAATTAATAATTATGTGTTCTTGTTGATATTAAATTGAATTTCAAGGAACACATTTCACTTTTGACTAAGAAATTGAATAAAATTTGTGGTATTTTTTTTACAAGATACGATGTATGCTCAACTGCTTTTGCTTTAGTTCTTATGCAAAAAGCATGATAGGTTGTGGAACTTTATTAAACAGTAGAGCTGTCAACTGAACTGAAAAGTTTGTCACTCTGCTCTGTTTTTTATAAAGTGTTCAAAGAAGTTTTGAAAGAAATAAACCAGAGCTTTTGCAAAGTTGAATGACTTAATTCCGATAAACCTCGGGTCAGTGACAAGCTTTGAATTCAATTCTTTTGACTAATTCTAAAACTAATTTTTTATTCAATAACAGAAATTCATCCGAACTTTTTATTTCACCAACTTCGATCCTCAAATACTTTTAGCATTCGTTAAGCATTGTTATTTGGCGCACCTTTAAGGAGCAGAACTGCTCTTAGGATTGTTTTGTTGACTTGTGATCTGTTGACTTAACCTATCAACAAAAACGTCACAAAATTTTAAATTCGTTTTCTCAATGCTGCAGCTTTGTTTACTGAATCTCCCATAGCTTTTACTTCAAGCAATGGCTGAAGATAAAAGCACGAAAACAGCCTGTTAATGACATTTTTAATTTAGTTTTATAATTCAATCAAAACAAGAAAAAAGATTACGAACTGCACATGCTTAAAGATAAGAACATCAAGATCGAACTAAGATATATAAACAATGTGTAAAATCAAAAGCAATAAATTATATGCACATACAAATTGTTTCAGTTGTTCCTTAATACAAGATCAGTCACGATAAACCTTGATCTACTCCTTCACTTGCACTCTGTAAGCTTCTGGCTGACATTTATACGCTTTAAAATAATTTAAGTAATTGGGCTATCTACGACGGCACTTGTTCCAAAATCAATAAATGAGCTATTTATTTGCATCAACTTTGTGACTAATCATAAGACTTCAAATGCAACGTCCTCAATGGGGTTCAGCAAGGAGGTTTCTCAAACACAACATCACTATGCTTCTATGGCCAGTACATCAATCAACTTCAAGAATTGTTTGGCTCTATTCTGCTTCCGTCACCACAAATAAAGCGCCATATAATAAGCAAAAAATTTTAATCGATCGCGCGATATGTCACATGGAAGTACCAATAGATCCGCTCGTTTTTAAATATCCTCGACATTAAGAATGACGTCACCATGATGCTCCGGTGTTTGCCAGTCGTCTCATGCGTCTCGTGTTCCTGTCCTGGTCTCTGATCTTCTTCTCCATCTCTGCATCTGTCAGTGTCTCCATTGTGGGACCCCACTGATCCATCTCATGTCGGTTCCTACAATAGAATAATTAAAGATAACCCAACTACACAATAATTATGCTCAAAGCTTGGTGAAATCAATTTTTCATTCAAGTTTATAATACTTACGGGGTATTACGTATAAAGGAAAGAAACGGAGAAAATTACAATTATTGCTGGTTTGGGTTCTATTAAACGTTTATTTTAATTATCCGCCATAAAAAAACCGTAAACCATTCAGAAATTTTGGAGTTAAATACTCGGAATATGGTCACCGATAAAAACGACATTTTTGTTACCTGTTTGTATTACAAATAGTGATACTGCAATTTACAAATTGAATTGGTACTCTTTCGAGTAATTTATACATCATCCGTGGTTCAATTTAAACCAATTAGTCCATTTTTGTTCCGACCCACTTTACTGGCGCAGGAACTATATACTCAACTGGTTTTTTTGTTCTGTCATTTTTCGCCTATCGATATATTCATCGTACAGGATTGTGAGTGGTATCATTAAAACTTGTCGATAATTAAAACTTTTCGAGAATTTTTCGAGTTGTTTTGTTCACATTTTTCGTAATTATTGATTAAAATTTGATCAATTTTTACTAAAAGATGATAAACTTGTTAACGATAGTGCAGTTATTTTTACATTAAGATAGAGGAGAGTTGGTTAATTGTTTTAAATAACTGTTTTGGCTAAATTGTCAGCTAATATTTTTGAAAAAATGCAGCATTTCCCCCTTTTATCAAAATATGGCATCAAATATGCTTATTTGGCCCACTTTTTCCAGTTTGACAGTTGGTGGAGACATTAAAACTGCTGAAACAATCTTCCTTTAACTTAGACATAGCCAAGTGTACGAAAATTTTATATACAAATTTTCAAAAATTTTCCGGTTCATACAAAAATTTCCACGAAAAAACGTAATTTGCGGTATTTCGCTAAATTAAACCGATATTTATTTTGAGAAAAAGGCATAATTTATTTTTAATATATGATTTTCGTTTGCCAAAAAAACTATTTCGCAAAGTTTTAGAACAATTGCGTTTTTGAACAGCTGCTCAGAATAGCAAGGCCAGTTTTAGTCTCATCGTTGAGTTTAGCAAAGAAAAAAGATTTAGCTTGTATTTTGGGTCTGTCTTCTAGAAATATTTTTTGCATTTATTTCATCACAATAACAAGAAAGTCTTTCTTCATGTAAATTTTCAATTAATGAGAGGTCCATTCAAGCTCCAATAATGTCCAATAAAAATATTGCGTTCTATGAGTAAAGCACGGTTTTTAAGGCTCAAACTGTTCGTAAATTTTTAGTGAATTCTTTAGTGACTTGCCAATAATTAATGTTCCCTTTGTAGTCTTAGGATTGAGTCGAATTATCAAATGTCTAATTCGGCAACTAAGCAGCTATTAAAGAAACTATATAATGCCTTCAGTTGATACATTGCTTTTTTGGTAAAAAGAACTCGATAAGTATAAAAAGTCATTTATTTTTATATGACAACTTTTGGTCAAATTAGCAAATACGGCAAGATTTGGTACATTTTTTGTTTGAAAGAAGCAGCAAGAGCAAAACCAGTTTTGGTCCAGCTGTGGATTTTTATAGTTCAAAAAGTATTTATTACAGTTCATAAATTTGTTCTAAAAAGTCTTTTGATATTTGCCACTTTTAATCTTATTTTCGCAACCTTTTAGCGTATTCTCAAAAAGAAAGAGGTCGCTTTTTATAAATTTTTTATTTAATTTTTGACATTTTCCAATTTTCGATGTTCACTTCTGCTGTCTGACATTAATGACACATTAATGACAAATCGAACACATTAATGGCGTCGAAATAAGGCGCAAACTATCATATTCAATATTTTTACTGAATAGATTTTGATCTTATAGGCTTCGACACAATTTCCTTGCAAAATTGAAATGATTTTTTTTACTTTTGTCTGTATGTATTCTTTTTGTAATCGTATGAGATTCTGGATATAGACAGGTCTTAAAGATTTTGTTTGCAGGTATAAATAAATTCGTGGAATGATTTCTGTTGAAATCTAATTGCTGACCTTGAATTTAATTGTTTCCAAAAAGTGCGAACGTATTTTCTAACTTTGCCCGTTTTGTTTTCTGTCTACTTGTTAATTATTCTCATAAAGAGAGGTCCCAATTTTTTTCTGGTGAAATGTAAGTCATTTGGCTTTGTTTACATGTTATCTGATGCTATGTTAACTTTTTCATTAACTTTTTTTAAGAAGTGATATATATATATATATATGGAGTTTTTTTAGAATTAATCCTTGTGTTTTTTCTTGCTGTTTGTATTGTCTCTCACGCTCCTTAATGACAGTTATCATCGGCCCTCAAATGAGTTATTGTTTCATTTGCATAGTGATTAGTGCTGAAGCAATTTTTTAAATGGATAAACCATTTATTTTCGAACAATTAATGATTTTTTGAAAGTTTTCTATCTCATTTGAAGGACAATTAAGTCGACAACGTGGTAGAGCCGGGTCGGAACATTATCTGCGAGCGCACATTACCGAGCCTCCTTGTTGATTTCAAAATTCAATTGCAAGGGATCCTCCATTGATTCTTTTGTTCATTCCAATTATCTAGTACATCAGTATCTTCTTCATGTGCATTTTTCGAATTTCTCAACTGCTCTCATTGGGGGAGTTTCAGGCAAATTAAAAAGATCTGCTTTAAATCATATACAAATTGGCAACTAAATATTAACAAAAAACGACATACCTCAAAACAACTTCGACAACCGGTAATGGATCCTCGCTGAAAGCATAGGTCCTTGCATGCCACGATAGCTGACCCCGGATGCTGTATGCAATGGCAGTCGCAAACTCTCCCCCAAGTCCAATCTCAGAGCAGAGCTTCATGGCAAAGTCTTCAGGATTGTTCAGGGGCTCTGACATGTCCCACTCGAAGTGGTCTAAAGCGAAACAACCCAACGATAGCACGAGAGACCCGCCGCCTAATTCGTACAGCAATTTTAAACCAATTATAAATTCCCCAGATTAGGTTTACCAGCAACATCATGACTTTCTTCTAACAAATACGATTGAGAGAGAAAATTAAAGTCATAACCCTAGAGTTAAACTTCCAACCAGGTTATCAACCAAAAACAATACGTAACTTACAAAACTAGATAATTACAGTTCGTGATATTTTCAATTATTTGACAAACACATTTGGGTCCGCACAATTAACTTTTGATAGGCACTGAATCGAAAAGGCCAAGAATTTCATCGAGATCTTCAGATTCTTGGACATCGTTTTTAAGGTAAACAAAATAAATGTTTTGGGGCTAATTGTGAGAAAATAAAAAGCAAATTTCTGAGTCTCATCATTCTTGTCCACTGGTTCGCCCACTGCGTTACAGAGCTAAATTCTCTAGAGACAATTTGACTGTTCAGAAGATCCTTCAAAATTCTCTGTCCATTGACTTTATAACTTTTTCCAAAGTAGTCTTTCGAAGCGCAATGTCTCTAGGCCAACTGTCAACCAGTTGACGTGGTTTTAGTTGACGAGTAGTGAAAATCTACTGGCTCTGAATTATCCATCCAACATTCGCCTTTGAGCAAAATAAAGACGCTTTTGATTGTGTCACACATTTCAGAGTGAAGGACTTAACTCGTCCCATTGGCAAACTTTACAATTAAATAAACATATTACAACACGAGCTAGCATTTTTGGTTCACAAAAAGCAGGGAGATCATCAGCATTTATTCGTTATTTGTTCCGACCCACTTTAGTGGGGGAGCAACTATATACTCAATGAGATTTTTTTTGTTCAGACAATTTTGGCCGATCGATATATTCATCGTAGACAAATGTGAGTGGTATCATTAAAAAGCCCGTACAGCGTATAATATAGAATTAAAAAGATTTGTTTAATTTTCGCTTTTTATTGGGAGTTATAGAGGTTTAGAGTTTTGTGAATATTGGACATAAATCATGTTTTTATTCACATTTTCGGTAATTTTGACCTAATTTTCGATAATTTTGCTAAAATTTGTTATTGGTTGTTAACGGTAGTGTTATTGATTGTATCCCTGAAGATAAAGGAGGATTGCTGAATTGTTCGATCCGAGTTTTTTGGCTTGAATTTATGCTAAATCTTTCAAAATTCGACTCTTTTTGGGATCAAATTTGCTTTTTCAGCCCACTTTCTTTAAATTTGCTGGAAGTAGATAACTTAAAACTGTGGCCATATTCTTTTCAAACTCACAAGCGAGTTAGTTTTCCGCCCACTTGCTTTGAGAGTCTTCTAGAATTAAAATTTTGCCATTTTTTGCAAATTTTTACAAACTTTCAGGTGATACATTTTTGACAAATTTAAAAATTTTGTACAAAAATTGATCTATTTCACGACCACTTAAAGGAATGGAGTGATTTGATAGACAAGTAGCAACATCTGGGCTGACCTTGATCTCGCCATGTAACCTTCCGATAATAATTTTTTAGATTTTAATGGGGCGCGACTTTTTAAACTATTTACGATATGTAAATGTTTTTTATGAAATTTTTTTTATTCACAAGAATTTCACATCAGGGCTCCATTGATGACAGATACTATTTACAAAAAATCCGCCTCAACGAGATCATATTACAGTTTGAGTTAAGCTCACGATTTTTATGGCTCTGACCAATTATTTTTTTAAAAAATTAATGTACTTCTTGAATTTTACTTTCATTTGTTACCTTTTTTGTAGCCCAATGACTTATAGTCCTCATTGAGGGCTCCTAATACTTTTTAGGAGGTATAAATGAACCTAGAAAACATTTTTAAGTTGTTATCTAATGTCTGCTATGACTTCGAATAAATTTGTTTTAAAATAATTTTGGTTAATTTTTGAGCTTTGCCACTATTTCATCTTAGTTTTCTCAACTTCGAGCGCAATCTCAGTAAAAACAGGCGGAAACCCACTTCATCTGAGTTAAATACTAATTTCAGTAACGGTTTTATGTTCAACTAATGTTTTCTTTTTTTTGGTACTACACGTTTACAATTTTTCTTTTGTTTTTGATCATAAGTGCATATATTATGAGTTAACTGTTTCCTTGTCGAATTATCACCTTATTCACAAGTCTAATTTAAAAAGTCATTGTAGGAAAAACGCAAAACGTTGCAAAAAGGCGTATTTGGATATGTTAATCGTTTTTGTCGAATAGTTTTTGCTTTCTGGGCTGAGACCCAGTTATCTCGCAAGATGTTTTTGATTTTGCCTATGTTCGGCTTTCTTTTCCTTGTTGTACGCCGCATACCCGATAACGATAGTCATTAATTGCTTCCCCAAGACGTTTAAGTTAACCTAGTTAAAAATTTAA
This sequence comes from Convolutriloba macropyga, assembly GCF_964194025.1. Lineage (NCBI taxonomy): Eukaryota > Metazoa > Xenacoelomorpha > Acoela > Convolutidae > Convolutriloba > Convolutriloba macropyga. The sequence goes on from NC_134477.1 coordinate 50,487,376, forward strand.
GTTTATAGCTGTTTGTTTTATAGACTTTCAAATTAAATTTAGAAAAAAAAAGATTTTTTCCTCTGCATCCTTTTTGCTTTTACTTTATTTTATCCTACTTTGCTATTTCGACTATTTGTCTCAGTTTCGTGCTCCATTTCAGTAAAGACAGGCAGAAACCAAAATCTTGTAGGTTATAAATTAATGTCCGTAACAGTTTAATGCTCAACTAATGCTATCTTCGTTTTGATACTACGCGTTTTCAATTTTTTATTATTTTTGAGCATAAGTGGATATTTTATGAGTTCATTTGTTTCTTTGTCAAAATATCACATTATTGACAATTCTAACTGAATAGAAGCATAGCAGAGAAAAAGCAAATCGTTGGAAAAAGGCGTATCTGGATATGTTAATTGTTTTTGTTATATAGTTTAAGCTTTTTGGGCTGAGACAGTTATCTCGCAAAATTTAATGCAATTTTTTGTGCTTATGTTTGTCTTTCTTTTTGTTGTTGTACGTCATATACCTGATAATGTTAGGTCTCAATTGCTTCCCTAAGACATATATCTCAACACAGTTAAAGATTTCGGTTTATATCTGTTTGTTTTAAAGACCTCAAAATTTGAATTTAAAGATTTTCAACCGTATGTTTTTGCTTTCATTTTCGTAAACATGTAAATCAATCTCATTAATTAGAAGTCTCAATTATTTTTGTTGACTCAAAAACTTTTTTGCGCTAGGTCTTACGTTGTGACTGATTGCTTCGACCATTAATTTAATAAAAAAAATTGAGATTTCTGTACTGCTCAATTTTTGGGTTTCTTTTTGTTGTCAAGTCTACGTACTCCTTTTATAGTACTCTCCACGTAGTCTCTTTGATGTTAAAACGAGGAAAAAGTGACAATATACAGTTCTTGCAGCTAACATCCTATAATTATAGTGCCTTGAACAATGTGATCTCATAAAAATGTTCGAAGTTCTGGCTTCTTGATATATTTGTTGTTTTAGTGGGGTTGCGACTTAGTCTCATTATTAACAGGCCCAATCGGCTTCCTCAAGTTTTGCAACCTAATCCATCATTGTTTGTTGAAATCTGAAGTCTTATGAATTTTGAAATTATTTGTTTTCAAAAACATATTTGGGTTTTTGAGCTTTGTCATTTTTTAAATAGTTTTTTGCTCGATTTGTAGCTCAGTCTCTGTAAACACAGGTCTCAACCCGTTTCCAGTGAGCTAAATTTAAATCCCCATAACAGCTTTAGCTTCAAACATTTGTTTCTCGGCTTTGTTACTACTGTTACTACTAGATTTCATGAAAAATTTGAGATTTTTTTATTTTTACATTTTATAGCATATTTGTTTTCTTTTTAGTTTATAACAATAATCGAACGTCCCATTGTCTTTGAAATTTCGCTCAATTGATCATTGGGTAATGACATGTCTCAATTGCTTCCTATGGAGATACAAAAGAACATTTTAGGGATTTCAGTTGATATCTAATGACATTAATAACTGTGAAATTAATTGTTTTCAAACAATTAATTTTCAAGAAACGTATTTTTGAAATTCGCACCTTTTTCCTCTTTTTTGTCGACCTGTTAACCAGTTGCATATTTTTCTCAAGAAGTATAGGTTAAATTGTTTCCTTTAGGTATAATCTGATGCGAGATTGATGATTTTATGATTTTTTTTATTATTATAGACATCGAGTTTTAGTCATAAATAATGTTTTTTGTTTGATATTTATTATTGTCCTTTCTGGTAGTTCCATTATCAACAACGATCACCGGCCCTTTAGAGTGGCGTTATTGTATTCCATTGGTGGTTAATGGAACGATATTTATGTTTTTGAAAGTCTTCTATCTCTTCATCATTTGGTAGCCAATTAAGTTAGGAATGTGGATGAGTGGGGTCGGAACCTAATTTGCGTACGCACATTACCGAGCCTCCTTGTTTTGATAATACGCCAATAAACGTTCTATTTATTTCCCAATTCTGTTGAAGTTACGGTTAATAATAGAATAATAATTGGCAGCAAAGTTTATGGAAGAACAAACCTGTTGCAGCTCAGCACCTCCAACTGTGACATTACTAAGAAAAAAGAACTAATTACCACTTCCAACAGCCCGAATACGAATACGCAGACACTGACGCACCAACTATCACAATTTCGCGCTGAAAACGCCTAGCTTGAAAGATAAATGACTATCAACGAAATACACTCTGATTCTTGTTTCCTTCTTTAAACTGTAGCAACTGCATAATACAAACTCAATTTTCGCTTTTTGCAATATGATGCCTCATTTTAGCAGATTACAAAATTTCAAAAACAAAAATCTACGAAAATTCAAAAACAATGGAAACTGGAATTACTTCTCTTTAGCACACATTTAGAAATCTGTTCATCCTGATTTTTTTTCTGCTCACACAAAAGGGACTGAAAGAGTTGAGAAAATTCAACCACACAAACTTTTGAACATAACCGACAAACGGCGGAATAGAATTGCTCTTGAACTATCGAAACCTCAAATTCATTGCAGCCGGCTTCAGTCGGGTGGAGTAGGGGATAGCTTGCCTCTAGGGGGACACTGAAATCAACGTGGGGGGATTCAAATGACGTCCTAAAAGCTAATACATACCACAACTAAGATTCAATTGAAAATGACACCCGATTAGGTACAGATTTCATCTCAATTTAAGTAGTTATCTGCGCCACTTGAGTTCAACTCTTTAAAATTGTGAATCAGAGAGATATTTAGATCACACAAACAGTCAGGGACAGAAAAAACTCTTAAAAATCAAAACGGTCGAGCCAAAATTTAGCATAAGACACGCAAATTTACAATAATTGCTTCAAACTTCGTTCGAGAGCAATAAATACACCGAGCGATACAATAAATGCTCAATATGAGTATATCATGATAACTAGAACCATTTTAGCATCAGAAAGTGAGTCAAGAAATTTTGTTCGAAAATGGAGAAATGTTAAATTATAATTAAAACGAAATTTAAAACAAAAAAATGCCATGGAAAACGCTTCGATGGTACCAAGAATTTATATACATTCATATATCGTAGGAAAAACTAACTTTAGGTTGGTCTAAGTTAGTAAAATAATGATGTTTGATTTATATATTTCCAGCATGTAACAGAAACCATTCAATTTTAATTCATATCTTCAGCAATAATAGATTGTAGCTTGATCTAGATGTTCAATTCGGGTATATTCTCATTTTTGTTTTCCAACTCGAAAAATCAGCAAACTTTTATTGCAAGTAATCAAAAACGAATGAATACTTACCTACTAGGGAGATATTTCCAACGTGAATGTTCAAGTTAATTTTGACTCTCTGATCAGTTTGATTTTCAAGAATATGTTCCATCGGGAATGCTTCAATCTGCTGGCGCATACTTTGAGCTATAGCCGGTACAAATTGCTGAGGATTCAAATCCAAGTCTTCACAGAGTATTTCGGCAAACATTTCTGGCGTAATCATCTGTTCGTTTTTATTCCACGTAAAGCAATCTCGCAGTTTCTGCCCTTCGATTTCTAAATCTAACCTAATAGGTACCAAAATTTCTTCCCGTTTACTGTTTTCAATGAACAAGTCAGGATCTGTATCGTCGATGCACAGAGGATAATTGCGTTTGCTTCGAGAACCTATTCTGTTTCTGTTGATTGGTGTTGAGCAAGGAACTGCATCCATATGATGTGAGGTATTTGGATTGTTTTGGCTCCAGGATGAAGAATGTGCGTTACTCATTCCCCGTTTACTACTTCGACTAGGAACAGCTGCAGGAGTAGAAACAGCAGTTACCGCTGTTGCTGGTGCTTCTGGCTTATTTGGAGTTTCAATAACTGGTGCAACCATGCCCGAGTTTTTATACTTTTCACCATTTCCAGCAATTATTTCGTCGATTTCACTTGCCTTTACCAGCGTTATGTTCAGAGCTCCTCCTCCGCTTATAATACCAGATTCAAAGAGTAGCTTACGCTCGTTTGACGTCACTAGACGTCGCCACATGCCAGGGTACTTTCTATAAATTGCACCCCTAAAGAGTCGCAAATACTGCCCAACGTCTGACCCGATCATGTAAACTTCACCAATGTCATTATCCAGTTGGAATCTAACAGGCTCTTTACCATACGTAGGCACAGACGGCGTTGGAGTCGCCTCCTCATCCATAATTTTTCTGAAAAACAACGAAAACGGTACAATGCACAGCCAATAATCAAAACGGTACGATGCACCACAAGCCATTTGGCAAGATATTTTCATTAGTTTTGACTTAAAAAAAAGTTCTAAAATTAAGATAAAGAAAATCGTATCCCAAAGCTTGTAAAAAAAAATCCTCAAGGCATCATGACTTGTCTGATAATACCGAAGATTGACTATTTGAAGATTGTCATAAATGTGGGTATGATTTATACACCCAATAGACGGAAAAATTAACCCGTAATGAAACACTACTCGAGAAATATGATATTACCAAAGAAACGCATTCTATTTTAATGTTATAGCAATATGCTAGGCACTTAGAGCCGTGTCAAAGCGTTGAATTATTACTGCACTAGTTACGATTGGATAACAGAAACTTCCTTAAGAAGCACAAAATCTGTCTCATAAAATCTAATGATAGGCATTCAGCAGCCCCAACTACACAGAAATGATGTACGGAGTACTAGTAAAAAGAAGGTTCAGACAGCTTCAATTTAAAGTCCATGAAGAAAGCAGTTTCAATGGGTCATTAAAATGACAATTACAATAGACTGCAACAACTGCAGAAACAACTGGACGAAGTTCCAATTGCCTGCAAGGGCGAAATCCCATCAGTATACTGCTGTAAAATTCCAATTTTATCGTCTTCCCAATATCCTCCATTCTATCGTCTTAAAAGTTCTTCCGTTCAATACTGACGGCAATGTCAAGTATAATTTGTTTCGTTGTTATGTTTTATCGATCTTAATTAACGGAAGTCAATTATGGCTCGCTGATAATTCATTGATGATGAAGCTCGACAGATTTCAAGCACGTTGGTTTGGATAGATATTTGGCAAAAATTCCGTATGCCGAGTTACTTAGGCGGAATATTTTCACCAATGTTTTCAGCTGCAACTACTTGATCTCATATTTTTAATGCAGCTTCTCAGGGGAAAGTATGATGCTGATGTTTGGGAGTATATTAAAGTCACCCCCAAAATGGCTAATCTTCGTTCTTGTTCATACAACCTTTTTCACATCAAAGATCTAACTAAAACTAACGAAAATACTCTCTTTGAGTGTGTCATTATTCCAGCTAATTTCTCGCAGCGACATGGAGTCAGACTTTTTAAAGTCTCCTTCTGTCATATCTGTAATTTGTCGGTATCTAATTCGTAAGCTTGAATTTCCCCTGATAAATCTTGCTCGTTTTATATAAATCGTCAATATATACCTGTAGAGCTTTCGAAAGTGTGTGCTGAAAATCATTTCTGTCCGACGATAATAATTTCAACAGAAGCAACAAAAGCATTTTCATTGCAAATTTCCCGTACATTAATCATGCTCATGCAACATACTAGTGGAAAATACTAATTTGCCACTGAGACGGTACAGTTTTACGTCGACAAAACCCCTGACGGTTTGTGGATTCCGTACAATCATTTAGCAAAAATGCACCGATCAACTCCTTTTATGGGGGAAAAACACCCCAACCCATGCTCTCAACTGTGGGGTCGATGAACACATGCAGCACAACAAAATTAGACACCCGTTTGCTAAAACAATTTATGACCTGCACTATAACATCGGAGTAGAGTCATCAATTCAGTTGCCAGAAGGCTGTGTTTTGCAATTCGAATAGAACTGATGACAACGCTCGATTTGACTTGACATGAATTTAGTAACGGACAGAAATCTAGAGTACATTGAGCTGCTGAGACTGTCAAACACTCCCTATATTCTGCTGTAGATTCAGCTGAAGGACTTCATTTTGTCTACTTCAGGCTGCGTAACGATGAAAACAACACGTGCTCTTGGCGAATTATGTGGGTGCAACAGCTGCAAGAACGTGAAAAAAATGAATTGTTATCTAATAAACTGAACGACACAAACTGGGGTTAATGTATAACCCTTGGATTTATTCCTAAATTCTGTTTTTTTATTATTTTGCTTCGTAATGTCGGAAGGTAAAGATTATCTATCCCTGCATAACTACGCAAGTGCGTGAGATCTAATGAGATTCAATATCGTTGTTACAAAAACGAGCAGAGAAAGATCGTTAGAAGTTTCCCTTCAAAATGTGCCGCATGGAGAACTGATGAGGTTCGTACCTAAATATGCAGATTTCAAAGGAATGAAATCTGGGACACTAGAGAAACTTGTCAACAAAAAAATCTTGTCAGCAAATATCTGTACATACCAAAACTGCATAAAAAACTGGATCACAAAGGACATCTCATACAGCTTCATCTTTAACACCAGATTACCTTTAACAAAAATGGCCTAAACAAAGATGCAGAGAAGTAATTGTCAATTAAAACTTAAATTGATTAACTAAAACGAACGTTTTCGAACTTTGCGTTCATCGTCAGGTTTAAAAATTAAATGCAATCATTTAGAAAGTATATAAACTTGTCTATGACTATAATTCTAAGAAATGAGTTAAAATAACATCGAATTTTTGAAATTATTTACAGTTAAAATCACATTTACAACATTTTATTTCCACTTATTGCACTAAAATCAATTCATTTTATATTCCGGATCTTATGAAAATTCCGGGTATAATGCTTTCTATTCCTGAAAAGGGGTTTTTACTTTCATTCCTATCTGTTTTTATTTTTTACTTTTTGGGGTTGACAAAATTTCGAATTAACATGTACCAGAATACCTTCTGAATTTCAAAAGTCAAATTTTTGTACTTGAACTAGTACTTCAATTTCAATCCCCCCCTCATTTTCATCGCGCGTCTTTATTTTCGGTTTCAGCTTTTTGATGTAGATCGCTTCTATCGTCATTGGTTTTTCAACCCCGCGACATGCATCAAGAATCTCCCATTTTACGTTATGCGTTGTACTACTACATTCAACAAGGCGTTGTCCACCAGGGGAATACTTCTTTTGATGCTCTGAAATTCTAGTGGTAACATGTTGGCTGGTTTGGCCAACATAGATGGAACTGCATCCATTACATGTAAATTTATATACCACATGGGATTTCATATTCTTAACAAAAGGTGATTTTAGGGTGGGCAAGCAAGTTCTTAGCTTTCATGTTGTGAAAATGATTTGAATATCATACAATTTTTTCAGTCTACTTGCAAGATTTTGCGTAATATTTCCTCTGTATTGAATAAAAAACCTAGGTTTAGGCTCCCTATTGTAAAGAGTTTTAACTTTTTTTAATAAAACTTTTTATTAACTCATTTTGGGGTGGTTTTGCTGTGGCCTTTTCCTTAGTGACTATTTTATCCAACGTTACCTTAACAATACTGGAAGACCACTCCGTTGGGTATTGATTTTCAGCCCAGATCTCTTGATTTTTCGTAAGAGCTGCATCAAAGGATTGCCAGTCACTGGTCGCAGTAAAAATCCTATGCACAGTCCCTTGAATCAGATTTCTCTTATGTTGTAATGGTGTACAGCTACGGAAATTTAAGATTATGCCGGTATCAGTTGATTTTTGATACCAATGACAGCTGATTTTTCTATCTTCGTTTAGGTTTATGTTTAGATCTAGGAATGCCAGGTATCCACTTCCGTTTGGTGTCTCAAGAGTGAATTGTAAGTTCTTGCAAAGAAAATTTGCATACTCAAGGTAATCTAGAGGGTTCCTTTTTACCGTGCACACTATGTCATCCACATACCTCTTGAATAATTTCAATTCCAGTGTGTCCTCTTTTCTACCTTTTTCTGCACAATAGGAACAGATCCAAACAAATTCCTGCATGGGCTGATATTCTGTGTCACTGATACCTTGGCATTTTGCATGAAACCAGTTTTTGCATGATTCGCACTCGTCTCCTTTCCCTCGGAAGGTAACACGTCAGTTACAGTCAATGCATATCACTTTTGTGTGAGGTGTTTTGATCTCCCTTCCATTTTTTGGTTTCTGCAAAGATTTTTCAAAGGATTTCATCCACAATTTTGCCAAAAATACCGCCAGCGAAGCACCCATTGCTAAACCGTCCGATTGAATGTACCACATTTTATTACACTTAAAGTGAACATTCGCTATGGCTAGTCTCAAAATGCTCTTCGTAGCTAACCTCGGAATCTCAGGTACCTCGTAACTGGAGTACAGTTCTTTAAGCGCAATTTCAATTGCCTCCTCAACCGTTACATTGGTGTATAAAATTTTTACATCGACAGATACCACTAGCTCATCTTCATCCAATTTGGTAGCCTCCAGAGCTGCTGTGGCATCTTTCGAGTTAGTCTCAATATTTGCACCTGGTAACTTCCCGAAAAAGGGAGACAGAAATTTACTGAGGTTATCGAAACTGCTACCGGGTATTGATAGAACAGGCCAAAACGACGTCCCAATTTTATGTACCTTAGCAAGTCCTTAAAGCCTGGCTGGTTGCGATCCAGTTGTCCTGAGCCTGTGATAATTCTTTTCACTTATCTTTCCCTGTTTCATTAATTGACGCAAACTACTACTTATCAGTTTTCCGTTCTTATTGTTATATCATCACTTTCTCCATAACGAGGCTCAAATTGATTGGAGCTCAGGATTTCATTTAGTTTTTCCTAGTATGTTGTCTGTTTCATAACAGAAAAACCTCAACCTTTATCAAAAGGTACCGCTAGTAGTTTTTGATCTTGCAAAAAATCTTTACCTTTTTTAACCCCTCTATCTATTGGTGTCTCACGTACATTCTTGGCATAACATTTGGCAAGCAATTCTATTTCACATAACTTTTCGCCATCAGTGTTGTTCTTCCTTAACTCACGAACTAATCTGTCTAGATCCGCAAGGAAGTGCACTTCATTAAATTTGTCCCTAACTGGATGCTTTGGACCTAACGATAAAAGCTCCAGGACAAATTTCAGCAGTTCAACATCGTCCAGTTTAACAACATTATTATGAGATCCATTCCGCAGAGGCCTGTCTTGTCTCTCAGAGAGCTTCGCTAACTTGTCATTAAGTCTTTTACTAATCAAATCGGAATGATCTCTCATTTCCTTTCTAATGCTGTACACAATTGAAGGTATTAGTTCTTTTTTCGCCTCTTTCCTGAGAATGCCCCTATCCTCTCCAAGTTTTTCCTCGAACAATCTACGGCCTTGTTCCCCACGACTTATTTCTTTCCCTAAGAGCTTAAGCTGAAAGCTGTGCACCGCTTGGTCTGAAAAAACTTCGTTTTTGGGAATTTGGAACCTCAAAAAATCCGGACTGATATCATTGTTATTAAAGTTTTTCAAAAAGTTTAATCGATATTTACAGTTTAACAGTTTATTTTGAAGATTTTGCATAGTTTAGGAATTGTTTTAAGCAGTTGTTGTGCCTGAGAATGTATCTGAGCCATGGTTGTGGTAGAATTTCGCACATTACGCAAGCTCGCTCGAGGACAGGGGGCAATGAAGCCCTATTGTTCAGGAGCTACTCTCTCGGTTTGTGCTCTTTCTACCAGTCTTACCTTTGCTCTCGCCTTCCTCTGTAGTTTTTCGAGATTCTTCCCTTTTCTTTTTTTCAGCAGAGCTTTCAGGTTTCCTTGGTGGCGCAGGACAATGTCCAATGATTTGATCTCACGTGCCAGTTCCTGGTGGAGCACTATGTAGTGTCCCAGCTGTGTTTTCGCCTTCCGTTTCGATATCAGGTGCTTTGTCACCCTCAGAACAAGTATCCCAGTGCTCAACAACTCTTTGAAAATATCAGGGGTTCCCGTGCGCTGACAGTATACCAGCGCTTCAAACTTGTTGATATTCGTGGTCAAGTAGTTTGTTAACTTTTGTACACTACTTGGTCTGTAGTTATTCGATTTGTAGCTTGGGATACTGTTATTAATTAGATCGTGCCACACAACAATGTTGGTCTTTGTGCTCAATCTGCCCTTGACCAGAAGATTCTGTGCGTTTTTCAACCGATTCTTTGTATTGCGGTTGAAAAAAATTCCAGGTGCTGTTGTTATTTTTGTCAGGAGTCCCTTCTTTTGACTGTATTGAACACTCTTTACCGCTTGATGGATTAAGCTGGCTGCTAAATTATGAACCATCCTGTCTGTAACACTTCACAAAATTACTAAAATTTTGCATTCTCTTGCTTTTTCTGGGCCCGTTAAAGATCAAACTGACAATGATTAAAGATGCAGAGAAGTAATTGTCAATTGAAACTTAAATTGAATAACTAAAATGAACGTTTTCGAACATTGCGTTCATCGTCAGGTTTAAAAATTAAAAGAAATCATTTACAAAGTATATAAACTTGTCTTTGACTATAATTCTAAGAAATGAGTTAAAATAACATCGAATTTTTAAAATTATTTAGAGTTAATATCACATTTACAACACTTTATTTACACTTATTACACTAAAATCAATTCATTTTATATTCCGGATTCAATGAAAATTCCGGGTATAATATTTTCTATTCCTGAAAAGGGATTTTTACTTTCATTCCTATCTGTTTTTATTTTTTATTTTCGGGGTTGACAAAATTTCATGTACCAGAATTAACATGTACCAGAATATTTTCTGAATTTCCAAAGTCAAATTTTATTATTTGAACTAGTACTTCAATGTTTGTGCCTTTCAAACCTAGCGTTTCTTCGAACTAGTACAAACTGTTCGTGCCTTTCAAACCTGGCGGTTCTTTACTTCACATAAAAAAATTTCAACTGTTGGCCAAGTCATGACAAAAAACCCCAAGAAATCAGACAAATGTCATAAGAGAATTCAAAAAGTATAATATCAACAATAAATTTTGTAAATTGAAAAAAAAACAGATTTGTACGGCTCCTGTCTTTCTGCATGCGGGATTCAGTGCCCTCTTCATCGCGCACTAAAAAATTACGAGCAAAAAATCAGGAGACGACACAGAACCAGACGCATTAACATGCATTCGGACGAACATAATATTCGCGCTCCTACACAGCAAAATAATTTTTCTTAAAAGCTGTTGTGGAAATTAACATGTAACTGAGGTTGGCAATATTTATAATAATGTTGGGCGGAGGGAATGCTAAACACATTATTGTTATAATAATGTTTCAAAATTTACAAACTGCTGTAATTTTTCTATACAATACCTTTTGCGGTAGCCATATATGCGATGATCTAATGTTTCATAGTGGTGTCCCACTGTTCCGTCTAATGTTTTAATCAAGGCCCACTTCTATCATTTCGAAAAGAAATAGGATTTCATCATCGGTGTTGTTCTCTCGTCACTCACAAACTAAAATGTCAACACCAGCCAAAAAGGCCTCCCATCTGTTCATTTTTTGACCGGTTGCTTTGGACTTAAAGACATGAAAACTAAAAAAGGAAGTTATCAACGAAATTGATTAACAAAAACCGTCTTCGAACTCTGTCTTCATCGGCAGATTTTTCCATGTCTATTCCTTTAATCAAATTTTGCAATCATGAACTCTGCCTTTGTCACATTGACCGCCTTAAGTATACTCAGAAAATCAATTTAATTATTTGAATTAATAATGGATGATACAAGCGTTTAAGATAAATAAATCAGTTCTCAGTTTATCTAGTTTTGTGTGTTGAATTTCGACTGTTTTTCTTTGATTCCTTTTGTTTTGTCACTTCATCTCTTAAACATTGAAGGTCTGTTTTGGGCGAAGATCAATAAAGGTGCATAGATGTTTTCTAATGAGTTGGGCATCAATGATGTATTGATGACATAGCCGGACCCATTGGCAGGGTTGCAAAGAATTGTAAAGTAAGTCCATAAAATTAAAGAGGATTGTTGGTAGAGAAATACAAACTTGGTAACCCATTAACAAAGAAATAAATTCCGAGATAAACGAATAACTAACGTTACGCAAGAAAATCAATCTAGACAAATTTACGAATTTCAATGAACGTTTTTGCGAAGATAAAACGAAGTAGGGGAGAATAAGCAGTTAAAAAAGCTTAAAAAACCGATAAATGAAAACAAATAAGGTAAAAGATTCGCAAAACTGCGGGTCCACAGCAAATTTAATGAGGAGGTCAAAATATAGCTATCCGAACGTTCTGAGGGGAGCAGAAAAGGCAGATTTTGAGTACAAATTGTCATAGAAAAAATGTTCTTTTCCTGATACCAGAACTTATAAAGAAGCGAACCTTGTGAATTAGTGTTCAAATCAATGATAAAAATCGGTCAGCTAGAACTTTGCTTAATTTAACTACAGGGCGAACTATTTCACCAGAAGCTGTTTTTAATTTAACGGATCAGACAGTTTGGTCCGAACCAAGATATACTTCTGTGACTTTGGCCAGTGGCCAGAGACCTCGAGGCGTGAAATCACTTGGAACGTTCCTGCTGGTTTGGGAGTTATTCTCTAAGAAATATGTTCCAGAAATGGTTGGCCAAGTGTTGTGAAGTTCTCCAAGTCTTTGAGATTGTAATTTTTCTCTCGAAAAACACCAAGCTGAAAATTAACAGTGGGTCTGCCGAAAAGAAAATGGTGTGGTGTTATGGGAAGTAGATCATTAATGTCAATCAAAGTGTTTGTTAGGGGACGAGAGTTCATGTTATGTTCTATTTCGCAAGTGAAGGTAGACGAAATTTCATGTGTTAGTGTTCTTGATCCAGTGACTTTGTACAAAGAGAATTTGAACACTTTGAATTAATCTTTCACAACTATCACCATAATGTGGTGCAAGAGGAGGATAAAACTTCCATTCAATTTCAATATCAAGTATATGGAGTTTGAAGGCAATTTCCTTTCATGCTCTTAGTGCTTCGATACTTTCATTTAGTTCTGAACAAGAGCTGACAAAAGATTTCCCGTTGTCGGAAAGAAATTTTCTTGGCATTCAGTGGCGACTTATGAATCTGCGCATTAAATTCATTGTTGAGTCTGTAGACAGGTTTTCTGCTATCTCCAAATTGACTGCTCTTACTACCAAGCAGGTGAACAGATGTACGTAGCGTGTAGCGTATCTGCCGCACTGAGATACGGGGAAAGGACCTATGAGGACGAGTCCTGTTGTTGCAAAGACAAAGTTGTGCTCACTTGGTAACCGCTCGCATGGTAGATCAGACATTTAAGGATGTTGGATTTCCTGTATCATTCGCCGACAAGGAATGCATTGGCGGACTGTCTGCCTAACGACAGATCGGCATTTCAAAATCCAATAGTTTTGCATAAGGAGGCAGCCCGTTTGTTTAACTCCTGAATGAGTGTAAACAATTTTGATGAGCAGCTTCACAGTTGGGTTTAGACAATCCAGAATGATTGGGTGTTAGACAGTTTCTAAAAACATTGCCTTTGATAACCGCCCTTTGGCGTGGAGCTGATCATTGCTGTTAACATACGGACGAAGGCGTTTCAAAAGACTTGATGCTGAAATTTTCTTACTTTTACGTAGAGCAGATATTTCGTCTGCAAAATGTTCAATCTGCGAAACCTGGATCAGATACCTGTACACAAAGGTATGATGAGAGAACCAAAAGTTTGCTTGGCTCCTTGCAAAGGTCGGGGAAAAAAGAGGTACGCAGTGACTTTTATCAACCAATTTCAGTTGCTAGAACGTGTAATATATATTACACACCCTTCAATTGACCGTTTAGGGGCTTCCAGTGGCTGTATTGAGAATACAAGTGGATGATGCTTCAAGAGATCTTGACAAGGCCATTCTTTCTCTTCGGAGCTGAGAAATGATGGTTCACTGAACCAACGAGAAGTTGCTTCCATCTGTCGAACCTCATAGCTTCTTGAGCCGTCATCAGGAGGATTATCAGATGAAGCGATATAGCGCCAATTGAGAGATAAAGAGACGTTGAGAATCTTTGCTAGTCTATTGGCAACGGAAATTTGATGCTGCATTTCGGGAGTTCTCAACCAATGGAATACAATTGTACTATCGGACCAAAAAAAGTATTTTCCGATTTCCAAGTCTTGCTGTTCTTTGATAAGCTGAGCTAATTGCGCGCCATGCACTGCCGCTTGCAATTTCAGGTTTGGAATAGTCATCCTCCTGATTGCAGCTACTCCGGTTTTGCACATCATGAACCTTAAATCAACAGTTTTATCAACTTTCTCAGTTCATCGATAAGACACTGCTGATAGAGCATACTCTTAGGTGTCTGTAAACGTGTGAAGAGGTGTTGACTGAAGGTTTCAGTTTCTACGGAAGAGAGCACGTGGAATGCTGATTATCTGGTAAGATGGAAGTTCACTTTTGAAATGATGAATGCCTGGGTACTGCTGAACCTCCAGAGGTGCGTCCCGTTGTGGACCTCCATTCTAAGCCGCTTGCAATATTTTCCTCAACTTGATTGTAAAAGGGCTATAACACCAAGGGGATCAAAAATTGAAGCAACGAACTTCAGGAGTTTCCTCTCTATTGTGAACTGATGTGTGGGGAAACATTTGAAAAGCCTTTTCTCAATGATGTACTCGTCCGTCAAAAGAGGCTGAGGTGATGGCAGTTGGGACTTCAAAAGATTTTCATGTGCGATATTTTTGAAAAACTCGTCGGAATTGGAGTTCAACTTTGTGTAGTTGAAACCACAAAACGAAAGGCACTCTTTGGTATTGTTTATAACGTTTACACAACATTCAACGTTTGCTGTTGAGATATATAGGTCGTCCATGTAGACATACGCTCAATGAAGCGCAACACTTGAGGAAATTTGTCCTAATTGTCCCGTGCTGAACGACAAAAATCGTAGGACAATAGGCATGGGAAAAAGTTGCGCCGATGATACGTTGTGTGTATACACACTGTTCGATTTTGCCATCGTTATTCCAGAGAAATCGAGGAAACGCACAATCAGAGGGAGCAACGTTAATTTGCATAATCACTTCAATATCTGCTGACATTGCCACTTGTTGCTCGCGAAATCTTAAGATAACTCCCACAAGATTACTCCACAAATCTGGTCCCTTCAAAATGTTCTAACTCATAGATTGACATTGGTAGACACTGGATGCATTGGTGAAACTCCTGATTTTCCGGGTTTGTTTTCATTTGGAACGGGATGATGAGGGAGATAAGAACTTGCTGTTTCTCTTTCTGTAGCTGAATCAACTTTCACAACATAGCCTTTTTGAAAATATTTTTGGAGCGTCTCCTCAGACGTACTTTGTAGATCTAGTTTTGTTGAGAGCTGGTTTAATTGCTTAAACTGTTTTTCTGCTAGCTATCTGTTGTTAGGTAACTTGGCATTTTCCATCCAAAGAAAGGCTATTTCGTAGTGACCATCAGAAAAATTTGTAGTCTACTAAAAGATTTGCAGAGCCTTTTCATCGTTTTTAGACATAGCCCTTTTCGATGAAGCTACACCGTAGTTCTCAATTTTTATCCACTGTTGTACCTTTGTGAAAAGTTCATTGTCTAGATGAGAATGAGAGTTGGTTTGTGTTTTGAATACTGGATTCTGTTCGTCTGCTGTGACGCTAATTTTTTCAGCACATGTCCATCTTAAAGTAGTTTCTACAGCCCAAGTCGTGTTTTTCGGGCTTTTAATCACGTTACTGTAATGGATCAGTTCCAGATTGTCGATGCCGATGATTATACAGACTTTATTGTCATCAACATTAGGGAACGAAATGTGATTGAGATGTTCAAATTTCTTGCAAAGCCTGTTCAACTCATTCGTTTTAACAGGGTTCATGTTCAAATCGGGAACTGCCAAGACTTCAATTACAAGTATTGTTGTCTTATTAGGTTGATAAGGTTTAATTTTTATGGACACTGGTGAACAATCTTTTTCTTCTGTTTGTTGGAACAATATTTTTCTTTTCATCGTGCCAATGTATTCATATCAATACCTAGAATCAGAGCTGCGGATTGGAGAAGGAGGCTCTGGTTACTTCCGTTGTCGAGATAAGCATATGTCTCAAACGTTTTCTTACCGTTAGTCAGTTGAACTGGTAAGAAAGCAGCTTAGCCTGTGCCATGCAATTGAAACGGTTTAATTGTTGAGGAGGATCGTATTGCTTCAGTTTTTGCAATGAAGGTTTCATGGAGCATGATGTGGTGCTTTTTGCCGCAGTATGAGCGACAAACATTTTTTGATATGCATTGTTGTACATGGTTACTCTCAAAACAGTTGAAACAAAGTTTCAGTTTTTTACGTGTTCTCGTCTCTCGAGTGTAAGAAAGCTACTTGAAAGAAGCTACCAGAAAGCTACTGTTAAGAAAGCAACTTGACTTGTGCCATGCAACTGAAACGGTTCAATTGTTCAAGAGGATTGTATTGCTTGATTTTTTGCAATGAAGGTTTCATGGAGCATTGTGTGGTGCTTTTTGCCGCAGTATGAGCGACAAACATTTTTTGATGTGCATTGTTGTACATGGTTACTATCAAAACAGTTGAAACAAAGTTTCAGTTTTTTACGTGTTCTCGTCTCTCGAGTGTAGACAGATCTTGGAAATGAGAACATTCGTTTAAATACTGACAGCTACCATTGTTTGGACAAACGAAAAGTACTCTTTGGTTTTGTTTATAACGTTTACAGCACATTCAACGTTTGCTGTTGAGATATATATGTCGTCCATGTGGACATTACGCTCAATGAAGTGCAACACTTGTGAAAATTTGTCCTAATTGTCACGTGCTGAACGACGAAGAGCGTAGGACGCTATGCATGGGGAAAAGGTTGCGCCGATGATATGTTGTGTGTATACACACTGTTCGATTTTGCCATCGTGATTCCAGAGAAACCGAGGAAACGCACAATCAGAGTGAACAACGTTAATTTGCATAAACATTTCAATATCTGCTGACATTGCCACTTGTTTATAACGTTTACAGCACATTGTTTATAACGTTTACAGCACATTCAACGTTTGCTGTTGAGATATACAGGTCACCCATGTAGACATTACGCTCAATGAAGTGCAACACTTGATGAAATTTGTCCTAATTGTCACGTGCTGAACGACGAAAAACGTAGGACGCTAGGCATGGGGAAAAAATTGCGCCGATGATATGTTGTGTGTATACATACTGTTCGATTTTGCCATTGTGATTCCAGAAAAACCGAGGAAACGCACAATCAGAGGGAGCAACGTTAATTTGCATAAACATTTCAATATCTGCTGACATTGCCACTTGTTGCTCGCGGAATCTTATGATGACTCCCACAAGATTACTCCACAAATCTGGTCCCTTCAAAATGTTCTAATTCATAGAGTGACCTTGGTAGACACTGGATGCATTGGTGAAACTCTTGATTTTCCGGGTTTGTTTTCATTTGCAACGGGATGATGAGGGAGATAAGAACTTGCTGTTTCTTTTTCTGTAGCTGAATCAACTTTGACAAGATAACCTTTTTGAAAATATTTTTGGAGCGTCTCCTCAGACGTACTTTGTAGATCTAGTTTTGTTGAGAGCTGGTTTAATGGTTTCAACTGTTTTTCTGCTAGCTATCTGTTGTTAGGTAACTTGGCATTTTCCATCCAAAGAAAGGCTATTTCGTAGTGACCATCAGAAAAATTTGTATTCTACTAAAAGATTTGCAGAGCCTTTTCATCGTTTTTAGACATAGCCCTTTTCGATGAAGCTACACCGTGGTTCTCAATTTTTATCCACTGTTGTACTTTTGTGAAAAGTTCATTGTCTAGATGAGAATGAGAGTTGGTTTGTGTTCTGAATACTGGATTCTGTTTGTCTTCTGTGACGCAAATTTTTTCTGCACATGTCTATCCTAAAGGAGTTTCTACAGCCCAAGTCGTGTTTTTTGGATTTTAATCACGTTACTGTAATGGATCAGTTCCAGATTGTCGATGCCGATGTTTATACAGACTTTATTGTCATCAAAATTAGGGAACGACATGTGATTGAGATGTTCAAATTTCTTGCAAAGCTTGTTCAACTCATTCGTTTTATCAGGGTTCATGTTCAAATCGGGAACTGCCAAGACTTCAATTACAAGTATTGGTGTCTTATTAGTTTGATAAGGTTTAATTTTTAAGGACACTGGTGAACAATCTATTTCTTTTGTTTGTTGGAACAGTCTATCTATTTCTTTTCATCTTGCCAAAAGTTTTCATATCAATACCTAGAATCAGAGCTGCGGATTGGAGAAGGAGGCTCTGGCAACTTCCGTTGTCGAGATAAGCATATGTCTCAAACGTTTTCTTACTGTTAGACAGTTGAACTGGTAAGAAAGCAGCTTAACCTGTGCCATGCAATTGAAACGGTTTAATTGTTGAGGAGGATCGTATTGCTTCAGTTTTTGCAATGAAGGTTTCATGGAGCATTGTGTGGTGCTTTTTGCCGCAGTATGAGCGACAAACATTTTTTGATGTGCATTGTTGTACATGGTTACTATCAAAACAGTTGAAACAAAGTTTCAGTTTTTTACGTGTTCTCGTCTCTCGAGTGTAGACAGATCTTGGAAATGAGAACATTCGTTTAAATAATGACAGCTACCGTTGTTTGGACAAACGAAAAGTACTCTTTGGTATTGTTTATAACGTTTACAGCACATTCAACGTATGTTGTTGAGATATATATGTCGTCCATGTAGACATTACGCTCAATTAAGTGCAACACTTGAGGAAATTTGTCCTAATTGTCACGTGCTGAACGACGAAGAGCGTAGGACGCTATGCATGGGGAAAATGTTGCGCCGATGATATGTTGTGTGTATACACACTGTTCGATTTTTCCATCGTGATTCCAGAGAAACCGAGGAAACACACGATCAGAGGGAGCAACATAATTTGCATAAACATTTCAATATCTGCTGACATTGCAACTTGTTGCTCGCGGAATCTTAAGATGACTCCCACAAGATTACTCCACAAATCCTGTCTCTTCAAAATGTTCTAATTCATAGATTGACCTGGGAAGACACTGGATGCATTGGTGACTCTCCTGATTTTCCGGGTTTGTTTTCATTTGGAAGGGGATGATGAGGAAGATAAAAACTTGCTCTTTCTTTTTCTGTAGCTGAATCAACTTTGACAACATAACCATATTGAAGATCTTTCTGGAGCTTCTCCTCATACTTACTTTGTAGATCTAGTTTTGTTGAGAGCTGGTTTAATTGCTTTAACTGTTTTTCTGCTAGCTGTCTGTTGTTAGGTAACTTGGCATTTTCCATCCAAAGAAAGGCTATTTCGTAGTGACCATCAGAAAAATTTGTAGTCTACTAAAAGATTTGCAGAGCCTTTTCATCGTTTTTAGACATAGCCCTTTTCGATGAAGCTATAGCGTAGTTCTCAATTTTTATCCACTGTTGTACTTTTGTGAAAAGTTCATTGTCTAGATGAGGATGAGAGTTGATTTGTGTTCTGAATACTGGATTCTGTTTGTCTTCTGTGACGCGAATTTTTTCTGCACATGTCTATCCTAAAGGAGTTTCTACAGCCCAAGTCGTGTTTTTTGGATTTTAATCACGTTACTGTAATGGATCAGTTCCAGATTGTCGATGCCGATGATTATACAGACTTTATTGTCATCAACATTAGGGAACGATATGTGATTGAGATGTTCAAATTTCTTGCAAAAATTACTTGCAACTTCAATTACAAGTATTGGTGTCTTATTAGGTTGATAAGGTTTAATTTTTAAGGAAACTGGTGAACAATCTATTTCTTTTGTTTGTTGGAACAATCTATTTCTTTTCATCTTGCCAAAAGTATTCATATCAATACTTAGAATCAGAGCTTCGGATTGGAGGAGGAGGCTCTGGCAACTTCCGTTGTCAAGATAGGCATATGTCTCAAACGTTTTCTTACCGTTAGACAGTTGAACTGGTAAGAAAGCTTTTTGACCTGTGCCATGCAATTGAAACGGTATAATTGTTGAAGAGGATCGTTTTGCTTGAATTTTTGCAATGAAGGTTTCATGGAGCATTGTGTGGTGTTTTTTGCCGCAGTTTGAGCGACAAACATTTTTTGATGTGCATTGTTGTAAATGGTTACTATCAAAACAGTGGAAACAAAGTTTCAGTTTTTTACGTGTTCTCGTCTCTCGAGTGTTAGAAAGCTACTTGAAAGAAACTACTATAAAGCTACTGGTAAGAAAGCAACTTCACCTGTGTCATGCAATTGAAACGGTTTATTTGTTGAAGAGGATCCTATTGCTTAATTTTTTGCAATGAAGGTTTCATGGAGCATTGTGTGGTGCTTTTTGCCGTAGTATGAGCAACAAACAGTTTTTGATGTGCATTGTTGTACATGGTTACTATCAAAACATTTGAAACAAAGTTTCAGTTTTTTAAGTGTTCTCGTCTCTCGAGTGTAAGAAAGCTAATTGAAAGAAGCTACTAGAAAGCTACTGGTAAGAAAGCAACTTGACTTGTGCCATGCAATTGAAACGATTTAATTGTTGAAGAGGATCGTATTGTTTGAACTTTTGCAATGAAGGTTTCATGGAGCATTGTGTGGTGCTTTTTGGCGCACTATGAGCGACAAACATTTTTTAATGTGCATTGTTGTACATGGTTACTATCAAAACAGTTTAAACAAAGTTTCAGTTTTTTACGTGTTCTTGTCTCTCGACTGTAGACAGATCTTGGAAATGAGGACATTCGTTTAAATTCTGACAGCTACCGTTGTTTGGACAAACGAAACCTTTGGCAGAGTTTGGTTGAAAGCTATTTGGTGGGTTTGTCCCAAGGTTGTTAGAGGCCTTTGAATTTGGTGGGTTTGTCCCAAGGTTCTTAGAGGCTTGGGTGTTGATATGATGCCGAAGAAGTGGGTAGATCTCGGCAAACCTTTGCATAAAAGCTTAAAAGCCACTCGGAATGCTCTTTCAGAGGTGGTTGAAGCAGACTTCCATCCAAAACGTGCTTATTCTATTCCAAGCTAACTGGTGTTGGAAGCTTGTTTAAAGCTTGGTTGATATTGGTAATGAAATTTATGTCATGGTGTAATCCAAGTTGCTGAAATGTGTCCACAAGGGTTAAAATGAAAGCAGAGAACTGCGTATGGCTGTCTGGGATCTGGGAACATCATTTGTTCTGCAGAGGACATTGGAGAACGATCAATTGTTGGTTGAAACACACTGAACCACTTTGACCTACGTAATGGATCTGCATCAAAGTTTGTTGCCTAAACTTCGAAACCAATTTCTGAAAACAAGGAGACATTGAGGTAGGAGTCTGTGGCCCAATACCAATTGTTGGATGCGTAAGGATGGTTACGATGTTCTGATTGGAAGATTCAAAGAAAAAGTTTAAACCGCCTGATGAGAAACATGGAATGAAGGAAATGCTTCGTCGATTTTTTCGGATGTTGTGTTGAAGCCACCAAAGGCAACTCCTGAAAAGGCATTGGAGATGATGCTGGTGCATGATACGTCAGCAGATGTGGTGGCGAGTTGTTGCGACAAATTTGCCAGCGGCAATATTGTGTTTGAATCTCCCATTAAGCCACTGGCTGCATCATTGTTAGGGAAGGATTCACTGTAAGAACCGTGGTCGACGTGTGCTGAGAAAATATTTAACGTTTAATATGGTTTAGTATGAGTTTGATATCTGCTAATGTCAAAAGTCATCCTCGGACACAAGTTCCTTTTTGTATTTTTGGTATGCGGAAGTAGTCTTCCGTATTTTGATTTTGAGTTTGCTCAAATTAGAGCATAGAGGTTCTGCGTCTAAAATACCTTGAATTGTAAAATCGCATTTCTCCAGAAGTTCCTTGAATTCATGGAGAGTTTCTTTGACTGTTTCTGGGTCCTCCCTGCAGTCAATGCCGGATGTAATAAATTCGATGCTCAACTCGATCTCACTTTCGTACATCATTTTTAAGTTGGTCAGAAGTTTTAAATGGGGGTCTTCAGAGACCTGCTCGTTATTTTCTGTGTTGGCGTCTGAGTATTGTGTCTGCGAATTAGAGGAGATTATTGTCTGGTTGTTACTTCCTGTAGATAATACAGTTCTGGTAAAAACCATTGAATTTCACCGGTCTAACAAAGACAGCTTCTTTTTTCAAACGCTATGAAACTTTGTCAGGAAGTCCGTTAGAACCTGCAAAACCTACCTGGAAAACCTAGCTGATTACCTAAAACCTACCAGATACCTACTTGAAACCTAATCAGAGACCAAATTGAAAAACTACCCTAAAACACCTTGTTGAATACCCAAAATCTACTGAATACCTACTTAGACCTACCTGCAACCTACCTGGAACCTACTCAATAATCTACCGGATACCACTGAAACCTACCTGATACAACCATAGGAAGCTACCTGAAAACCTAATCGAATACTTAAAAAAACCTATTTGCCTACCTGCAACCTACCTGACATTTATTCAATAAACTACCTGATACCACATAAACTTACCTGATACCACCAGAGAAACCTATTGGAAAACCTAGCTGAAACCTAAAAACGTACCATATACCTACCTGGGCCTACCCACAGCCTACCTGATACATAATCAATAACCTACCGAATACCACTGAAATCTACCTAATACCACCAGAGAAAACTACCTGAAAAAACCAAAACCTACATGATTATCCTACCATTATCGACTCTATATACCATTTGGAGAAAAAATATAGTTCAGAATAAGGTCGTTATTTTTCCGGACATAAAACAAAGAGAACGACGTTGAAAAAAGTGTTTCGTACGCTCGTGTGTGTTACGCTCGTTTCGTAAAATTGGGATCGGAGATTGAAGCGCTTGGTCGGAAATACCGGAAAACGCAAGAAAGTAATATTGTTGAAACATCAAAATTTTGTCAGTAATTTTTGGTCATGGCCGGAAAAGTTCTCAGGTCGCAAGGAAGGGGTGAATAACCAAACTGGCGAAAAAAATAACAGGGAGAGATAAATTGTGATAATGAAATAAGAAAACCCCGTTAAATATGAAGCTCGTCTCGTGATGGAACGGGTGTTCTCCCGGGTGTTAGATGGGATGGGATGAGACTTTTCTAAAATTTCCTTCTATACATTTTTTACGAGAAAAAAATCTTCGAGAAGGAAACTTTGGATCCTTTGTCTTTTTCGTTGGGCGTCAGAATGTCAGAATGTCGTTTGAATGCCTTTAATATAATCAGAAAATCATTTTGCTTATTTGAATTAATAATGGATGATAAAAGTGTTTAAGATAAATAAACGAGTTCTCAGTTTTTCTAGTTTTGTGTGTTCAATTTAGACTGTTTTTCTTTTGACTCCTTTTGTTTTTTCTCTTCATCTCTTAACCATTGAACGTCTGTTTCGGGCGAAGATCAATAATAGTGCATAGATGTTCTCTAATGAATTGGTCATCAATGATGTATTGATGACAGCCTTCCTGGAATATCTTAACCTTAAAAGGATTTTTTGAAAGCCAATTTTTTTCATATGACGTAAACTTTTAATTTCTACTTCTGCACCCTAGATGGAATCAAGCGGTGTAGGAATTAAATAGTACGGGAATCAAAAATTTTATCCGAATTGGAACAAAACAGTAAGTGAAACTTTTTAAGAGCTCCGACGTAAAAATTCAGAAGCCGACCAAACTGGTCTGAACAAAAGATGGAATCACAATTGGCTGAGTAATTAAAAGCGCCGACAAAAATTTGTCAAGAAGATGGTCTTGGTGATGTTCAAAAGATCTCCGCACAAAGAAGGCCAAAGTTATTTCAACAACGTTCAAATTGTTCACAGGTTTGGCTCCTAATAACATCCGACGAAGTAATCTCAATTTATTTGTGGGTACAAGTTGCTCTGAGCTAGACATAGCCAACGTAAACCTCTGGGAATCCTGGCTGTTGTCGCAATTGGTAATTTCTTTTATAGACTGTGTAAAAGTTTTAAAAAAATTGAGAACTACAATCGTCAGGCATTCACTTTTGAAAAACTCAACACAAACAACGTACTCGAACCTGAAAAGAGCGACTTAAAAAACGAAAGAGGAGATCAGAATTCTCCTAAATCTCAAAGCCAGAACTTCAAGCTCAAGCTAAGCGATCGAAATTAATAACACCTGTTTTAATATGACGGAAACCGTATAATTGTTTTACAAGGTCCAAACGTCCTTACAAGGAAAACGTCCTCATCTGCTCACTTGCGATGACACTCAAAACTATCACGAATGCACTCTTTCTGAGCCGGCAACTAAAAAAACAAGAAGCTCAACGGGAAAACGAAGCTCTAAAAATACGTTGTGAACTTATAAGTCAATTCTCCAATCCTACGAACCTACAATTTCGAGATGGCTTGCTCTTTGTCCAAAAAGTGGCAAAAGGGCAAAAGCAATAAAAACAGCTACAAATAATGTTTTTTGAAATTATCTGTCAAAGATTTCAGTGAAAACAATTTACTGAAATCAATTCAATCTGTCTTTTTTATATTTTAAACTTTTTAAAGAAAAAACAGAGTAGCAATTTGAAACCAATTTTAAAGAAGAGAAGATGAAAGGCTCAAAAGCAGCAAAAGAAAGCAACTGTCAGGCGATTGAAAGAAGAGAGCTAGTAAGCGGTCATTTTAGTTGGGAAGAGTGGAATTTTGAGACATTCCCGGACGTAAGTTTACTTAATTTCAATCAAAACTCCCTTAATTTTTTAAAATTCCAGTCGTTATTTCTATATTTTTGCAAAATTCCTACAGATTAAAGTTCTCGGTTTTAATCAGTACACAGCAACTGTGCTGAGATTGACAAAAATTCAGCAAAAAGGAAATGCAAAGGACGTCACCAATCAGCTCCACTTTCAGCAGTATATCAACGTCAACAACAACAACAACAACACAACATATTTTTTGGTGGGCTTTCGCTTGAACTGAACTCTCTCTAATTTCGGTAATTTCTTGAATCAGGCGCCCATTTTTACTTATTGGATAGAAAAAGCACCCATTTTTACTGATTGGTTCGAAAAAGAATATTGGTATAAAGACTTTACCGCCCCCTAAACAAAAGTATTATTTTTTTGCATGTAATCAGGATACAACTAAATTAATATCTATTAGCTTCTCATCTCCCAGCTTAGTAGAAATATAATTTCTACAACCCCAGCCACAAGATGAAAATTTTACAAAGTAGCCTGCTGGGTGCATTTCTCTTTATCATTTGTTACAGAAGATCAAGATGTTACAGAATCAGTATAACAAGATGTTACAGAATCAAGATGTTACAGAATCTTTATCAAGATGTTACAGAATCAGTATAACATTCTGACTATTTTTTGTTGCGATGACTTTAATTTGTTTTCTGTTTCTTCAATTGAGAGAATTAAAAATGTAGGTAGCTTATCCGCCTGTTCAATTTTGAACCACTTGGACTTTCATCTGGACAATTGTAAAATTTTGTCTCTTTAGTCAACACTGCAACAATGGTGACCTCTCTTTGAATGGGTCGCGCTTCAAACACGTTGATTCAATTGTAGATTCACTGTGAACAGTTCATTGCGTTGTCATAAGCATGTTGACCTCAGCATTGCAAACGCTACAAAAGATGTCAATTTTTTAAGCGTAGTGTTCCAATCGGAGTTTCAGTTCAGTTCAGTTCAAAGCAACAAATGATTGTTACAATCGCCTTGCCAACGCCTTCATATACTAGTTCCTGAATTCCTTTGTTCCAAGATGCCCGATTTACGTCTTCATAATGTTCGGGGTGTTTGATAGTTTCTTCACGGGTGGTGCCGTTACAAAATACTCGAGGAGATTTTTTGTTGGAGTCTGTCGTCTCAATAAGTGTCCTAGGTGGTGGGCCTTTTGACTTCCTTCAACTATCTCTGAACTGAAATTGGTGTTTGTTTGGTTAAATTATACAGGTTACTGTTCTTTAATATATTAGGATATCGTATATCTAGACATGTTCTGAGTTGTTTTTTACGGAATGAATCAATTTAAGGGTAAAGTTGAATTAATATCTGTTATATTCTCATCTTCAGCTCAATAGAATTAAAATTTCTACGACCCCAGCTACATAATGTAAATTTTAAACATCAGGTTGCTAATATAAGAAATATCAACTAGAAAGCATAAATTAACAGGGACCGCATGAAAAATTTTTTTGTCGGATTCTCCAAAATAATTGTCCGTTGAAGAGTAACAAGTTGGTAAAATTTAATGCATAATTTTTTGTCAGTCATTGCTGAATTTGTGTTTTCCGTCTATCAAGCGGTTTTTGCAAAAATTTCTCAACAGTTTTTGTCTACAATTTTGCCAGAAAAACAGTCAACAAAAACCCCATGGCTAAACCGCCTCATTGCGTGTACAAATTTTTATCAAACCTAATGTGATTGTTCGTAACAGCTGAGCTCAGAAGAGTATCGAATCCCAAGAACCTTTTTATATCTATCTTTCTGCAATGTTCCTAGAGCTTAACGATCTTGTTTGTTGTTCAGTACACGGCAATTGTACCGCGATTGCCAAAAACGCAGCGAAAACAGGAACGCAAGGGACCTCCCCATACAACTTTAATTTTAGCAGCAGATCAACATCAACAACAACAACACAAATTTAATTTGGGTTGTGGCTTTCCGATTGATCAGAACTCTCGCTAAAACTTAATGCTTTTTTGAGGAACGAAGCTGTGATTATTCATAATTTCGTTCACTGTTTTTAGCGAGCCCCCATTTTTGCTTATTTTTTTGAAAAAAATATCGGTATCAAGAAAAAAACCGCCCAATAAACAGAAGTATTATTTTGTTTTGATGTAACTAGGGTACAATTAAATTGAAATTTATTATGTTCTCCTCTTCCAGCTTAATAGAAACAAAATTTCTACAAACACAGCTACATAATGTAAAACTTACATAGTAGGGAGCTGAAAAAAATTTCAATTAGAAAGCATAAATCTAACGGAGATCGCATGAAAACTATTTTTGACTGCTTCTCATTCGATAGCTGTCCGTTTTAAATTAACGAGTTGGTAAAAAATAAAACATATTCCTTTTTTGTCATTCATTGCGGAAGTTTTGCTATTCCTTCTTTCACACGGTCTGTGAAAAAATTTCTCAACAGGTTTCTTCTAAAAAATTTGCCAGAAGAACAGTCAATTGAATTCCATGGCTAAGCCGCCTCATTGCATGCGCAAATTATTATCACACTGTAACTGATTGTTTGCTGCATCTGAGCTCAGAAGAGTATCGAATCCCAAAAGCCTTTATATATATCTATCTTTCTGCAAATTTCCTAGAGATTCAAGCTCTTGATTTCTGTTCAGTACACGGCAATTGTGCCGAGGTTGCCCAAAACGCAGCGAAAACAAGAACGCACGGGACCTCCCCAATCAGCTTCTATTTCAGCAATAGTTCAACATCAAAAACAACAACACAAAAATAAACTGGGTTGTGGGTTTCCACTTGATCAGAACTCTCCCTTAAGTATAATACTTTCTTGAGATACGAAGCTTTGATTTTTCATAATTTCAGTCATTTTTTGATTCAAACCCCCATTTTTACTTATTGGTTCGAAAAAAATATTGTTATTAAAACAGAGGTGCCCCATAAACAAAAGCAATATTTTGTTTGGACGTATTCCGGGTACATCTAAATTAATATCTATTATGTTCACTTCTCCCAGTCTGATGAGAATTTTTACAGCTCCAGCCCCACGATGTAAATTTGACATAGTAAAGAGCAAAATTGTAAAAATTCAATTGGAAAGCATAAAATTACAGGAGACCGGAAACAATTGCACTCTAAAACGCTTAAATATTGCTGCACAGAAAAAAACATTGTCAGTTAAAATTTGATTTGATTAACAAAAATAAACATTTTCGAACTCCGAATTGACATCTAACCATGTTGATTTGAAATTCATGCAAAATCAAAAAAAGATGGCCAAAGTGTTTCAGTTTTTCTCTGACTAACTCTTTATTTGTTTTTAATACCGAATAGGTTACAAAAACTAACTAATTTTTGAAAATAAATACAGTTTGATTAACATCTAAAATTTATGTACAATAGTTTTTAACTCTAAAAGTTCCCAAAATTGTTCATTATTTCCCTGACTTTTCAAAACTTCCAGATTTCTTATTTTCTGTTCTCAAACAGGAGTTTATTACCCTCAATTCAATCAGATCCTTACAATTGAGGTCTTGGGTTCGACCAGGTTTTGAAATAAGATTGTTTTCCAAGTTTTGAAAGAAATTCCGAGAATTGTTCAGATATGTCCTAAGTCTTTTGAGACTTTTATTTGTGTTGAAAAACAGTTCTCTCTGAAAATTTCGTCTAAACATGTCATGTTGTGGTTATTCTATCTAACATCTTAACAACAAAAAAAGATTACAAATCACCAAAATACATTAAAAGGTACATAAAGAGATTTCTAATCACAGTCTTCATTCAAAAATTTGTGTACAGTCATGTTATCCTATGTAATGTTTCACAGTTATAGAAAATTAAGTCCACGCCGGTATGAGTAGACTTTTGGGAACAATTACAGCTAAACATCCGGTTTTCCCTTACCTTTTTGTTCAGATTTAGGAAAGCCAGATTTTTATTCCCATTGTGTCCCTCTAAAGTTAATTGTAAGTTCTTGTAAAGTGGGTTCGCAGAATCAACGTACACTTAAGGGTTCTATTTTACAGTGCACAATATGTCATCCACACTCCATTTGAACAATTTCAATTCTTTTGTCCGCTATTGTACCTGGCTTGCTAAATCGAATAAGATACCTCTAATATCTGGCACTTTTTTTTTAACCTCGCATCAATAGTTATATGTCATTTTGCATGAAAACCAATTTTGACTGATTCGCACTCGATAATTTTACGTTACGAAAATTTGTACCAGCTTGTTGGTACAAATTAATGCTCATTCCATTTTTGTCAGGCCTTTCAGAATTTTTGCTATCCTTTTTTTCACTTGGTTTCTGCAAGTAATTTTCAACAGATTTCATCAAATTTGCCAGAAGAACAGTCAACGTAGCGCCCATGGCTAAGCTGTCTCATTGCGTGTACAAATTGTTATCGCATCTAAAATGATTTTCTGTTACAGCTGAGCTCAGAAGGGTAGGGAATATCAAGAACCTTGTCGCAGTATTGTAGTTTTTGGAGCATTTTCAATTACCTCCTCTTCAGGTATATGGTTCTAATGAAATTTAACATCGAGGGATTTTAATTGCTCGTCTCCCTCTAAAGTGATAGAAGTGATAGAGTCATCAGCGCCTCTATCAGTTTTTGATCCAGTCTCATTATTTGCACCTGGTAACATCTGAAATAAAGCATGAAGAAAGTTAATCAGATAATACTTGCTACCGGTATTGAACAGAGCAGACCGATGCAGAGTATCGTTTTCATATACTTTCGCATGTGCATAAAGTCTATCCGGCTGTGATCCCGCAGACAGTGATCAATTTTTTCCTTTAGTTTTATCCCTTTTTTATTTTTTTACAAACTGCTGTTAATCTGTTTCTCCATTGTCATGGTCAGATCGTCACTTCATTCTGGTTGGCACTGAAAATTTTATTTAGCTTATCCAATTTTGTTGTCAATTTCATCATTAAAAAATCAAAAACCTTTACGGAACGGTGCAGCTAGCTGTTTTTGATATATTGAAAAATTTAAGCTTTAACAATCTCTATCCATCGGTGTCTCACATATAGTTTTTTGTATCATTTTGCTCACAACCCAATGTCAAGCTAGTTTTCTCACTGGTGTGTTTTTTCGTAAATCACGAATTAATCTGTCCACACCTACCAAGAGAGGCCTCTCATCAAATTTTTTTTCTTTGCATTTGCTTTGGACCTAAGGGCAAGAAAACTAATTAAAGAAATTTAACATCGGATTTGATTAATAAAAATAATCGTTTTCGAAGTTTTGGTTTATCTTCATATTTTTTCACGACTTCATCGTGCATCTCAACCTAAAAAACATTTTTAAAAGTCAAAATTTGCTTTTAAAGCACAAATTTCTTATCTACTTCTGCACCGTTGATAGACTCCTGCGGTTTAGAAACTAAATAGTGCAGGAATCAAAAGACTTATCTGGATCCAAACAGAACAGTAATTGAACCATTATAACAGCTCCATTGTAAATTACAGATGTCAACCAACCTGGTTGAAGCTGCAGATCAAATCAAAATTGTTGGAAAATTTAAAAGTTTCGACAAAAACTCGTCATGTACTTGACCTTGCCGATGTTCATACTGATAGGCAAAATTATTTTAACTACAACGTTCAAATTTTACAGTTCCGTCTAGATCGAAACTGCATAGCGGTTCAACAAGATACAAATGTGTTGCCAAGGGAAACTCATGCTTTCAATTGCAGTGAAACTCAAAAGCTTCACTCACCCAATTTTTTGAGCCAACAATTTAAGAAACAATAAGCTCAATTGAAAGAAAAGCTCTAGTATGAACATATTAAACATAAAAAGCTCTAGTAACACAGTATGAACATATTAGCCAATTCTCCGATCCAACGAGCCTACGATCTATGTAATTATCAACTGAAGTTCTCGTAAACAGAAAACGCTCTCTTTTTTGTGTCTTAAATATTGTCGAAAAAAAACAACAGTAATGTTGAAACAGGTGAAAAGAGGAGACAATGAAAGCCTCAAAAGCAGCAAAAAAGCATTTGTCAGCAGATTAAAAGAAGCAAGTCAGCGGTCAGTTTTCGTTGAGGAGATTGGAGTTTTGTGAGGATCCTAAAGATAAATTTGCCTTGGTTTCCCAGCGCCTTAAAAAACTCCTAGCGTTTTAGTGGTTATTTATATATTTCTGCAAGTTTCCCAAAGATTAAAAATTGTTTTGATCAGAAGTAATAAGTAATGAGCAAAACTGTAAAACGTTTAAAAAAGCAATCGGAAAAAAGAACGAACTTACACTGGCGTGATGTGTAACTGCTACTTGCACCGAACTCCGAAACTTACTGCATTTTCCTCTGCTGTAATCATACGCATCAAATAAGATGGCATTAATACCATGCTAACTTGAAATAATTGTGCGGTAAAAAGCGATAGAGATATTTTTATACAATTTCAAACGATGGCAATTGTTGCAGATACAATAGAAAGTCTAGATTTTAGAGAAAACTTGGAATGTATGGAAAATCTTTTGATAAAGTCAGTAGATCAAAAGATTGGTAATGCTACAAAAAACAATTTTCAAAAAAGTAGAGAAAACTTTGATTTTGTCAAATTCGTGGACAACACAACAGTTTAAAAAACATTGAAAGCGAAGGCAATATTTCAAAAATAATAACAAACAAACAAACAAAACTTTTCGGATACAGAGGGACAACAGAGAATCCCAGTAAATCAAAGAGAGTAATTGTCACCAGACAGGAAGAAGTTAAACAAATAGTTGAAATGTTTAACCCCGACATCAAAATGGCACGTACCTTAATAGTAACATTCACAAGCAAGCATGCCGCAGAACTCACGTTCCTCAAATTTTTCGATCACAGTATACGCTTAGAGAAAAGAAATTTTTTTGCTAGCCTGCAAAATGAAGGAGGCAGCAGAAGTAAGAAGAAGTTCAAATAAGAGACGTGAACAGTTCAGTGAACCTGAGACGCTATGTTTAGGTTTCCTCAATTTTCTCAAAAATAACACAAAAAACCTTCTAAGTATTGAAACGCCTACCAAATTTTCAAGTGCATTCCTGAATTTCAGCTTCTATATGTTTATGCGAAAATAATATCAACTGTATCCGAAAAATAATATCAAATTGGCTCGCAAAAATAATATCAACTGAGTATAATATCAACATTTGTTAAGCAATATCACAATATTTAGAAGTGATATACACATTATTGGAGGTAGAAATGCTCTTGGGGGCAGACTATATGCTGTCACCAATGCACAGATTTCAGAAAGATTATATTGCCGACTACCGGAGTCTTGTATTGCTCTCAGGGTTCAATTGAACCATTAAGGTGTAGTTATCTATGGTTTCTCTAAACCCCCAATAAGGAGTGCAAATCGGTAGAGACATGAAAGCTCTGAATACTCCTAACGAACATTCAAAACAATAAAACCACAATTATTTGTGATGACACAAACCTCGCAGAATCAAATGGGAAAACGTTCTCCGCCAGTCCCCTCAAAGAAAAAATTCAAAAAATAATCTGTTTAAAGATATTTTTTTCAAGCAAGCCTTGCAGTTTCCTAACTGTTCCGACAAATTTGGAGAGGTAGCTTTCAATCGAAGTATCAAATTTTCTTAAAAATGGTAACATTTTTACAGACTTTTTAAATTGTTCTGTCTCTGGAATGCTAAAAAATAACGAAATTAAACCGAATGCACAAATATTCAAATATTTAGAGGAGCTGATATTGGTGGAATAAACATTATATGACTGAGCATCCTTTCAACTCAGTACGTGTTTCAAATTTAAATGACATGATTCACGAACGAAATGAATAATTTAAATAAAACTATGTCCCAAAAAGTCTAGAATATCAATAAAGTTTTTCACCCTGGTATTTATTTGAAACTTTCTGGAAAAGTTTAACACTCAAAACAGATTTTGAGGATGAAACCCACCATAAATAATAAAAACAGCGAGCAACGGAAATGGAAAATATAGCCACAGAATAACGAAGAGAAGAATATAGCCAATGAAGAACGAAGAGATAATCAAACGAAACTGATGTCAACATGGACTGCTGCCGTCATCTTCAAAAAGAGAAGAACTGTTACAAAACGAGAACTCTGCCAAACTTCCCGGCACATGAAAATCAGAAACACAAAAGTCAACCAACATATAAGTAAGTAAGCTAAAACCTTACCTCCGCCCAATTTTTGCTTCCAAAGTTAATTTTAGCATCAGAGGTTTTAGCACCATCTATTCTTTTGAAGAATTTTAACTTAAAGAAGAAAAAAATTGAATAGTTTTTAAAAGACTACACTAAATCCCCGGGTCCGAACTGAACATCTCAAGCCTTTGTTTGAAATACTTCAAGTTTTTGAGTTCTTCAATCCACACGGTTCTTAAAAATGTTTAAATCAAACCGTCAAATTGCGGACAAGTGGAAGTTGGCGGCATTAACCCAAATAAACAAAAATGCCGACAGAAGAAGTGTGCAAAATTACCGCGAAGTATATACCTTAATTTGCTCAAATTTTTGCACACCATTTTGCTGAAGGTTCTATTTCTTACACTTTTTGACCTTCGGTGCTGTTCTATCGTAACTTAAAAACTAATCTGTCTAAGTCAGCAAAAAAGTGCATTTTATTAAATATAGCTTTGACCCGATGCTTTGCATCTAAGTTTCGCGTCTGTCTCAGACATTTTTGCCAAATTGTTTGTTGGTCTAGTACGAATCAACTCGGGACGACATTTCTTTTCTTTGCTAATGTTGTAGAAAATGGATGCAAAAAAATTTTTCACGCCTCTACTGAGAATTTCCATATCTTGATTAAGTTTTTCTCAAGCAATTGACGGCCTTGTATCTCACAATTTTTTTCCTTGAGAGCTTAACCTGAGATCTGTGTACTGTTTGTTCTGAAAAACTTTTTTCTGACTACTTCAAAAGAACGTCAAAAAATTCGGAATAATATCATTTCATAACAGTTTTTGATAAATGTATTCGATATGAACAGCTAGTTTTTTTCGAAGAATTGACATTTCGATTTTATTTTAGGCAGCTGTTTTGAAAAGAATACCTGAACCATGGTTGTTGTAGCTTTTTGCACATTACGGAAGGTCGCTCAAGGACAGGGGGAAATGCCAATTTTTCAGGAGTTAAATCCTCGTTTTGTGCTCTTTCTACCGGTCGTGTTTTTGCTCTTGCCCTTTTTGTCGTTTTTTGAAGTTATTCCATCTTTTTTATCAGAGCTTTCAAATAAGTGTCCTTGAGGGCGCCAAAAGTCCAGGGTCTTAATCTCATGTCCCGGTTTCTGTTGGAAAACACTTTACTTCACTGTTTTATATCTCCACTTTAAAATTAGGTGCTTTGTCGCCCTTCGAATCAGTACTTCAGGGAGCAGCAACTCTTTGAAATTATCAGGGAGCTCCTGTGCACTGAAAGTAAATGATTGCCCTAAATCTGTTTATTCATACTCAGGTAGTTTGTCAGCTCTTGCACATTATTTGCCCTGGTTTTGTTCGATTTGTGGCTAGAGATGCTGTTGTTAATTAGACTATGTCACACAAATATGTCACTTCGTGTACTCAAACGGAATCGGTTCTTGATCATGGATTTTTTGCGTTTTTCAACCTATTTTCTGTATTTGGTTCCAAGAAAATCAAAATTAAATTGATGAATGAAAACGGACATTTTCGAACTAAGCGTTCCTCGAACTTTGAGCTCATGAAGTTTGGGTTTCTCCTTCATATAATTGTGAGCAGAAATTTTTGCCCTCAATCCTATCTGTTGTTATCTTTGATATGTTGGGGTTGACAAAACTTCAAATTAAATTGTACTTTTTTTCATATTTTGAAAGTCAAATTTTGCATTTCAACTAATTTATTAATGTCAGAAAATATTAATGTCATGACTTCTAATGTCATAACTTCTATTATAATAATGTAAAATATTAGTAATAATATGAAATGAAAATTTTTTTGGTTTTCATCCAAAACTTTGCAGGATTCAAACGGTACAAGAAATGAAAAATATTAATAGCTCCAAGGCAAATTATTCAAAAGCGACCAACCCGCTTGAACTACCAAATCGACGGATTACTTGAAAGCGACCAACTCTTAGCAGGACTCAAACTGTAGAGGAAATGATAAATATTAAAAGATCCAATGCAACATATGCAAAACCAACCAACCCGGTTGAACTATCAGAATAGACAGAGTACTTGAAAGCGCCAAGAAGACCTTTTCATGTACATGATATTGTTGATGTTCAAAAGATATAAGCATACATTGAAAGCCAAAATAATTTTCCGCCAACGTTCAAATTGTATAAAGATCACCTCGTAAAGACTCCATTTTTTATCTTCTAAAAAATGTTTTTTAATTTTGAGTGAGCAAGTAATTTTTTAATTTTGGCTTGCAAAAGTTAATTGGTTAGTCAAAGCATTTTCCCCGTATAATTTTTGTTTTCAGAGCTAAAAAGACCAAATTTTCGTGGGAATATCAAAGGATGGTGGTCGACTAAATAACAGTATTCAGCTTCCGCCAAATTTTCGCACCTTTCTAATATTTTCGACAAAACTGCCCGCAATGCAGTCTAACAAAAGTATCTCAAAAACAAATTTTGCCTTTCCAAAGATTTAAACTCAACGGAAAGATTTTTCGATAAAACATCTTGGAGCAAAAAATGGGGCATTAAAATATTTTAAAAGGAGAAAATCTCAGACAAATGGTTATTCTTGCATCCCGCTCATATGGGTTTTTTTAAAAATAAAAAGGCTATTGACAACACAAACGTTAGTTTTCATTAATTGCCGACTCCGGAAAACAATATTAATGGTTTTCTCCAAAAATATGAAAATGAAATCCTTTTCTAGAACAAGTCTACATACAGCCAGGATAACACATTTTTTTTCGACCTAGCCCTAAACTGTTCGAAAAAAGCAATAATCAGGCATTTAAATTCTCTCAAACTTTTCCCCAATCTCTAATCGTAACAATTTTTCTTGAAACCATTTATTTGTCAGTTTTCAGAATTTTTAAACTTCTAATTTTTTTATATATATATTTTTTTAGAAATTATCAACCTTTCCCTGTAGTGGGCATCAAATAGAGATTAAAATTGTGAAATAAATTAAATTTTCAATGGCCTTGTCAAAGTTGTGTTGAAGTTTTTTATAAAAACAAAACTTTTTACTTCAGATACTCACGATGTGAATAGTGGACAGCTTTTTTGTTCGCTATCTTTTTACAATTTTTTTCTCCATACAAAAAAGAGTTTCCCTTATCTTGGTTATCTATATCTACTGTGGTTCGGATCACAGTGGCACAATTGGTTATTGAATGTGGCAAGGGATATTCTAGAGACTTCATCTACCACCGAAATATGGCGCCAAAATATAGTAAATTTACAGTATCTTTAAAAACTCTCGAACGAAGTTTGAAGCAACGTTACGTGTGTGTGTGTGTTTTTTAACGCAAAATGCTTGCTTGTTCATTTTCTTCTAGAACATTCAATCTATACCACATCTCATCATTCTTATTCACTCTCGACATTTTGAATTTTAATGAGTGATTTCAACTGCGCGAATTCAGAAATTAAGTGTGTTGATATAAAAAGCCTTATGTGAGAGTAGACCGTTGATTGTACGAGTAGATTTGTGGATATTGTCCAGGACTCTCACCTAGTACATCGGGGATGCGAACCAATGCCTAATCAGAGGGTCTTGTTTTGTATAAATTTCTCTAGCGTAGCGTATGGTCCCTTCTAAGCGAAAGCCTCGCCAGTCGTATAAGAGAGCAATTCATATTAGTCGGCTGATTTTTTACTTTTTTTTTGGGGGGGGGGGGGGAGCTATACGTTATATGATCACTAGGCTAGTCGGATTCAAATTATTCAAATAATAATTAACGGGAATTGTTGCATATTTTTGCAATTTGAGGTCCAAACAATTGCTTCTTTTCTTTACGTTGGGAGGAGACTATGAATTCAATTTGACCGGATGACTTCACTTGTTTACTGATAATTAGGCGACACCGTCAAATACTGTTCTTATCTAGTGCGTTTGGAATTGATCTGTGGTTTTGAGTCGATTTTAGAAGCAGCATCAGAATTCAAAAACGAAAATGGAGAAAACTTTATTTAGGATATTTTTTGATGATTAATAGATGTTAAAAGTTTTTCAATGAACGGTGATCTTTCCCTATAAGAATCTGCCTTACTTTCATTTGAGTCCTGTCAAGTCATATCAATGTCTTAAACATCGACTACAAATTTTTGTTTACATTGCGCAAGTTGAGGGCCAACTTAAGCTGGTCGACTTGCAAACCATTCACTTTTTCTCTTTAAATTCACATTGACTTATTTCGACATCAGGATAATTTTTTATTATCATGTAAAGTATAATTTTAAAAATCGACAGAAGTCACCAGTATGTTCTTCTACAGGAAATTGAAGTTCTGATGTATAAAATTGAGCAAATGCGAGCATATTTCGAACAGTTCTGGTTTAATACCCAATCATCTCAAAATATAGCAATTAAATTCCCTATTTATGTGCTGGAAAAAAGAGATGTCGCAGGATTTCAAAAGTGACTCGATAACTATGTGTCCCAAAAGGAAATGAAAACAGGAGATCATCCTCACTTGGCTGGCTCAGCGCTTTGTATGTCGTACTCCTCGAGAGCTTTCGGATAACCATTCTTAGGGTTTCCTGAGAATTATTTTAGCCATTCAGCGTTCTAAAAACTAAATATTCAGTTCACTTTAAAATAACCTTCATTCACTAGCTCATAAAGCAGCGGCGAGGCGATAATATGCAGAATAACCAAAACAGTTTTCCAACCTTTGGTTAAGATATTAAAAAGATTAACAGTGTCTGGGTTTTTGTTTTCAATTCAAATATCATTGAAATGGAAAAGAAAAATAGAAAACTACCTTTCTGATCCACTCAAACCAAAGGAACCTTCGAATATACATTTCCCCACAAACGTGGAAGATGAATGGTTAGTTTTGACTTACTATTAATTTGCACTAACTTAATTTAATTTGTCTACATGTTTAAGAACGCTTTGATTACACTATTTTGTGGCGATGACGTTCAAATATTTCTTTTGATACGTAAACTGTACCCATTTCTTGTTACAAAAAGTCAATGCAAACTATTGCTTTTTTGAGGCATGTTTTCAAAATTAATGAATTAGACTACTATACAATGGTTTTGAAAATTAGAAAAGGTTTTAAAGAAAACCTGACTTTCAACTGCATTGCGAATCCTGGCGTAAGGGCGAAAATTGAAGTTGTTAACGAAGGTATTATTCAGCCACTTAATATCTTTCTCGCCTTGATGACCGAAAAGCTTACAAAAACTGATCCCTCGCTGTCCTGATCCGTCAGTATTAGGCTCCTTAAACTTGGTCCTTTTTTTATTAAACTCGTCAATATTAAATTCAGGTTTCAAAAAATCTGTATAGAAGTTCTGCAGAAACCAGAAAAACCATAAAAATGGATCAAGCATAGAAAGACCAAACAAATGAAAATTTTTTGCATTGAGGCAGGTATTAAGGGTGAAGAAAAACATTGATAAGCAAAAGAATGCAGTGATGGAACCTAACGGGGACTGAAATCACAGAAACAAATGGTTGTAAGGACCAATCAAGTCAATCGATCACATTTCAAAGCAATGATTATTAAAATTGGACGCCAATTATTTTTTGACGGGGTATTAGGATATGCAGTTATAAGCAAAATAAAAGAAACGAAAAACAACCTTTCAATTCTGAGGATAAAAACAAAGCTCTTGCAAAAACTGAATAATAGTACTTTTATCCGGAACGATTTAGGTTCTTTTTGTCTTTTTTCCATTTTTGTCTTTTTCTCGAAAAATCTCATCCCAAAACTGATTTGTTATTGACACAAATTTCAAGTCAAATTGAGTTTTCAATATGATACAATAGCACTGGTTCCAAATCTTAAGATTTGCGAATCCTTTTTTGGAACAAAATAAGTAACTAAGTTTCATTTCATATTGCCATTGCTCAACTTCATGCAGTGGAATCAAATTTTCACCAACAAAGAGAAAAGTGTTTGATTTCAAACACACCAAAAACAAAAAAATAGCAGGACAAGACCTGACCTAGATTTCAAAGAATTTTATTTGTAAAATCGTAACCAATGGCCTAAAACCACAATTATCAGAATTTTAGGTGTGAAGCATTTTTTTTAAGTTGAACGGACAATTAAGTAATGCAACTAGAGACAATATAACAGCTGCGAACACCGGACAACCATTAAAAGAACATTCAGCTCTAGACGGGGAACAAGCTACCAAGTAGATTAGGTTCAGTAATGACTTTAACGAGAAACGGAAAGTGAAGTAATTTTGTTAGAGCGGTTACCTTGAACTCTTAGAAATTGCGGTTATTCTATTAAAGATTGAGGATTTGTGGTGCACTGATTGAGAGTTTGCGGAACCTTGGCGCTTGCTGCTATCATATGTACTGTTATCATAAAGTGTGGAGTCATAAAAAATGTCATCATTGAGCTGTTATCATGAAAGTCTCTGTAAAGAGGTTAAGCCATCTCTTTCAATCTTTTGCGTGATTTATATGTCGGTATCTTAGCTCTCATGAGGTCCAATAAGAGCATATAAAAAGCCACTGCTACATAGCAGAAGTTCATAAACCAATTATAGCGTATTACTGACCTCAATGCATTTTACGGGGATTTATATGAAATTGCGTTCTATACTGAATATTAGCTTGCTTTAATCCGCGAGTAGCTTGTTGCAACGAAAAAACCGTTAGTAGTCACTGACATCCATTATAACTGAAAGAAATTAGGATTTTTAGGAATTCTCGATTTTGGTCAAATCTGAAAATTTTTACAAGTTGGGACCGAAAATCTGTACACCCCCCTCGATTTTTTGAAGCCGATATGGCTGAACCAAGCTGGGGTCACCATCACCGTAAGGCGCCCCTAAACTATTCACAAACCAGGATTGGTGGTGCCAGCTCTACCCAGTCTGGAGCAATTAACACTTATGAGGGGAAAAAGTGATGATTTTGGGAAAAATCCGCAATTCGCAAATTTTGAGTTTAATGAACGCTAGTCATACTAGGTTGCAAGAAGGCCATGAGCCTACGCCCAATTCAGTGGAATACGAGCCATACCCCCAAACCGCTTTATGTAAACAAAAGACCCGGATACACATATGTAATAGGTAACTAAGTATAAGTTGACTTGTCGGCCATTTTGAAATTTTTGTTTGTTACGGACGTACGACGCAACCGGACTGTAAGCCTCTAGCGGACAAGCGGACGTGCGGACGGTACCCTAGTAATCCCCCTATGTAAACAAATCGCACGTAAGAACCGAAAAATCCGGAATTCGCATATACGTATATTTGGCTGCCATCTTGGCTGATATCTAATAAGTAAGTTTGGTATTCGACACGTTGCGTTTTTACGGCTTTGGTATGACGGAATGTAAACAAAGTAGCCAATAGCATTACAGCAGGTGGAAAACGTGGTGCAATAATGACGCTTATTTGGTTTGAGTAAACAAACTGTTTGCTCGGCTCAGTATAAAAGCGGCTTACACTATAAGCGCAGCGCAGAAGTTGCAAATCGCCAACAAGTTCATTATCGGTTGTTTGACATAGTTTGCCGGTATTATTGAGCGAGAGGCTCTGTGAATCGTTATTGAGCGTCGTTGCGTAACTTTGCCGGAGCGATTGAGCGCGATGCTCTGAATAGTCGCTGTTATAGAATTAGAGTTATTTGGCTAAGTTTGCCTGATTTGATTGAGCGAGAAGCTCGGACTTATTGTTGTTGTTAGACTGTGGTTCATCAGTCTTTTATTAGCTGAGGGATAATTCCAGCTGTTTTGATTGCGTTTGAATATAACCGGCAATCGGTATTACTGTAGAGTTGGATTGAGAAATAAATTAGTTAGTTTTTTTTCCAAGCTTGTGGTTGCTTGTGTTAGAATTAGTTATAGTAGTAGTTATTTTGATTGTCGTAGCGCATGTTAACTGATGCCTATTGAGTTATTGTAATTAGTTTTTACAGTTATTTAATTTATGTGTTTTTACCCTCGAAACTTTTGAACAGCCAAGAGCATAGTACGGGAAATCTATTGATGTTAAGAAGAAGACGAACAACCAATCTAAAACCTTTCGAATTGTGCGATCTGGGCGCTATGGTTTTCCCGTGATAAGCAGCCTAATCAAAATTCAGAATCATACATTATTGACTACACAAAAAATTGAACTATGATTGGATTCGAAAAACAATTTAGAAAAAAAATCACAAGGAAGTAAAAATTGAAGCGAAAATGCCACATGTGAACAAAAAATCAATAGCAAGAAATTGAACTCTTTTTCATACATCACTTTCTTACTCTACTTCAAAACTAGAATGAGAAAAATGTACTCCACAGAAGAACTCACTTTTTGACTCCACTTTCTGCTTCGGAGTGATCAAATCATTGCTTCAATTTGACTTCAAAATTCGTGAAAATGTTTGAACAGATCTTAAAAAGACAGCGTCTGAATACAATTCAAATTAATTGAATAGTAAAAACTTAATTTCAAATGTCTTTATAAACTTAGTTTAATAAATTTATTAGAAAGTAATTGATGTTTTTTTCTTATTCAAAGTTATTTTTGACATAACTACTTACTCTTCTACTGACAGTGCACTGCAACGAGTTACATACAACCTTTTCATCGAGGTTTAAATTCCTGTGAATACTAGACTGATTTGCATAGACTGATTTGCAAAGGAGAACTGGATGACATAACCATCGACGTGATGTGCTTAAAAGCTCGAGAGGAACTGAAGGAGGGGCACGAATCGAGCCACCACTATAGCTAATTCGAAGAAATTTTCTGGGAGCTCCAGAGATTAGAAATAGAATTGGGAATCCTCGTCCCAGAATCACATACCCTAAGTGATGGCACCGAGGTGACGGTGTACCAAACATCGAACGTGTGGTTAACCCGTAGCAAAGAAAATGAGACCCAGCAAGGGAGAGTACTTGAAACTGAAAAACTTGTAGAGGAAGCCGTCTCCTCCAAAGACAGTGGCAATTCCACAGCACAACCAATTCCGACACTGAGAGGGAAGTGGAAAAGGAGACTGATGTGACTCTCAATGTGAATCTCGAAATGGAGGACACAGTAGAGGCACGTGCCGAACCTGGAGTACTAGACATCGACTGGTCCAAGCGCATGGAGCTAGAAGGAAGCGAGCATGAGTTAGACTCGCTGATTGAAGACGAGTTAGAAAACTTAACTTTTCAAACACCAGAGGAACTGGTAGCCGATTTTGCTGAGCAGGTAATTGCTTGGAGCACCAATCTTGTTCTCAACGAGGCGGACACGGTGTACGCCAGGATTTAAGCACTTTGGCTCAGAACAACAGATCAAATCTACCTTCAATTGCCTAGAGACAGGAAATGGAGCCACATGCCAGATCTAGTGGTAAAAATGCAGGTGGTGGAGCGGCAGATCGATGAGAGACTGCAAGAGTCGGTTGAGTGCAACGAATCAGTGGAAACTGAATCAGCAGCAGCTAGTGCAGTCCTGGAGACTGAGGAGCCCAAAAACACTGATCAGTGGGACGAACCAAAATCAAAGAGGGTCTACTGAAAACATTCTGGGTGACAGTAAAGAATCAGAAAAGAATTATTTAGCTCTACCCACCTGTGAGACCCCTTTCCTCACAGCGATGAGCGAGTGCACGAAGTAATCACGTTGTGCACTCAAAAATTTCCATTATTGAAAGTAGTGGCAGAAAATGACAGAGACGAACTGGTTTGCGAAAATGTTGCCTCACAAATTGGCACGCAAGAAGACAACCCAGACAATCACAAGACAGCTGGTCCGTCAAAGGAGAAGAGAACAAATGTGAAAGAAAGAAAAGCAATTAAAGAATGCAGAAAACGATTTACAGTTTGTCACCAAAAGAAAAAGAGGTTGAGCGCAAGCCAACGCTAACGGAGCCTACCGAAGAGCAAAAAAGAAACTCTGATTCCGCAATAGGGAACTGCCAATTGCTGAGGTGTTCAGTTTCTGCAATTCTACAAAAAACTTTGCTCATTTTGAAAAAACTGATGGAGATTGTATTTCCTACGGCTGCATGGAATGAGGAACAGCAACGCTCTGCAAATTTTATGTCAGACGCTGAACGTGACAAGGCCCGGGAAGTTCCAGACGAACTGAACGCAGACAACAAAGAAAGCTTATCTGAGGAAGCCTTGCACTCTGACTTAAGCGACAACATCGCTTCAGCAGGAGGAGAATTAGATGAAGGAAAGACAACTCAACTGGTCCAAATCAAATTTCAGCTATCCCCAAGACTCCAGACGAACGAGGGGCCTGATGAAGGGCCGCAACACAGCCAAGAACACGCTGACCTCGGCCCTCCGACCCCGGATTGCGAGGAGAGCTACTCAACAGACTGAGAGCGTCCACCCTCTTCCTCCGTTTTGATAGATG
The DNA here is from genome assembly GCF_964194025.1 of Convolutriloba macropyga. Taxonomy (NCBI): domain Eukaryota; kingdom Metazoa; phylum Xenacoelomorpha; order Acoela; family Convolutidae; genus Convolutriloba; species Convolutriloba macropyga. The sequence continues at coordinate 50,530,374 of NC_134477.1, forward strand.
AGAGGCAAGGCAGTCAGAATCTGGAGGATGCACAACCACTGGGAACAAATTTTACGGTCAGAGAATTAATTGATGTGAACACGTCGAAAGAGCAGCTAGCCGTCCAACATTTGAATGCACATCTTGGCTCAGGTACAGACTATAATATTGAGTTCAAATCTCAGTTGCATGCGGCTGACCATTGGCGGGAAGCGATTGGTCTGGAGGCACCAGTGGTAGCTAACAGTCAGGAATTGTTCTCCAGTAGTTCCACGGACCTTGAGCGAGAGAAGCGGCTGCCAAAAGGAAACCCCTTACCAGGAGGAGTTGACGACAGAACAGAACCCCACAGGACCTAACCAAAGCAGACGAGCAAACCTGGCTGCGCAAGAAGCAGGAGCGACGGACAATCAAAACTTTTTTCCAGCGGACGGGTGGGAACAAAACCACAGATGGAGTCAAACCCTACATGCAGGCCAGCCAAATTCTGTTCAACTTCCGGACGGGAGAAACATGTCTCTCAGCCCATGGGCAACAATGAAGGGAACCCAGTCAGAGTGTAGAAGGGAGGAGAAGCAGGAACAAGAAAGAAGAATTATGTGGGACATTTCAATGGAAACTCAGATCCTTGTTGTGGCTGGTGAAATCCCGTTTGATCCAGGTCCTTCACGACGTCCGTAAGACTTTTCAAACTTCTTGCTCATTAACTTTTGCTCTAATCATTCATAGTGCTAAAGAACCTCCATTTGAGCTGTAAATATCACTAAAGCGGTAAATTGTTGCCTTCAAGGCCAATTGACAGGAAGCAATCACAAGCTAGAACTCAAATATGACTAGGCAAACGAATAGGTAAGGTGATATAGAAACGTGTATTGGTTTAGCAAATGTCAAACAGCATAATATGCACTCGATAGTCAAACGTAAACACACCAGGGATCATTGTTAAGAATCAACAGTCTGAAGCCGGTTATCACTCAGTCGGCAACGCGAAACCGCTTAATTAAGCTACTTAGAGAAAATACGGAGAAAACGAAAACTATAAATGGATCCGCAGTTTAGCTTGAGGCAAGCACTGCAGGACGATGGAATCTTCTCATCAGAAGAAATTGAAGACGCTGCCAGGAACGTAGCGCCAAGCCTGGGAAGGGACCTTAAAACTGATGTTGACCCGGCGATGCTCGAACTGAAAGTACGGCATCTCAAAACGTGCTTCTTTGCCCATTGGGATTATTCGATCCACCAAGTGCTCCTCTATATGGATCATTCGTACATTGGACAACCAGCATTGATGGCCGACGAGATAAACAGGCTCGATGTTTTCCAAAGGAATGGGGTACTCCAACTTAAGATGGGAATAGTTGAGGAGTCTCTGAAGAAACACTAAACATACTGCGTTTTTTGAGAGGGGTGCAAAGTTGAAGAAATTTAGAGAAATATCGATGGTCTGGTGGAACACAACCGAGGGAGAGCTTTTTCGGAGTATGTACGACACTCTTAGGAAAATGAATGTTAGTGGGGTCAATTTGGCTGACGATACGCTTATGAGCCTGATTCTGAGACAAGTGATAGAGCGAGCCGATAAAGAGGCGGAAGCTTAAATTGGACATTTAAATAGGATGAAGAACATTGGCCTAATCGAAAACGTATTGTGTGTTCGGAAAGTCTTGGGTTAAAAGTTACAATTTTACTGATAGTGCACTTTGATCTGATGTTAAATTTATCCAGGAGGATAAAAAGTATAGAAGGAAGGTATGTAAAATCTTAACCAATGGCCTAAAACCACAATTATCAGAATTTTAGGTGTGAAGCATTTTTTTAAGTTGAACGGACAATTAAGTAATGCAACTAGAGACAATATTACAGCTGCGAACACCGGACAACCTTTAAAAGAACATTCAGCTCTAGACGGGGAACAAGCTACCAAGTAGATTAGTTTCAGTAATGACTTTAACGAGAAACAGAAAGTGAAGTAATTTTGTTAGAGCGGTTACCTTGAACTCTTAGAAATTGCGGTTATTCTATTAAAGATTGAGGATTTGTGGTGCACTGATTGAGAGTTTGCGGAACCTTGGCGCTTGCTGCTATCATATGTACTGTTATCATAAAGTGTGGAATCATAACAAATGTCATCATTGAGCTGTTATTATGAAAGTCTCTGTAAAGAGGTTAAGCCATCTCTTTCAATCTTTTGCGTGATTTATATGTCGGTATCTTAGCTCTCATGATGTCCAATAAGAGCATATAAAAAGCCACTGCTACATAGCAGAAGTTCATAAACCAATTATAGCGTATTACTGACCTCAATGCATTTTACGGGGATTTATATGAAATTGCGTTCTATACTGAATATTAGCTTGCTGTAATCCGCGAGTAGCTTGTTGCAACGAAAAAACCGTTAGTAGTCACTGACATCCATTATAACTGAAAGAAATTAGGATTTTTAGGAATTCTCGATTTTGGTCAAATCTGAAAATTTTTACAAGTTGGGACCGAAAATCTGTACACCCCCCCCTCGATTTTTTGAAGCCGATATGGCTGAACCAAGCTGGGGTCACCATCACCCTAAGGCGCCCCTAAACTATTCACAAACCAGGATTGGTGGTGCCAGCTCTACCCAGTCCGGAGCAATTAACACTTATGAGGGGAAAAAGTGATGATTTTGGGAAAAATCCGAAATTCGCAAATTTTGAGTTTAATGAACGCTAGTCATACTAGGTTGCAAGAAGGCCCTGAGCCTACGCCCAATTCAGTGGAATACGAGTCATACCCCCAAACCGCTTTATGTAAACAAAAGACCCGGATACACATATGTAATAGGTAACTAAGTATAAGTTGACTTGTCGGCCATTTTGAAATTTTTGTTTGTTACGGACGTGCGACGCAACCGGACTGTAAGCCTTGGCTGATATCTAATAAGTAAGTTTGGTATTCGACACGTTGCGTTTTTACGGCATTGGTATGACGGAATGTAAACAAAGTAGCCAATAGCATTACAGCAGGTGGAAAACGTGGTGCAATAATGACGGTTATTTGGTTTGAGTAAACAAACTGTTTGCTCGGCTCAGTATAAAAGCGGCTTACACTATAAGCGCAGCGCAGAAGTTGCAAATCGCCAACGAGTTCATTATCGGTTGTTTGGCATAGTTTGCCGGTATTATTGAGCGAGAGGCTCTGTGAATCGTTATTGAGCGTCGTTGCGTAACTTTGCCGGAGCGATTGAGCGCGATGCTCTGAATAGTCGCTGTTATAGAATTAGAGTTATTTGGCTAAGTTTGCCTGATTTGATTGAGCGAGAAGCTCGGACTTATTGTTGTTGTTAGACTGTGGTTCATCAGTCTTTTATTAGCTGAGGGATAATTCCAGCTGTTTTGATTGCGTTTGAATATAACCGGCAATCGGTATTACTGTAGAGTTGGATTGAGAAATAAATTAGTTAGTTTTTTTTCTGAAATATGTTAGAATTATTAACAATATTCTGATTGATTTCTTCAAAACACAAAAAAGTATTGTTGACTATTTTGATTTCATTTTTTTGATAAAAATTTGGCTAAAAATGTCAATACTCAGCCATTTTCATCAAAAATTACACGAAATATACTTCTTTAGAACAATTTGATTAAATTTGCCGTACGTACACACCCAAAAACCATCAACATAACCTTTCTAAACTTCAAAGTTGCTAGTTTTACTTCTGATTCTATTGAGAGTGCTCTCGAACAAAAATGTTGCCGTTTTTTTCTTAACTTTGCTCGATGATTATCGAAAACGCAGCATTTATTTTTGCTATTGTAACAAAAAAATTATTTAGATCTATAACTTTTGAAAGAACAGTATTCTTAAAGAGAGAACAGCAACAGCGAGAATTGTTTTGCTTCAATGTTGGACAGTTAAAATCCAAAAAAAAACTCGGATTGTAATCAGTCAATCTTTTTCTAAGAAAAACGTTGATATTTTTCATGTTAATTAGAGAACAGAACATTTTAAATCAAAGCTAATTGGCGATAGCTCCAATTAGCTTCCAAGGCAGTTCCAAATTATTGTATTGAATTTTTTTATTCGAAAGCCCATGGTCTTTTTGATTTCAAAAATATTTGATTTTCTAAAAAAAATTAATCACTAAACATTGATTTTTCTTCTCTCTTAAATTGGTCAACTTGTAGCTTACTGTCAGCAAAGAAAGAATGCTGATACCTACTGCTGAAATTTATTCGATATTCATTGCAGTTTTATGCGTTACGTAAGACTGGTTTTCTGGCTTACTAGTCTTCACAATTTTTTTTACTTTGTTAGTCATTTGCCCATTTTTCATGTCTTTATCTCGTCTTGTCACATTATCAATTTATTGACAGCTCAAATATCTTAGTATTTGCGCACAAAATGAAGCACAATTGAACATTTTAAAACCTTTAAACGTAAAGATTTTGGTTTAACGGCTTCGACACCACTTTCTCGAAAAACTTATTTTAATTTTTTTTGAGTTTTCTCTTCAATTGCCGTTTTTAATTAGTCTCTTCAGTTGTATAAATCTTCCTGAATAAAAACAGTTCTCATTTGTTTTTTAAGGAGGAACAAATTAAATTGTATTCTGATACGGGTAGATAGTTGACGGTTTTCATGACTTTGAAAACAATTGTTTTCAAGAAATAATTTTTATATTTGCAATTTTGTTTTTTATATGTCTCTATCTGTTACTTAGTTTCGTTAACTATAGTTCACATAAGATTTTATTTGTTTTAGACAAAGCCATTAAACTCTAATATGCTTCAGAAATTCGTTATGACTTCACTGGCTTCGTCACGGGCCTTTCCCCCCAAAAAATTAGATTTTGATTTTTGTGTATATACTCGACGTTCTTTTTGTAGACGTAAGAGAAATTTTGATTAATCACACGTCTGAAACACTTCCTTTGGAGGAAAAAGCGAACACTTTGAATTATTTCATTCTTTTGCTAATGGCTCTGACGACTGGGGAATTAATTTTTATCGAAAAATACAAAAGGGTATCCTAATTTTGCCATTTTTCTCTCTTTTTTTTTCTACTTGCTACCTAGTCTTATAAATGATAGATCACATCAGACATTTTTGCCTCCCAATAAAGATACAATCCAACATACTTTGAGGTGAAAAGTTTGTCTTTACGGCTTCGACAGCGTTTTCTCACAAGTTTTAATTAAAATTTTGTTTTTTGTCACTATTTGTTTTTCTTTTTATAACCGCATAAAAACTGAATAATGACGGCTTTTAAATCCCGCGTATAGAGAAATGTGATCATAAACATTTTAGACGTTTTCGGTTTATATATAATGGTTTTCATTACTTTGAAATTAACTGTTTCTGTAATTATAAGCGACTTTTTAACGTTGCTGTTTTTGTTTTTTTTGTCTAATCGTTGCCGAGCCTTATTATCGACTGCTCCCATATCTTTTCTGGTAAGCTACAAGATATTTTTTTTACTCTTAGTTTTTTTTATGACGCTATTTTGACATATGGTTGACAATCATGCCAAAAATTTGAATAAACGGGGTCGGAACACTATGTGCAAACGCACATTATCGAGCCCCCTTGTTTGTATCATAGTATCAAATTACCCGTTCTATCATCTCAGATGAAAAATCTACGAACTTTAAATAATTGGTCGAGCGGAGATCATGATGCATCAAAGTCACTTTCGTTTAAGGCCCAATAAATGACCTTCTACATAAAATCGTATAAAACTCGAAGTTCTTGAGAGTTTTGAATTAAATGTTAAAATTGCTCTGGGAACATCAGAGGTCATGAGTTATTCTAAATTCACGCATCAGTCCTGCTTTCTCAATATTTTGTGTGGACGCGTATAATTATACTTCTGATTTTCTGATGAGTCTGATTTTTTATGAACTTGATTTTCTCGTTAATTTAACGATATTTTTAGACGAAGATTGGTTGTTTAATCAAAAGGTATAAAAATAACTAGTCAAGGTTCAGTGGTGTGCTCTTAAGTTTATTTGGTTGTGAACTGGTAACTTTAAGTTCAATAATTACTACCGAAAGGTCAATTGAAGTTCATCTTCAAATAAGCATTAGAGCTTTATCAGTCTAAATATTCAAAAAGTTGAAGGCTTTAACTAGTACAATTGATCTCTAAAATTATTTTCAAATATGCTTCGCTTCAACTTAATGAACTCTTTCTATTGTTCAACTGTGGTGTATTTTTTATGTAAGTACCCCAAAGAATCTAATAAAATAAACTCTAACCACTGTGATAAATTAACATTATGACTTGAAATACTTTTTTTGAAACTTAGACTTATAGTGAAACACATGCCATGCATTATTCTTTCAAAACTCCAAGTGTAAAAAAACTGGACAATTGCAATTGCAATTCTAATATGTTATATATTTTGCTTCGTTTTTCTGCTTTTTTCCACTTGGAGTTCGGTACACGCTACTATCGGTATTTATACACAAAAACATTTATTGGTTTTTTGAATTCAAAATACCAAAAAAGTTGAAACAAATTCAGTTCAGGTAAATAATTCAGGAACAGTTCAGTTAAAACTCCTGCAAAAAGTTCAATTTGGTGCTAATTAGACCAAAAAAATTAACCGCTAATTAGTCCATACAAAAATAACCTCCAATTTGAGTATTCAAAATTTCACTAAAACTTTGCTTCGCTATGAACAAAGACAAAAAACTCAGAGAAGTATTTCCACGATCAACATTTAATCTCTGTTTGAAATTTCCGATTAAACATTTATCTTTGACTCTTTAAAATAACTTGAATTTTAAAATTGAAAGATCTAAAATAAGATCAATTGTTTATTCAATGAAAAAATCTATGTTTAATGTCTACTTAAAAATCCCTGTCTTTCTTTGCTTTCTGCTGATTTGGCACCCTGTTAACAGTTTTTGATTCACGATAGCTCAAGAACACAAATCGTTACCAATAATTCCAAGTTTTCTCAAATTTGAACTAGATTTTCCGTACTGTCACAATTTTACACGCTCGCTTAAATCTCATATCATAAATATGGGCTTCGAAAACTTCCAAAATATTCAGGCAAATTTGCTTCTTTTCGTGTTCTTTTTGCGAAGTAATGTGTCAAAACTGCTTTCCAAAATTTCAAGTAAACCATCTGTAGCAGTACAAAATCAATGAGATGAGATTATATTCCCCAACGATAAATCTCCATAATTGATCCTTGTATGAAACCAAATATATCAACCAGGGCTTTTTTCTTATATCAAGAATTCATAATTGATCACTTTCGGACGCCGAAAATATAAATGGTTCATTGACAATCAGCACACAGTCTTATGACCTAGAAATACTCCTGAAATCGAGGAAAATTTTGTATGAAACTGGGAGGTTGAATTTGCATGGTTCTTTTTTGGTTATCAGGTACCACTCATTTGCTTCTACAAAGCTCAAAATTATCGAAAAATCATGTAAATCATGTATGTGCTTATATGATTACTGAAAACTATATAAGGCCTTTTAGTCATTCAGGAAGTTTATATTTAATTTTTTGTTAATGATACCCACTCCTGAAAATTTTATGTTGAACCAATAAATTGGTTTTTTGCTTTTCCAATTGATTTACACCTTTATAAACCCGTACCAAATTTTTACCCTAAAAAGATTTAAGATTTGTGGGGTAATCGGGAGATTTTTAGCCAATTCCCCTCAAAACTCTTACATCATTTCGGGGTGTAATAGGGGTAGTTCGATGCAAGAGTGGGGTGTAATGGAGGGCAATTTTTAAGGGTAAAATGGTGCACAAGTAAGGGGTAAATATTCCGCTTGTAGGCCTTAATCTTACATTGTTTTAGCCCCAAATACTCTAAGACTGATAGTCTTAAAACCGCAACCTCAGTACTCTCCACAGTAGTAACAAACCTATACACCCTATGACACTTTTTGGCTCTTTTTACCCAAACGTGTTCGATCATGCGCGCGGATGAAAAGTTCTTGGCAATTATTCCCTTTTAGTTTAGGACTGTTGCCTAAAATTGTTAAAGACTTACCTAAAATCGATATTGAACGTGGCAGGGTTATAAGTTTATAAGGGATATTTTCTCAAACTCCGCGGTTATCTGGTCTCTTGATAGTTAATTATTGACTCAGAGGAAACAAAAAACAAAATAACCGTACCGACAGACAGCTTGGAACTAATTTTTTGCATAGGTTGTAAAAATGAAACAAAATAAAAAAAAGTTAAATTAATAAAGCAAGGTTAAGAACAAACAATAAACTATTTATAACAAACATCTAATAAAAATTTCAGACACAACATTCTGTTTTAAATCAATGTTTTAAGTTTTATAAATGTACCCGTTTGAAACTATTTCTCCGTCAGCATCTTCTTCAACATCTATTTGTGTTGTCTGGACATCTGGATATTAGAAATACACGACTAGAAAAAGAAGTCATTGTAATCCCCTATAAAAGCTGTCATTGTCACAGGGCAGCTATCCCCTTTTAGAGCTGTTATTGTCACAAGAAGCTCCTGCGCGGAGCAGTCGCAAGTTTTTGTATCTCCTCGTCAATACTTCTTGAGACTCCCAACCGGGGTGAAGTTGGGCAGCTATCCCCTATAAAAGCTGTTTTTGTCACAAGAAGCTCCTGCGCGGAGCAATCGCAGGTTTTTGTATCTCCTCGTCAATACTTCTTGAGACTCCCAACTGGGGTGGAGTTGGGCAGCATCATCGATATTTAACGCTTGCTGGACAAGCGTTGCTTCTTCGCAGGCGGCTCTTCCTCTGCTTCGAAATCAATATATGGACATCTTGAGAACGGCTTTTCTCTTGGAGCTGAATCAAAATCAATTATTTCTTCCTCATCGGACTCAATTTGAGAAGTTTTCCAGAACCCAGGATCAGGTGGTGAAAACGTTTCTTCAATCTCAGTATCAAGTTGTTCAGTTAAATTTCTGGTGGTTTCACATTCACTGATCTCAATATAGGACTTAAGAGGTTTTTCCAAGGGCTGTTTCCGCTTGTGACCAATTTTGTAGTGTCCATACGCGTATGAGCGAACGCCATCACTCAGATAATAACGTTTATCGTCAAATGCACTCAACGCAATTTTGTTAGACTCTGTTATGTTGAGTGTGTGTTTGTCACTAGTTATAGATGTTACTAGTTTTCTCAATGGTGATTTTGATTTGAGCACATCTTTGAACTTATCATGATGAAGTGTCTTTTTCACATGTTTGCTCACACCCTTGGCACTTTGTTTGACTTTCTGCAAAGTTTTTACAGAGTAATCTTTTGGTTTCAGAAAAACTGCTTCCATCACAATGTCACCATTCAGCTCATCTGATAATTTAAGTGGCACTTTTTTGTTCAATTCGCTATGTAAGTGATGATCCTTGGGGTAATCACTCAAATCGAGTACGTGTTTCAGCTGTACAAGATCTTCGTATATGTCATCCGTCTCAATTTCATAAAAGAGAGAATCAGTGTCACGATACATCACTCGAGCTTTTTTGTCAAACAAAGGCCCCATTTCTTCATAATGAAACCTGTACAATTGTAGTTTTGACTGATCCAAAATAGCAGCACCCAGATAAGTTGGTTTATTCCACCTGATCTCTTTCTGGCTAAGAGTTATCCCAACAAGGTTCTCCCGAAATATGGTGAACTTCTCAAAATTGTACTTTTTACAATAGAATTTTGCTTTCTCCTCATTTTCAACAAATACCATCTTGTAACGACATCTCAAATTTTCCATCGTTTTTCCGAAGCATGAATTGTTCAACAGTTTGAAAAAGTTCTTTTCAAAAGTGCTGATACCGGGTTGTTGTCGCAGCTTTGTATTCTGCTCAATATAGCACTTCATAAAATCACTCTGGTTGAACTTCAGAGTTTTATGTAGTCTGGTTACTTGGAGCCCCTGTTGACAATAAAATTTCAGAACTGAATAATGACATGCATAATTCTGCTTTGACTGAAGAGTTTTCAGAAGTTTTGGGATATGACTGGTCTTGTTTCCCAATTCTACTTGATAATGAGAAAGCATCTCAGCATCAACTTTTAACTTTTCAGCAGCCAAAGGAAAATCATTGTGACAGTCATGTAAGTTGCTAGGATAATTCAAGTCAACCATAACAAAGTAACCAACATCACTTTCCTCAGATGTTTGCATGATTTTGTCCAAACTGATGTCTGACCATTCAAATCCTCCTGTTGGCAGTGTTTTCATCATTGTTCCACCATATAAGTTAACGACGTCCAGAAAAAGTCTAAACGTACTCGGTTTTTCTTCATCAAAGTCATCCAAGTATTTGTTGTTAGCTTTCATATACCGCTTTTCACCAATTCCATTCAAACCTCCACGGATTGCTCTCTCACAAAACAACAGCATATCTATATCAGAGAGCAAGTCCAGTTTCACTTCAGTTGTTTTCAGCATTGCATCCCATGAAATATTGGGTGCACTAGAGTAATGACAAGGGTCTAATCCATATACCTGATCAAACAGTCTCCGGCATTTTTCAAACACGTCAGCCAGAAGAATGACATCAGTTTTGAGATACAACATGAGATAGTCACCAAAGTTTTTGCAGCCAAACATATTCCAAACTTTGTTAGCATGCTGAACATCCTCCTCAGAAACTTCAATTTGACCAGACAGTGAATTTATCCACTGATCACCAAAATAAGGCAACGACTCTTCATGGAGTTTCTCAAAGCTGTCGAGATACGAATACGGAAAAACTCCTTTCTTTTGCAAAATTTTGACATGTTTTGGGAAATGTTTAGATAATTGAAAGTAGTCCTTTGTTTCGAGTGTTGTAGCCAGAGTTTCAAGACTGCCCGATAAAAAATGATAGCTGTCAAGGAAACGAAATTCTTCATATAGTAGCTTGTCATCTTTGCTTTTGCCAACAGGAACAAAGAACGAGAATGAAATGTACGTCTCACTGTTACAAGGAATTACTGTCAATTTTTCTTCCGAGCGAATTTCAATGTATTTCAGTAGATGATGTGCATCGTATTTACTTAGGTTGTGGAAGAAAATTGGTGTAAAGGTCTGCGTACGAAGCTTAAGATTGCAGCTGTTGTGTGCCGTTGATTTCACCAGTAAAGTGATCATGATGGATTACTTTTTCGTCGTTCAAACCTTTCTTGCAAATTACACATATTGTGCTTTGATCAATCTTTTGCTTGCGCTCTTCATCAGATATTATGAGACGTCTATGCTTTTGTTTTCTCTCAGATATAGATTTAGCGTTCTCTCTGAGCCACTGAAAAAACTCTTCGATGCAATTCTCACCTTCAAAACTGTAATAATCACTTCCACCTTTTTTATCCACAGCACAAAAACCTATTGCGCAAGGATTCTGAGTTTCTTTGTTCAAGGTGTAGCTATTCTCAGGATTCTGGCGGCATGTGTCATGCTTAAGGCTGACAGCCTCTGTGTCGGCGTAAATAACTAAGGGAACTGAAAAAGTTTTATGCCAATTTGTAAATTCAATTTTTGAGTCCTCCGTTGGCATAGTAATATGAACAGCTTTATGCTCCCCACATAAATCCAAATGTTTTTGCAGTGCCGTTGAATTCCAAAATCCGTGAAGGCAACGTTCGCAGTACTTATACCGGTTATGATTCCTTTTTCCAAACTGCCGGGCCATGAAAGCGTGAAAGTTTGTGATCAAACAGTAATGACTAGTAAGTCCATCAGTCAGCAGCAGCAAAGGAATAATTTTTTGTGTTTTTATTTTAGACAAATAAAGTGGTAAAATTTTGTTTCTCTCGAAACCAAAAACATTAATTCCAATATTATTTTGTTTCTCAAACTTTGGAACATCCGTCAAAGGCATGGGGAACTCGATATTATCCAAATTGAGTTTGTGCAAATTTGACTTGTATTTGTTTTGCCGCTGTTTTTGCTCCTTCTCTGGAAACATTGCTGCAAGCACTGAGTATGCAAAACATTTGTTATCGTTGTTCCGAATATTTAGGAGAAAGTTGTTTCCCACTAGGGCAGCTGGTGTAGCAATGTAACTGCTTCCTCTGATAGGTTTAAATTTGTTAATGTTGATATCCAAGTGATCAATTTTCTGAACAACAAATCCACTTCCACCGGTTGAAAAAATTTGGATTGAATTGTTCATTTGATCAACCATTTCAAAAATTTCATCATCTGATAGTTCTGTTGTTAGAACTTTCGACTTTGTGTTTGCATGACAGCCGACTTTGGTATCATCTGTGGGTTTCAACATCTGTACAAAAACAGAGAGCTGAATTTTCAAAGGTCCAAGCTCTGCTATTTTGTTTCTCACGAACAATTTCAGGTCTTCCATGTGCCCCGTAACAAAATTAAAGACATCAATTTGGTTGTCCGCTTGTAATCTGAACGACTGGAAGAATTGTTCGATCGCATGTTTAGCCTTTTGTTGCTCAATCTTGCTTTTAACTTTCTCTGGAGCCTCTGTGTGAGTATTATGAGCATCATCCTCATGTCTAGCACACGATGAAGTGTCGCCATAAATTTGTGTACAATGCTTGCACTTTGTGTAAGTCTGACATCCATGAACTGTTTTCAATTGACGGATTACATTTCTGCTCGCTGTGAATTTGTTACCACAAATTCCACATTCATAGCTTGCTGTTTTTTCATATTTTGTGTTATGCTCCTTCTCTATACGCTGTAATAGCTTCTGCTTTTTGTTGTACTTCTTCGAGCACTCGTCACAGTTGAAAGTCTTCATCTAAAACAGAAAAAGGTATATTAATATTTGATTTTTGATTGACACTTTGAAAAAACCTTCTAAAAAGACTCATCCACGGATCATATATTGTATTTTAAGCCATACAAAGAATTTAATCACTTAAATTATTCACTTAAATTTCCTAAGAAATGCTATCTATGAAATCATTGATTTTGACCTTGTATAAGCTTTTGTGGTTTTTAAATTTTGTGAGCTCACAAGGAATGACCTGAATGAAATTCACTCTAACACAATTAATCAGGGAAACAGCAAGTGTACAATTGATTTAAAAAATTCCGAAATAGCCAGTTTTTTCAGCGAAGAAAAGGAAAAGCGAATATATTTAGACGTTTTGCTTATTATTTTTCTATCTTTAAACGGCTGTTGAAAAATTTAATGAGAAAAATAGAAATTTACACTTCTAATTTGTTCGAAATATTGTGCCTGCAAAGATATAACTTGGAACACAATTTGCTTGACTCCAATCAAAGCGACTGGTTTGAAGTTGTTGAATGCTTTAAAATGATTTATCTAACTAAATAACTTGCTTTTATATTTTTCGTTTTACATGTATCAACAATATTGGTTACGCGTAAACTTCTTCAATGAAGGGGAAACTTTACCGTTTGAAAAACTTAGTTTTTTATAGGTGATCCCAAATTCTCGCAAATATTAGATAGCAATACCGTTTTATATGGCGAAAAAATACTTTCATAAAGCTTGGCTTAATTTGATGAGATAATCGGAGATTGAAACACAAAAACAATGTAGTCCTCCGTTTTGTTTTCCGAGGTGGTTTGTTTTAGTTTAGGAGAAAAAAGTCTGAAAGTCATTATATTGCAACCATTTGCAACAACTAGCATATAAGATTAAGGTTAGTCCCCTCAGATTTTCGTTGTTAAAGTTTTACAAATCAAAAATAATTCATTGAGAAAGAAGAAGAACGACTGATCTGTAGTTGTTGAAAGCTTCAAAATGAATATTTTCAAAGCAAGGATTGTTTTTATAGTACTCTTGTCTCTATAAAATCTGTTTGAATTTTCGTTTGTTGAATTGATTTTTCTAATTTTGTGGACTTAGGCTAAATTCAAGATAAGGAACTAATGTTTTTTTATGGCAGTTTTGGCAATTTGTTTTAATATTAATGAATTTTGTATTTGAATAGAGGTTGGCTGTATAGATTACAACTGACCTTTTCTCCTTGATATTTTTGGGTTGCTTTAAAAACTGAAATCTTTTACTTACAGACAAATATGTTATCAATAAAAGGTGACAGAATCAAATCGTTGGTAATTCGGGTTGCTTTTTAATGCTTTTGAAGTGCAACAAAAAATTTGATAAAAGCAATTTCTAGAAGCAATATGACAAAAAATTGACTGAAATTTCAAAATTGATGATAGTGACCTCGGTGTTCGAATTTTCTCACACGTCAACTGAGATCATTTTTGTGGTTGACGAACACAATTATTTCAACAGTCAACCAAAAGTTGACACTGAAGAGCAAATCATGTTTTTCATTGTCTCATAAGACACTAAATTATAATCGTACCTTGCAGGATCACGAATTTTAGCTAAAGTTGACGAAAGCCGAACACATTAAGAATGCGTCGAAATCCACATAGTTGTCTTATTTTTTTCCGAGAAAACAAATGTTTATCAGTTGTGCTTCATCTGGTAAGTTTAAGTTCGAGTAGATTGTAAAAGAGCTGTATAGTTTCCTGAAGCAGAAATAGGCAACATTATTGGATTAGTAGTTTTGTGATTTTTAATCGCCGATTTTTATAGCATGGGAAAAAACTGTCTTTTTGTAACGCAAAGCATATTTTGTCTTGCTGATCTTTGTCATACCAATCAACATTCTGTTTCTGTTCAGTTTATTTTGACAACTTAACAAAAATTTAACCTTGCAGATCCTCGCACTCAGAATGATATAATGTAAAACAGATGCTGGAATTTTCTGTTGATTACGAAATATGCAACTATTATCTAACTAAATTTCTTTCGGTTCCATAAGTTGGTTGAAAATTAATGTTACTACAGATACATATGTAGTACATAATTTTCATAGTTCATACTGTAATTTTGACAAAATTCTTGCTGCTGAATTTATTTTCCGGTGCTACCAAACGAATCAGCAAAATAAATGCTTCTTCAACAAAATGGTCTTAACATTTTTAATTTAGTTTTTCATTCAAAAACGAAGTTAGAGAAACTATGTCTTAGTTTATGACATCTAATAAGAACTAGTTTGCATCTACTGACTGCTGGAAACGTTTATTAACTGTTTAAGGATGGTTTTAAAAAATAACCTCAAAAAAGTAGTTAATTATTGATAAGAAACTTTTGCTCAAAGTTTTATCTCAAATTTTCTTTGATTTTAAATAGATGAACTCTTTGGTATGTTTTTGTTCTCATATAAATTTCACAAATGTACAGCCTCTAGGAAGAAATTTAGTTTTGTTTGAATATAAGTGAAAATCTCTAGAAAAGCGCATAGCGGTTTTACAGAACTTTGAAAATTTCTGTTAAAATACTTTGTTGATTTATAAAAAAAATTTACCTACAAGAATTGTTTTTTGGGCTTAAAATCTCTGATTACTCATTGACACGTTTTGAAATATTTCTGGACAATTTTAGTTATGTGTTAGAGTACAAACGGAATTTAGTCGGAAATTTTGGTCGCATATAATGTTTGTAAACGGCCAACGATAAAAAAATAAGACTATATTAGTGTCAATAGTGCTTTTTGGGACCGTTATTTTAATCAAGTAGATTGGCAATTAGCCTGCATTTAGCCTAAATACATTGACATTTAGCCTAAATAAATTTGCCATTGACATTTAGCTTATAATGACATTTAGCCTAAATAAGTTTAAGCGAGAAATCTTTGCTATGGTTGAGGAACTTTGACTGAATGAAAGGTTTATTTCGATATTTGCTTTATATGTCTCAAGTAGGAAAGTTTTGGTGTCAATCCATTTTTTTTCACAGATGTGAAGTGAGAGAAAATTGAACAAAAGTGCTTTTTGGAGAACTTTTTTTTGGCGAGTTTATTTTTCAACCTAATTTTCAAAACTGCATAATTTTTTACCTAAGGAAA
The DNA here is from genome assembly GCF_964194025.1 of Convolutriloba macropyga. Taxonomy (NCBI): domain Eukaryota; kingdom Metazoa; phylum Xenacoelomorpha; order Acoela; family Convolutidae; genus Convolutriloba; species Convolutriloba macropyga. Next base: position 50,546,150 of record NC_134477.1, read on the forward strand.
ATTCCAATAAATAATCTGTTTTGTATTTCTCGTACACGCAATAAAAATGTTCAGTTGACTTTTGATTACTCATATACAATTTGTAAAGACAACATATTTTTAAAGTATTTTTGCTTCTCTATTTTGATAACTTTTCCTTAAGAAATTTTTCTCTAGAAGTTGTACATTAAAAGGAAAGAAATGATGTACCTTTGACCTTTGATGATTCATACATATGTTATGTGAGCAAAATTGATGTTTTTAAAGTATATTTGTGTTAGTTTTTACTAATGGAACAACTTTTCCTTAAGAATTTTTCCTCTAGGACTTTTACATTAAGAGGAAAAAAATGATGTACAATTGACCTTTGATGACTCATACATATGTTATGTGAGCTAAATTGATGTTTTTAAAAGTAGTTTTGTGTTAGTTTTCACTAATGGGACAACTTTTCCTTAAGAAATTTTTCTCTAGGACTTGTACATTAAGAGGGAAAAAATGACGTACAAATGACCTTTGATGACTCATATATATGTTATGTGAGCAAAAGCGATGTTTTTTAAAGTAAATTTAAGTTAGTTTTTACTAATGGAACAACTTTTCTTTCAGAAATTTTTCTCTAGGACTTGTACATTAAGAGGAAAAAAAATGATGTACAATTGACCTCTGATGACTCATACATATGTTATATGAGCAAAAGTGATGTTTTTTAAAGTGCATTTGTGTTAGTTTTTACTAATGGAACAACTTTCCCTTAAGAAATTTTTCTCTAGGACTTGTACATTAAGAGGAAAAAAATGATGTACAATTGACCTTTGATGACTCATACATATGTTATGTGAGCAAAATTGATGTTTTTTAAAGTAATTTTGTGTTAGTTTTCACTAATGGAACAACTTTTCCTTAAGAATTTTTCCTCTAGTACTTGTACATTAAGAGGAAAAAAATGATGTACAATTGACCTTTGATGACTCATACATATGTTATGTGAACAAAATTGATGTTTTTTAAAGTATATTTGTGTTAGTTTTCACTAATGGAACAACTTTTCCTTAAGAAATTTTTCTCTAGGACTTGTACATTAAGAGGAAAAAAATGATGTACAATTGACATTTGATGACTCATACATATGTTATGTGAGCAAAATTGATGTTTTTTAAAGTAGTTTTGTGTTAGTTTTCACTAATGGGACAACTCTTCCTTAAGAAATTTTTCTCTAGGACTTGTACATTAGGAGGGAAAAAAATGATGTACAATTGACCTTTGATGACTCATACATATGTTATGTGAGCAAAATTGATGTTTTTTAAAGTAATTTTGTGTTAGTTTTCACTAATGGAACAACTTTTCCTTAAGAATTTTTCCTCTAGGACTTGTACATTAAGAGGAAAAAAATGATGTACAATTGACCTTTGATGACTCATACATATGTTATGTGAGCAAAATTGATGTTTTTTAAAGTAGTTTTGTGTTAGTTTTCACTAATGGAACAACTTTCCCTTAAGAAATTTTTCTCTAGGACTTGTACATTAAGAGGGAAAAAATGATGTACAATTGACCTTTGATGACTCAGACATATGTTATGTGAGCAAAGTTGATGTTTTTAAAGTAGTTTTATGTTAGTTTTCACTAATGGAACAACTTTTCCTTAAGAATTTTTCCTCTAGGACTTGTACATTAAGAGGAAAAAAATGATGTACAATTGACCTTTGATGACTCATACATATGTTATGTGAGCAAAATTGATGTTTTTTAAAGTAGTTTTGTGTTAGTTTTCACTAATGGGACAACTTTTCCTTAAGAAATTTTTCTCTAGGACTTGTACATTAAGAGGAAAAAAATGATGTACAATTGACCTTTGATGACTCATACATATGTTATATGAGCAAAAGTGATGTTTTTTAAAGTAGTTTTGTGTTAGTTTTTACTAATGGAACAACTTTTACTTAAGAAACTTTTCTCTAGGACCTGTACATTAAGAGGAAAAAAATGATGTACAATTGACCTTTGATGACTCATACATATGTTATATGAGCAAAATTGATGTTTTTTAAAGTAATTTTGTGTTAGTTTTCACTAATGGAACAACTTTTCCTTAAGAAATTTTTCTCTAGGACTTGTACATCTCGTTGTAAACATCGTTGTATCTCCTCGTCAATACTTCTTGAGACTCCCAACCGGGGTGAAGTTGGGCAGCTATCCCCTATAAAAGCTGTTATTGTCACAAGAAGCTCCTGCGCGGAGCAATCGCAGGTTTTTGTATCTCCTCGTCAATACTTCTTGAGACTCCCAACTGGGGTGGAGTTGGGCAGCATCATCGATATTTAACGCTTGCTGGACAAGCGTTGCTTCTTCGCAGGCGGCTCTTCCTCTGCTTCGAAATCAATATATGGACATCTTGAGAACGGCTTTTCTCTTGGAGCTGCATCAAAATCAATTATTTCTTCCTCATCGGACTCAATTTGAGAAGTTTTCCAGAACCCAGGATCAGGTGGTGAAAACGTTTCTTCAATCTCAGTATCAAGTTGTTCAGTTAAATTTCTGGTGGTTTCACATTCACTGATCTCAATATAGGACTTAAGAGGTTTTTCCAAGGGCTGTTTCCGCTTGTGACCAATTTTGTAGTGTCCATACGCGTATGAGCGAACGCCATCACTCAGATAATAACGTTTATCGTCAAATGCACTCAACGCAATTTTGTTAGACTCTGTTATGTTGAGTGTGTGTTTGTCACTAGTTACAGATGTTACTAGTTTTCTCAATGGTGATTTTGATTTGAGCACATCTTTGAACTTATCATGATGAAATGTCTTTTTCACATGTTTGCTCACACCCTTGGCACTTTGTTTGACTTTCTGCAAAGTTTTTACAGAGTAAGCTTTTGGTTTCAGAAAAACTGCTTCCATCACAATGTCACCATTCAGCTCATCTGATAATTTAAGTGGCACTTTTTTGTTCAATTCGCTTTGTAAGTGATGATCCTTGGGGTAATCACTCAAATCGAGTACGTGTTTCAGCTGTACAAGACCTTCGTATATGTCATCCGTCTCAATTTCATAAAAGAGAGAATCAGTGTCACGATACATCACTCGAGCTTTTTTGTCAAACAAAGGCCCCATTTCTTCATAATGAAACCTGTACAAGTGTAGTTTTGACAGATCCAAAATAGCAGCACCCAGATAAGTTGGTTTATTCCACCTGATCTCTTTCTGGCTAAGAGTTATCCCAACAAGGTTCTCCCGAAATATGGTGAACTTCTCAAAATTGTACTTGTTACAATAGAATTTTGCTTTCTCCTCATTTTCAACAAATACCATCTTGTAACGACATCTCAAATTTTCCATCGTTTTTCCGAAGCATGAATTGTTCAACAGTTTGAAAAAGTTCTTTTCAAAGGTGCTGATACCGGGTTGTTGTCGCAGCTTTGTATTCTGCTCAATATAGCACTTCATAAAATCACTCTGGTTGAACTTCAGAGTTTTATGTAGTCTGGTTACTTGGAGTCCCTGTTGACAATAAAACTTCAGAACTGAATAATGACATGCATAATTCTGCTTTGACTGAAGAGTTTCCAGAAGTTTTGGGATATGACTGGTCTTGTTTCCCAATTCTACTTGATAATGAGAAAGCATCTCAGCATCAACTTTTAACTTTTCAGCAGCCAAAAAAAATCATTGTGACAGTCATGTAAGTTGCTAGGATAATTCAAGTCAACCATAACAAAGTAACCAACATCACTTTCCTCAGATGTTTGCATGATTTTGTCCAAACTGATGTCTGACCATTCAAATCCTCCTGTTGGCAGTGTTTTCATCATTGTTCCACCATATAAGTTAACGACGTCCAGAAAAAGTCCAAACGTACTCGGTTTTTCTTCATCAAAGTCATCCAAGTATTTGTTGTTAGCTTTCATACACCGCTTTTCACCAATTCCATTCAAACCTCCACGGATTGCTCTCTCACAAAACAACAGCATATCTATATCAGAGAGCAAGTCCAGTTTCACTTCAGTTGTTTTCAGCATTGCATCCCATGAAATATTGGGTGCACTAGAGTAATGACAAGGGTCTAATCCATATACCTGATCAAACAGTCTCCGGCATTTTTCAAACACGTCAGCCAGAAGAATGACATCAGTTTTGAGATACAACATGAGATAGTCACCAAAGTTTTTGCAGCCAAACATATTCCAAACTTTGTTAGCATGCTGAACATCCTCCTCAGAAACTTCAATTTGACCAGACAGTGAATTTATCCACTGATCACCAAAATAAGGCAACGACTCTTCATGGAGTTTCTCAAAGCTGTCGAGATACGAATACGGAAAAACTCCTTTCTTTTGCAAAATTTTGACATGTTTTGGGAAATGTTTAGATAATTGAAAGTAGTCCTTTGTTTCGAGTGTTGTAGCCAGAGTTTCAAGACTGCCCGATAAAAAATGATAGCTGTCAAGGAAACGAAATTCTTCATATAGTAGCTTGTCATCTTTGCTTTTGCCAACAGGAACAAAGAACGAGAATGAAATGTACGTCTCACTGTTACAAGGAATTACTGTCAATTTTTCTTCCGAGCGAATTTCAATGTATTTCAGTAGATGATGTGCATCGTATTTACTTAGGTTGTGGAAGAAAATTGGTGTAAAGGTCTGCGTACGAAGCTTAAGATTGCAGCTGTTGTGTGCCGTTGATTTCACCAGTAAAGTGATCATGATGGATTACTTTTTCGTCGTTCAAACCTTTCTTGCAAATTACACATATTGTGCTTTGATCAATCTTTTGCTTGCGCTCTTCATCAGATATTATGAGACGTCTATGCTTTTGTTTTCTCTCAGATATAGATTTAGCGTTCTCTCTGAGCCACTGAAAAAACTCTTCGATGCAATTCTCACCTTCAAAACTGTAATAATCACTTCCACCTTTTTTATCCACAGCACAAAAACCTATTGCGCAAGGATTCTGAGTTTCTTTGTTCAAGGTGTAGCTATTCTCAGGATTCTGGCGGCATGTGTCATGCTTAAGGCTGACAGCCTCTGTGTCGGCGTAAATAACTAAGGGAACTGAAAAAGTTTTATGCCAATTTGTAAATTCAATTTTTGAGTCCTCCGTTGGCATAGTAATATGAACAGCTTTATGCTCCCCACATAAATCCAAATGTTTTTGCAGTGCCGTTGAATTCCAAAATCCGTGAAGGCAACGTTCGCAGTACTTATACCGGTTATGATTCCTTTTTCCAAACTGCCGGGCCATGAAAGCGTGAAAGTTTGTGATCAAACAGTAATGACTAGTAAGTCCATCAGTCAGCAGCAGCAAAGGAATATTTTTTTGTGTTTTTATTTTAGACAAACAAAGTGGTAAAATTTTGTTTCTCTCGAAACCAAAAACATTAATTCCAATATTATTTTGTTTCTCAAACTTTGGAACATCCGTCAAAGGCATGGGGAACTCGATATTATCCAAATTGAGTTTGTGCAAATTTGGCTTGTATTTGTTTTGCTGCTGTTTTTGCTCCTTCTCTGGAAACATTGCTGCAAGCACTGAGTATGCAAAACATTTGTTATCGTTGTTCCGAATATTTAGGAGAAAGTTGTTTCCCACTAGGGCAGCTGGTGTAGCAATGTAACTGCTTCCTCTGATAGGTTTAAATTTGTTAATGTTGATATCCAAGTGATCAATTTTCTGAACAACAAATCCACTTCCACCGGTTGAAAAAATTTGGATTGAATTGTTCATTTGATCAACCATTTCAAAAATTTCATCATCTGATAGTTCTGTTGTTAGAACTTTCGACTTTGTGTTTGCATGACAGCCGACTTTGGTATCATCTGTGGGTTTCAACATCTGTACAAAAACAGAGAGCTGAATTTTCAAAGGTCCAAGCTCTGCTATTTTGTTTCTCACGAACAATTTCAGGTCTTCCATGTGCCCCGTAACAAAATTAAAGACATCAATTTGGTTGTCCGCTTGTAATCTGAACGACTGGAAGAATTGTTCGATCGCATGTTTAGCCTTTTGTTGCTCAATCTTGCTTTTAACTTTCTCTGGAGCCTCTGTGTGAGTATTATGAGCATCATCCTCATGTCTAGCACACGATGAAGTGTCGCCATAAATTTGTGTACAATGCTTGCACTTTGTGTAAGTCTGACATCCATGAACTGTTTTCAATTGACGGATTACATTTCTGCTCGCTGTGAATTTGCTACCACAAATTCCACATTCATAGCTTGCTGTTTTTTCATATTTTGTGCTATGCTCCTTCTCCATATGCTGTAATAGCTTCTGCTTTTTGTTGTACTTCTTCGAGCACTCGTCACAGTTGAAAGTCTTCATCTAAAACAGAAAAAGGTATATTAATATTTGATTTTTGATTGACACTTTGAAAAAACCTTCTAAAAAGACTCATCCACGGATCATATATTGTATTTTAAGCCATACAAAGAATTTAATCACTTAAATTATTCACTTAAATTTCCTAAGAAATGCTATCTATGAAATCATTGATTTTGACCTTGTATAAGCTTTTGTGGTTTTTAAATTTTGTGAGCTCACAAGGAATGACCTGAATGAAATTCACTCTAACACAATTAATCATGGAAACAACAAGTGTACAATTGATTTAAAAAATTCCGAAATAGCCAGTTTTTTCAGCGAAGAAAAGGAAAAGCGAATATATTTAGACGTTTTGCTTATTATTTTTCTATCTTTAAACGGCTGTTGAAAAATTTAATGAGAAAAATAGAAACTTACACTTCTAATTTGTTCGAAATATTGTGCCTGCAAAGATATAACTTGGAACACAATTTGCTTGACTCCAATCAAAGCGACTGGTTTGAGGTTGTTGAATGCTTTAAAATGATTTATCTAACTAAATAACTTGTTTTTATATTTTTCGTTTTACATGTATCAAAAATATTGGTTACGCGTAAACTTCTTCAATGAAGGGGAAACTTTACCGTTTGAAAAACTTTGTTTTTTATAGGTGATCCCAAATTCTCGCAAATATTAGATAGCAATACCGTTTTATATGGCGAAAAAATACTTTCATAAAGCTTGGCTTAATTTGATGAGATAATCGGAGATTGAACCACAAAAACAATGTAGTCCTCCGTTTTGTTTTCCGAGGTGGTTTGTTTTAGTTTAGGAGAAAAAAGTCTGAAAGTCATTATATTGCAACCATTTGCAACAACTAGCATATAAGATTAAGCTTAGTCCCCTCAGATTTTCGTTGTTAAAGTTTTACAAATCAAAAATAATTCATTGAGAAAGAAGAAGAACGACTGATCTGTAGTTGTTGAAAGCTTCAAAATGAATATTTTCAAAGCAAGGATTGTTTTTATAGTACTCTTGTCTCTATAAAATCTGTTTGAATTTTCGTTTTTTGAATTGATTTTTCTAATTTTGTGGACTTAGGCTAAATTCAAGATAAGGAACTAATGTTTTTTTATGGCAGTTTTGGCAATTTGTTTTAATATTAATGAATTTTGTATTTGAATAGAGGTTGGCTGTATAGATTACAACTGACCTTTTCTCCTTGATTTTTTTTGGGTTGCTTTAAAAACTGAAATCTTTCACTTACAGACAAATATGTTATCAATAAAGTGTGACAGAATCAAATCGTTGGTAATTCGGGTTGCTTTTTAATGCTTTTGAAGTGCAACAAAAAATTTGATAAAAGCAATTTCTAGAAGCAATATGACAAAAAATTGACTGAAATTTCAAAATTGATGATAGTGACCTCGGTGTTCGAATTTTCTCACAAGTCAACTGAGATCATTTTTGTGGTTGACGAACACAATTATTTCAACAGTCAACCAAAAGTTGACACTGAAGAGCAAATCATGTTTTTCATTGTCTCATAAGACACTAAATTATAATCGTACCTTGCAGGATCACGAATTTTAGCTAAAGTTGACGAAAGCCGAACACATTAAGAAAGCGTCGAAATCCACATAGTTGTCTTATTTTTTTCCGAGAAAACAAATGTTTTTCAGTTGTGCTTCATCTGGTAAGTTTAAGTTCGAGTAGATTGTAAAAGAGCTGTATAGTTTCCTGAAGCAGAAATAGGCAACATTATTGGATTGTAGTTTTGTGATTTTTAATCGCCGCTTTTTATAGCATGGAAAAAACTGTCTTTTTGTAACGCAAAGCATATTTTGTCTTGCTGATCTTTGTCATACCAATCAACATTTTGTTTCTGTTCAGTTTATTTTGACAATTTAACAAAAATTTAACCTTGCAGATCCTCGCACTCAGAATGATATAATGTAAAACAGATGCTGGAATTTTCCGTTGATTACGAAATATGCAACTATTATCTAACTAAATTTCTTTCGGTTCCATAAATTGGTTGAAAATTAATGTTACTACAGATACATATGTAGTACATAATTTACATAGTTCATACTGTAATTTTGACAAAATTCTTGCTGTTGAATTTATTTTCCGGTGCTACCAAACGAATCAGCAAAATAAATGCTTCTTCAACAAAATGGTCTTAACATTTTTAATTTAGTTTTTCATTCAAAAACGAAGTTAGAGAAACTATGTCTTAGTTTATGACATCTAATAAGAACTAGTTTGCATCTACTGACTGCTGGAAACGTTTATTAACTGTTTAAGGATGGTTTTAAAAAATAACCTCAAAAATGTAGTTAATTATTGATAAGAAACTTTTGCTCAAAGTTTTATCTCAAATTTTCTTTGATTTTAAATAGATGAACTCTTTGGTATGTTTTTGTTCTCATATAAATTTCACAAATGTACAGCCTCTAGGAAGAAATTTAGTTTTGTTTGAATATAAGTGAAAATCTCTAGAAAAGCGCATAGCGGTTTTACAGAACTTTGAAAATTTCTGTTAAAATACTTTGTTGATTTATAAAAAAAATTTACCTACAAGAAAAGTTTTTTGGGCTTAAAATCTCTGATTACTCATTGACACGTTTTGAAATATTTCTGGACAATTTTAGTTATGTGTTAGAGTACAAACGGAATTTAGTCGGAAATTTTGGTTGCATATAATGTTTGTAAACGGCCAACGATAAAAAAATAAGACTATATTAGTGTCAATAGTGCTTTTTGGGACCGTTATTTTAATCAAGTAGATTGGCAATTAGCCTGCATTTAGCCTAAATACATTGACATTTAGCCTAAATAAATTTGCCATTGACATTTAGCTTATAATGACATTTAGCCTAAATAAGTTTAAGCGAGAAATCTTTGCTATGGTTGAGGAACTTTGACTGAATGAAAGGTTTATTTCGATATTTGCTTTATATGTCTCAAGTAGGAAAGTTTTGGTGTCAATCCATTTTTTTTCACAGATGTGAAGTGAGAGAAAATTGAACAAAAGTGCTTTTTGGAGAACTTTTTTTTGGCGAGTTTATTTTTCAACCTAATTTTCAAAACTGCATAATTTTTTACCTAAGGAAAATTCCAATAAATAATCTGTTTTGTATTTCTCGTACACGCAATAAAAATGTTCAGTTGACTTTTGATTACTCATATACAATTTGTAAAGACAACATATTTTTAAAGTATTTTTGCTTCTCTATTTTGATAACTTTTCCTTAAGAAATTTTTCTCTAGAAGTTGTACATTAAAAGGAAAGAAATGATGTACCTTTGACCTTTGATGACTCATACATATGTTATGTGAGCAAAATTGATGTTTTTAAAGTATATTTGTGTTAGTTTTTACTAATGGAACAACTTTTCCTTGAGAATTTTTCCTCTAGGACTTTTACATTAAGCGGAAAAAAATGATGTACAATTGACCTTTGATGACTCATACATATGTTATGTGAGCAAAATTGATGTTTTTTAAAGTAATTTTGTGTTAGTTTTCACTAATGGAACAACTTTTCCTTAAGAATTTTTCCTCTAGTACTTGTACATTAAGAGGAAAAAAATGATGTACAATTGACCTTTGATGACTCATACATATGTTATGTGAGCAAAATTGATGTTTTTTAAAGTATATTTGTGTTAGTTTTCACTAATGGAACAACTTTTCCTTAAGAAATTTTTCTCTAGGACTTGTTTATTAAGAGGAAAAAAAATGATGTACAATTGACATTTGATGACTCATACATATGTTATGTGAGCAAAATTGATGTTTTTTAAAGTAGTTTTGTGTTAGTTTTCACTAATGGGACAACTCTTCCTTAAGAAATTTTTCTCTAGGACTTGTACATTAGGAGGGAAAAAAATGATGTACAATTGACCTTTGATGACTCATACATATGTTATATGAGCAAAATTGATGTTTTTTAAAGTAATTTTGTGTTAGTTTTCACTAATGGAACAACTTTTCCTTAAGAAATTTTTCTCTAGGACTTGTACATTAAGAGGAAAAAAATGATGTACAATTGACCTTTGATGACTCATACATATGTTATGTGAGCAAAATTGATGTTTTTTAAAGTAGTTTTGTGTTAGTTTTCACTAATGGAACAACTTTTCCTAAAGAATTTTTCCTCTAGTACTTGTACATTAAGAGGAAAAAAATGATGTACAATTGACCTTTCATGACTCATACATATGTTATGTGAGCAAAATTGATGTTATTTAAAGTAATTTTGTGTTAGTTTTCACTAATGGAACAACTTTTCCTTAAGAATTTTTCCTCTAGGACTTGTACATTAAGAGGAAAAAAATGATGTACAATTGACCTTTGATGACTCATACATATATTATGTGAGCGAAATTGATGTTTTTTAAAGTAGTTTTGTGTTAGTTTTCACAAATGGAACAACTTTTCCTTAAGAAATTTTTCTCTAGGACTTGTACATTAAGAGGGAAAAAATGATGTACAATTGACCTTTGATGACTCATACATATGTTATGTGAGCAAAATTGATGTTTTTTAAAGTAGTTTTGTGTTAGTTTTCACTAATGGAACAACTTTTCCTTAAGAATTTTTCCTCTAGGACTTGTACATTAAGAGGAAAAAAATGATGTACAATTGACCTTTGATGACTCATACATATGTTATGTGAGCAAAATTGATGTTTTTTAAAGTAGTTTTGTGTTAGTTTTCACTAATGGAACAACTTTTCCTAAAGAATTTTTCCTCTAGTACTTGTACATTAAGAGGAAAAAAATGATGTACAATTGACCTTTCATGACTCATACATATGTTATGTGAGCAAAATTGATGTTATTTAAAGTAATTTTGTGTTAGTTTTCACTAATGGAACAACTTTTCCTTAAGAATTTTTCCTCTAGGACTTGTACATTAAGAGGAAAAAAATGATGTACAATTGACCTTTGATGACTCATACATATATTATGTGAGCGAAATTGATGTTTTTTAAAGTAGTTTTGTGTTAGTTTTCACAAATGGAACAACTTTTCCTTAAGAAATTTTTCTCTAGGACTTGTACATTAAGAGGGAAAAAATGATGTACAATTGACCTTTGATGACTCATACATATGTTATGTGAGCAAAATTGATGTTTTTTAAAGTAGTTTTGTGTTAGTTTTCACTAATGGAACAACTTTTCCTTAAGAATTTTTCCTCTAGGACTTGTATATTAAGAGGAAAAAAATGATGTACAATTGACCTTTGATGACTCATACATATGTTATGTGAGCAAAATTGATGTTTTTTAAAGTAGTTTTGTGTTAGTTTTCACTAATGGAACAACTTTTCCTTAAGAAATTTTTCTCTAGGACTTGTACATTAAGAGGAAAAAAATGATGTACAATTGACCTTTGATGACTCATACATATGTTATATGAGCAAAAGTGATGTTTTTTAAAGTAGTTTTGTGTTAGTTTTTACTAATGGAACAACTTTTACTTAAGAAACTTTTCTCTAGGACCTGTACATTAAGAGGAAAAAAAATGATGTACAATTGACCTTTGATGACTCATACATATGTTATATGAGCAAAATTGATGTTTTTTAAAGTAATTTTGTGTTAGTTTTCACTAATGGAACAACTTTTCCTTAAGAATTTTTCCTCTAGGACTTGTACATTAAGAGGAAAAAAATGATGTACAATTGACCTTTGATGACTCATACATATGTTATGTGAGCAAAATTGATGTTTTTTAAAGTAGTTTTGTGTTAGTTTTCACAAATGGAACAACTTTTCCTCAAGAAATTTTTCTCTAGGAATTGTACATTAAGAGGGAAAAAATGATGTACAATTGACCTTTGATGACTCATACATATGTTATGTGAGCAAAATTGATGTTTTTTAAAGTAATTTTGTGTTAGTTTTCACTAATGGAACAACTTTTCCTTAAGAATTTTTCCTCTAGGACTTGTACATTAAGAGGAAAAAAATGATGTACAATTGACCTTTGATGACTCATACATATGTTATGTGAGCGAAATTGATGTTTTTTAAAGTAGTTTTGTGTTAGTTTTCACAAATGGAACAGCTTTTCCTTAAGAAATTTTTCTCTAAGACTTGTACATTAAGAGGGAAAAAATGATGTACAATTGACCTTTGATGACTCATACATATGTTATGTGAGCAAAATTGATGTTTTTTAAAGTAGTTTTGTGTTAGTTTTCACTAATGGAACAACTTTTCCTTAAGAATTTTTCCTCTAGGACTTGTACATTAAGAGGAAAAAAATGATGTACAATTGACATTTGATGACTCATACATATGTTATGTGAGCAAAATTGATGTTTTTTAAAGTAGTTTTGTGTTAGTTTTCACTAATGGAACAACTTTTCCTTAAGAAATTTTTCTCTAGGACTTGTACATTAAGAGGAAAAAAATGATGTACAATTGACCTTTGATGACTCATACATATGTTATATGAGCAAAAGTGATGTTTTTTAAAGTAGTTTTGTGTTAGTTTTTACTAATGGAACAACTTTTACTTAAGAAACTTTTCTCTAGGACCTGTACATTAAGAGGAAAAAAAATGATGTACAATTGACCTTTGATGACTCATACATATGTTATATGAGCAAAATTGATGTTTTTTAAAGTAAAATTTATGTTAGTTTTCACTAATGGAACAACTTTTCCTTAAGAATTTTTCCTCTAGGACTTGTACATTAAGAGGAAAAAAATGATGTACAATTGACCTTTGATGACTCATACATATGTTATGTGAGCAAAGTTGATGTTTTTTAAAGTAGTTTTGTGTTAGTTTTCACAAATGGAACAACTTTTCCTCAAGAAATTTTTTCTAGGAATTGTACATTAAGAGGGAAAAAATGATGTACAATTGACCTTTGATGACTCATACATATGTTATGTGAGCAAAGTTGATGTTTTTTAAAGTAGTTTTGTGTTACTTTTCACTAATGGAACAACTTTTCCTTAAGAATTTTTCCTCTAGGACTTGTACATTAAGAGGAAAAAAATGATGTACAATTGACCTTTGATGACTCATACATATGTTATGTGAGCAAAATTGATGTTTTTTAAAGTAGTTTTGTGTTAGTTTTCACTAATGGAACAACTTTTCCTTAAGAAATTTTTCTCTAGGACTTGTACATTAAGAGGGAAAAAATGATGTACAATTGACCTTTGATGACTCATACATATGTTATATGATCAAAATTGATGTTTTTTAAAGTATATTTGTGTTAGTTTTCACTAATGGGACAACTTTTTCTTAAGAAATTTTTCTCTAGGACTTGTACATTAAGAGGAAAAAAATGATGTACAATTGACCTTTGATGACTCATACATATGTTATATGATCAAAATTGATGTTTTTTAAAGTATATTTGTGTTAGTTTTCACTAATGGGACAACTTTTTCTTAAGAAATTTTTCTCTAGGACTTGTACATTAAGAGGAAAAAAATGATGTACAATTGACCTTTGATGACTCATACATATGTTATATGAGCAAAAGTGATGTTTTTTAAAGTAGTTTTGTGTTAGTTTCCACTAACGGAACAACTTTTCCTTAAGAATTATCCTCTAGTACTTGTACATTAAGAGGAAAAAAATGATGTACAATTGACCTTTGATGACTCATACATATGTTATGTGAGCAAAATTGATGTTTTTTAAAGTAATTTTGTGTTAGTTTTCACTAATGGAACAACTTTTCCTTAAGAAATTTTTCTCTAGGACTTGTACATTAAGAGGAAAAAAATGATGTACAATTGACCTTTGATGACTCATACATATGTTATGTGAGCAAAATTGATGTTTTTTAAAGTAGTTTTGTGTTAGTTTCCACTAACGGAACAACTTTTCCTTAAGAATTATCCTCTAGTACTTGTACATTAAGAGGAAAAAAATGATGTACAATTGACCTTTGATGACTCATACATATGTTATGTGAGCAAAATTGATGTTTTTTAAAGTAATTTTGTGTTAGTTTTCACTAATGGAACAACTTTTCCTTAAGAATTTTTCCTCTAGGACTTGTACATTAAGAGGAAAAAAATGATGTACAATTGACCTTTGATGACTCATACATATGTTATGTGAGCAAAGTTGATGTTTTTTAAAGTAGTTTTGTGTTAGTTTTCACTAATGGAACAACTTTTCCTTAAGAATTTTTCCTCTAGGACTTGTACATTAAGAGGAAAAAAATGATGTACAAATGACCTTTGATGACTCATACATATGTTATGTGAGCAAAATTGATGTTTTTTAAAGTAGTTTTGTGTTAGTTTTCACTAATGGAACAACTTTTCCTTAAGAAACTTTTCTCTAGGACTTGTACATTAAGAGGGAAAAAATAATGTACAATTGACCTTTGATGACTCATACATATGTTATGTGAGCAAAATTGATGTTTTTAAAGTATATTTGTGTTAGTTTTTACTAATGGAACAACTTTCCCTTAAGAAATTTTTCTCTAGGACTTGTACATTAAGAGGAAAAAAATGATGTACAATTGACCTTTGATGACTCATACATATGTTTTGTGAGCAAAATTGATGTTTTTTAAAATAATTTTGTGTTAGTTTTCACTAATGGAACAACTTTTCCTTAAGAATTTTTCCTCTAGGACTTGTACATTAAGAGGAAAAAAAATGATGTACAATTGACCTTTGATGACTCATACATATGTTATGTGAGCAAAAATTGACGTTTTTTAAAGTAGTTTTGTGTTAGTTTTCACTAATGGGACAACTTTTCCTTAAGAAATTTTTCTGTAGGAATTGTACATTAAGAGGAAAAAAATGATGTACAATTGACCTTTGATGACTCATACATATGTTTTGTGAGCAAAATTGATGTTTTTTAAAGTAATTTTGTGTTAGTTTTCACTAATGGAACAACTTTTCCTTAAGAATTTTTCCTCTAGGACTTGTACATTAAGAGGAAAAAAATGATGTACAATTGACCTTTGATGACTCATACATATGTTATGTGAGCGAAATTGATGTTTTTTAAAGTAGTTTTGTGTTAGTTTTCACTAATGGAACAACTTTTCCATAAGAAATTTTTCTCTCGGACTTGTACATTAAGAGGAAAAAAATGATGTACAATTGAACCTTGATGACTCATACATATGTTATGTGAGCAAAATTGATGTTTTTTAAAGTAGTTTTGTGTTAGTTTTCACTAATGGGACAACTTTTCCTTAAGAAATTTTTCTCTAGGACTTGTACATTAAGAGGGAAAAAATGATGTACAATTGACCTTTGATGACTCATACATATGTTATATGATCAAAATTGATGTTTTTTAAAGTATATTTGTGTTAGTTTTCACTAATGGGACAACTTTTCCTTAAGAAATTTTTCTCTAGGACTTGTACATTAAGAGGGAAAAAATGATGTACAATTGACCTTTGATGACTCATACATATGTTATATGAGCAAAAGTGATGTTTTTTAAAGTATATTTGTGTTAGTTTTTACTAATGGAACAACTTTTACTTAAGAAACTTTTCTCCAGGACCTGTAAATTAAGAGGAAAAAAATGATGTAAAATTAACCTTTGATGACTCATACATATGTTATGTGAGCAAAATTGATGTTTTCCGACTACCTTGTTTTGATCCGTGGATGAGTTATATAGGTTGAAACGATGGATGAGCTACATGAACACAAAAGAAGTTTTTTAACTTACTTTGCACAAGTTTTCTGTTTTGAACCACTACTCTTGCTTAGGGTTTCTTGATGCGCTCTGATGATAGACAAACAAAATTCTGTTCCTCTGGTTTCCAGATGTTCTTTTTTGCTTCCTTATGCCAATTTGTTTTTGAAGTGCTCGGAATTCAAACAAGGTTTATTCCGTCTTTTGTGTAATTTTATTCTCTGCAACTAAGGTGACAAGATGTTGTTACACCCAAATGTTCTTTTTGACACTACTCGTTTTTCTGATAGATCCTTCAAAACTAAAAAAAAAGATGTTTCTATACTTTTCGGATTCCTCAAGGACCTAACTTCTTAGTATAACTTCAAACAATGATTTCTTTTCAAATGATGAATTAACCTGATTTAAATTGCAGGAAGTTACTCTCAACTTGTGTTCTTTCTAATCGAAGATTGTCTTCCCTGTCAATTGGTCTTTGCCGGACAAAACAACAGTTGATGTGGTCAAAGTTTCAGTAAATTATTATCTTTCAGAATGCTTTTTTTGTTCCTTTTTTTATAAATTCTATTGAAGAATCAATTACTTCCTTTTATCGTGTTCGAACTTGTTGTTTTCGGATACGAATTTCGTCAAAATGTAATACGTCTGAACGATATGGCTTATTGTGTAATAAATGAAAGGGAAGTCTATTAACAGTCTGAGCCAGACGAGTTCGAGTTCGAGTTTGAGTTTGTGTTCTAAAAATAGCCCTTAGGTAATAATTTCATCAGAACGCTTCCTACCCAGACGTTTCACATGTAGTTAAAAAACAAAATCTTCAACGTGAGACTGCATACCGATACATAGATTATTCAAATTAGACACCCAGATTTCTGCTACTGCGCAAAAGTGTTCACTGGATTTATAGCCCGCAAACGTTTGTATACAAACAATCTTTTTCACAGGGTTTAAATATCCCTTATAAACTTATAAAGTTGTGTGCTTCAAAGTTGCGTATGCAGGAATTAACCCTGATTACGCAATATCAATATATAGTTTATTCACATTAGAAAGTGTTCTACGCAAAAGTGTTCGTGACAAATATAGAGTGGATTTAAAGCCCTTAGGTATTTGCCGGGTTTACAGACAGTATTCTCCACAGTGTGTTTATATTACTTATTAAAGAGGCAAGCCAACATATCCTGTTCAAAAAGGTAAGTCTTTTACAATTTCAGGCAACAGTCCTAAACTAAAAGGGAATAATTGCCAAGAACTTTTCATCCGCGCGCATGATCGAACACGTTTGGGTAAAAAGAGCCAAAAATTGTCATAGGGTGTATAGGTTTGTTACTACTCTCCACGGGTTCTCCTCAGCATCTAGAACATCAATGCTTGCCCAATTCTTTACAGTTCATCTATATGAATCTACACCCCATTATCCCCATTACACCCTTTATCTTGCATCGTTTTACCCCCTACTATTACTTTTTGGGGGGTATTTCTGGGGGTAAAATCTAAAAATCCCCCCAATACCCCCATTAGCGCCATAACGACCTAATCTTACATCGTTTTACCCCCTATAGACAACTACCCCCACTATAACATCAGTTTGGGGGTAATCAGGGGAGAGTAGTAATTTCGACATGGGAAGGCTTAAACGTCAATGTAAGTTTCTGCTTAATATGCACCGGCTATTCATGCATTGACGTCATTTTTTTTAAAAAGAGTTAAGTAGAGTAAGCAAAAATCGAAATTGCTAACTTAAAAAACTTAAAAACTTTTTTGTACTTTCAAAAAAATTGTCCTTTATTCAACTATGAATTTTATTTGTTAAGCTGTATTCTTGTATATTTACTAAAAATACATCAAAGGCAATAATATATCAAAGAATGTAGGAACTCTTCTGACAATGAAGAGAAATTAACATTTTCTTGTTATAAAACCCTAGCGTGTGTGTGATTTATTCTGGCAATGCAATTCGTAGTCTTTCCCCTATAGTCAAAACTGTTATAGGGCCTAAAAACGTATTCTTCACCTAATTAGAACAGTACTAATGGAACGCTTTGACGCAGCTCTAGAGCCTAGCATATTGCTGTTTAAGTTTAAAATACAGTGCGTTATAGCGGTAAATTTAAATACACTGCTGTGATGTTTCATATTGGAGGCTCACTTTCCCGTGCATTGGGTTGATCAGGCCTCTTTTTTCTTTTTCAATAAAAAATTCTTCGCAAAAAGGGTGGTTTAACGACGAACGGCCAGGTCGATCTATGATGAAAAATATCACTTTAACATCATTTAGTGTTTCGTGTCGGATTTGGGAACCGTGCCGACTCACCGTCACTGTCTCCTCTGATTGGCTGGAATTCACTGTTATTTATTTTGCCAGATCCATTCAGTGGAATTTTCCCAAATGAAGCCTGTGCAGAATTGAGGTTAGTTCCAATAACCGGATATTTTATTCGTTATTTCAGGTTTCAGAACTATTAAATGAAAATTTGTTGCCCCATCATGCCCCATCGTGCTGTTTATGCATGCCCCGGTTGAAACTCTAATAGTACATCAAGCAAGTTTACAAGTTGTTGAAAAAAGGAAATTAAGAGTTATATTGTTGAAATGTGCAATATTCAAGAGCTTTGATATTGTACCTATCAAAATTATCAAAAAGATCCCTTCAAAGATTTTGATTCGAATTTATCACCCTATCTCAATGGGCGGGCGCAAAAGTTTTGCGGTCACGACTGCTTCTATTTTTTCAATGATACTTTTTTACATGACCGTTGATAAAAACGAAATTGGCAACATGTTGAACCCTCGTTGGCTTCCATCATTTTTAACTGTTATATAGAACAATTTTTTGTGAAGTAATTAGATTGCTAATAAATTTTTATTACTGTTAAAAGTTACAAGTGAATGAAAATGTAAAATTGCGGGGAATGAAAAAAATAACGTTTATGCAAATTAAATGTAATAAGGGTCAAATAAACAAAGGAATTTTTTTGTTTATTACAAAATATAAAACATAGAAAGATCTTCTGCAGTTTGTTGGTTTTTTTGTGTAGAGAAGAAGTTGATCTGATCTTTAAAAAAATTTCCTTCCATTCACACCCCCACTAGAATATCATAATCCACATTTTTTCATTTTGTATAACTTTAGATCATCATATTCCAATTATGAAGGACAGTCTCAGCTCTTTTTATGTTGTACAAGTCCTTAAAAGAGCAAAAACAAGCATTAGTTTGTTCAGATAGAACCAAAAACAATTATAATGTCTATGCTGAAAAAAAACAGATCCTGTTTCTCATAAAGATTACCTACTTTATTGAAATAAGGTAACAAAAATGATTTTTTTAATATAAAGGCTTTCCAGTTGAATAAAAACAATCAAACAAGGAGAATAATGAGATTCCGTTTGCCCAGACTTTGTCATAATGACCTCTTAATTCAAAATTTGAAATTTGCTCCGTTACCTACCCCCCCCCCCCCCCACCCCCCCCCCCCGTTCAAGGAGCACAAAATATTCTTGCTCTTTCTCGAAAAGATGCGTTCTATTTACAAAATCTAGATAACATTTTATGAGAAAAATTAGGGCTTCTAATAAAATTATGAAAGTTTGCGAAACTCATACTTAAAAATTATACTCCAATGTTATTGCTTCAATTGTGATAAACTCTTCTTTGCCCCAAAATCTACTCCAAACTTTCCGCATTAGTAAAAATCACTCGAAAATTAGATACGTAAAATGACCGAAGTTAGGAGACATCCGTTATATCTTATTTTTCAGAAAAAGCTTTAAAAAACTTTAAAATTGTAAAATAGGTGACAATTCTTGTAGCACGTTTCCGCTCATTTTAGGTATCTTATATTCACATTAAAAGTATCTCCAATCCTCAACCAAGCCTAATTAAAACCGCGCACTTTGAGCATGCAAAATTGATTTAATAATCTTGTAATAAGCACTTTATTAGAGTTTTAAACTAAGTTTTTAAAGCTTTAAAGCAATTTAAAAACAAACAACTTTAAAAACAAATTCGAAAAATCGAGCTATCGGTTTTTTTCCGAAAATTCCCTCGCTCAAAAAAGATCTTGTATATCAGTGTTTGACTGGAAAACGCAGGGGCACTATAAGTAGGAGCACTGAAGTAGAAACCAATAAAGGTTTTTGTTAACCAAGAAAAGATCATTGACTTGAAAATCCGACAAATATCATCAAAAAATATTGAGAGATTTTTCAGAAAAAGTCAAATTTCTTATTTTAATTCACTGAAAAATAAATTTTGTTTAAAAACTTGTCAAAGAGTTTAATCGAGCTCTATTTAATAACCTCTTTGTTATCTTTTTGGTCAGTCAATTTTTACTATATTGTATGCTGGAAGACAGGAGCTGTCTTTCGTGGTCAAAAATTCTTCCATCGGAAACGTCTTCTGATTTTACAAGCATCAAAATCTTGCTCTTTATCACTTGTTTATTGTTTTTGCGCGTTGATTATTTACTACCAAATGTATGGATTGTGTTGATGTGCTCAAACAACCAGAAATAATAGTTTGGAAAAATTTGTGAAAATTTTAATTTTTTTTATTTTTGTCGGGAGAAATTCTATTGAAACTATGTTTAGCTGTCCGTAGCAAATAGTGTAAGCTTCTTATTTTTTTCTTCTGCTTTAGTGATTCGGTAATTCAACAAGGCGGCTCGCTAATGTGCGATGGCACATAAGGTTCCGACCCCGCCCATCCACAATTTTGGCATAATTGTCTAACAAATGAGGAGCAGATAGAAAAACCCCAAAAATATTTTTTGCGAATCCCAAAAAGTCCAAGTCTTTTTCAAAAAATTCTGTATGAACGATAAGATAGCCTCCAAAGCAAATAACTCAGTGGAGTAAAAATTGATGCATTAGATTGCTGTAATATGTCAATATTAAGAAAGCGAGTCAAGACGAACAGCAAAATCAAACAACAACAACAACAACAAACATTAATTACATCAAAAAATTTATGTCCCTCTTAAAAACTAAATTTAATAAAAAAGTCAACATACCGTCAGATAAACCTAAAACTAAACAAAAATAACTTATAAATCACCAGAAAACATATGCGACCAGTCCATAAAAAGGTTTGGTAACAATTATACAAAAAAGAACAAAAACAGTAAAGTAAAAAGATTAACTTATTTTTTTTGAAACAGTTAACTACAAATTAATAAATACCATTATGAATCAAATAATATTACCACAAATCTACGATTACAACTGTTTCTATAGAAGGGCATTAGGACTTGTCTTTATTCATTTTTTAAAGCGGCTAAAAAGAACAACAAAAAAACAAACAAAATTTCAATTGAAACTTGCCCGAAAACACTGTCAAAACCGTCAAGCCATATTTTGGCCCTCAAAAAGTATTCGATTGCGCCTTTTTCAAACAGCTATAATGTATTACGTGGCCATTCATTAGTAAGACTAAGTAACAAGTAGACAAAAAGCGAAGTGCTAAAGTAATACTTTTAATTTCTTTTTGCGAAACAAAGTTACATTCAATGTCATGAAAGGCATTAAATAAAAAAAACTATTTAAATAGGGTCGTTTATTCATGAAAAAGAAGCCCTCGAGAGCTGCAATTAACCAGAATATTTCTTTCATCTACAAAAGAACGTCAAATATGACAAAAATCAAATTAATTTACTCTTTTTTTGTGAAAAACCGGTGTCGAAACCAGTAAGGTCATAACAAATTCTTTAAAAAAAGATTTTGGGACACCAATCCCTTTTATTCTCTTGACACCCATAATGTCATATTTGACCTGTTATTAACTAACGAGATTAGGTAACAAAAAGAAACATAAAAAGAACAAAATTGCGAAATTGAAAAGTTTTTTTTTTAATTTTTGAAAACAATTGTCTGCTAATAGCTATATACCAATATCAGAATATCGGTCTTCTATTTGTCCATGAAAAGCCAATGAAAGCTATCACTATACAGGAAATTTCATACGACCGAAACGACAAAGTATAAATGACAGTTAGAAAAAATTTAAAAAATTCAATTGATTTCTTCAAGAAAGAGGCGTCGAGGCGTTAAAACGATGATGTATATGTTTCACGATTTTAATATGTGCCTTATTCTGAACGCTAATAATGTGACATGAGAACTGTGATAATGTGATAATGTGACAAAATTAGAAAACGTGAAAAACTGGCAAATATCAAAACAAACAAAAATCTGAAATCTTGTAGTATCAAAGCCAGAAAACAATAACTTTAGGCTTAAAGCTGCAATTGAGAATAAATGTTAAATCAGTAGAACGAGGAAGCATTCTTTCTTTGCTGAAACTAAGCTGGAAGTTGAACAAATTAAGAAAAAAATAGAGGAAAAGTTATTTAAGCCATTATTTATTGAAAAGTCATTTATTTTTTTTTAAAAAAAGAAACGACCATAAACTTTCAAGTAAAAAACTAAATGCATTAGCTTCGACCTGCTTAGTAAGCGAATTGGTTGGACCTATCACTCCTGAGCTTTGATTTGATATTAAAAAAAGTTCTTTTCCTTATTATTAAAAAAAGGTCTTTTTTTTTAAAAAAAAAGACCGACTGATTACAACCCGATTTTTTTTGGATTGTAACAGTCCAAGAGTGGCCCAAAACTATCCCTGCTAATGTTTTTTGTCCGTTAGGAACAATTGATCTTTCGAATGTTGTAGATATGGACAATTTGTTAATTGAAAACTCAAAATAAATTCTGCATTTTTGATAATCAACGAATAAAGTTAGCAAAAAGGGCAAAGTTTTAACTACAGAGAACTCTCAGCGGACTCTGAAGTAGAAATAGCCCCCTCTGAGTCTACAAAGGTTGTATGAGTGTTGTTTGGGGGTGTACTGTCAAATTTAATCAAATTGAACTAAATTAGCTTATTTCGTGCTGTTTTTGATGAAAAAGGCTAAATTTTGAAATGTTTATCCAGATTTTTTGACCAAAAAAATTAAATTAAAACAATCAACAATGCTTGTTCGTCTTCAAAAATAAAATAAACGAATACATTCTTAAAAATTATTGCAAATTTTAGCAAAACTGACGAAAATTTAGGCAAAAATTCCGGAAAATGTGAATAAAAACAACGTGAATTCACTCTACTTTTCTCAGAAGTTTAAACCTCGATAACTCCCTGTGGAAAACGAAAATTAAAAAAATCTTTTTAATTCCATATTCTACGCCGGACGAGCTTTCTATTGATACCAGTCTCAACTCTCTACGATGAATATATCGATCGGCGAAAATTCACGGAACAAAAAAAACCCAGTTGAGTATATAGTTCCTCCCCCCTCAAGAGGGTCGGAACAATAAAAATGACAATTCTGTTATTGAAAATTGGATAGTTTTTTTCTAGATTTGAAGGTCAGCGGACAATGATTACGCAAGAAATTTGGGCTCTTGTTTTGAAAATGTCTCATTTATTTGAGTTTTTTTGGATCGCTGGCGGACAAAACTTAGTAGTTGCAACCAGTAGACGTATCTAAATCTAAAAAGTACAACAGTTTCTACTATAGTGGTCCTGGAAAACAAGAGTTAGCTTTCGTGGTAGAAATTTCCATCAAAAACCTCTTCTAATTTTAAAAGCTTTAAAATTTATTTTTTTTTCAAATTTTTCACGTTTGTAGGTTATAATTCGTTTTTACAAACTAATTGTAGTATTGTGATGTTTCTAAAGAGACAGAATTGTTGATTTTCAAAAATTCGTAGAAGTTTTTTAATATGTTGTTTCGGGAAAAATTCTATCACATCTACTTTTGGCTGCCCGTAGCAAAATCTGTTAGCTTCTGACCATTTTCTTTTGCTTTAGTGGTTCTGTAGGCCATTTTAATTACAATTTTCAAAATAAAAGGCTGATAGTTTTTTTTTCTAGATTTGCAGGTCAGAACACATTGGTAAACTCTGTCTCAAGAAATTCAGTCACTTTTTTGAAATTATCTCACCGTTTTGAATTATTTTTGGTTCGCTGACGGTCAAAACTTAGTGGTTACCACCAGTAGTATTTAAAAATTTTCAACTAAAAAAACAGTTTCTACTTTAGCGTGTCCTGGAAAACAAGATTTAGCTTTCGTGGTCAAAACTTCTTCTTCATTCAAAAACGTGTTTTAATTTTCCTGCTTCCAAATTTAGTTCTTTTTCTACAAATTTTTCACATTAACTGGCCATAAATCTTTAATTCCAAGTATATGGTGTGTTGTGAGGAATCAAAAAGCCAGATATGTTGATTTTGAAAAATTTGTAATAGTTTTAAATTTTTTCGGGAAAAAAATCTATCACATCTACGTTCGGCTGTCCGTAGCAAGATGTGTTATCTTCTGACCAATTGCTGTAGTTTTAGTGGTTCTGTAGGTCCATTTTAATTTTGAAATTTCATAACAAATATCTGATATTTCGTCTGGATTCGGAAGTCAGAAGACATTGGTATACTCCGCCTCCAGAATTTCAGCCTCTTTTTTTAAAAAAAATCTCACTTTTTTAATTTAGTTTTTTTGTCTCTCTGGCGGTCAAAACCTGGCTTTTATCACTAGTAGAAGTATCTAAATCTAAACAGAACAACAGTTTATACTACAGTGGGTCTTGGAAAACAAGGGTTATCTTTCGTGATCGAAAAACCTTCCTTCAAAACGTCTTCTACATTTACAGGCTTCAAAACATATTTATTTTCAATTTTTTCATGTTTGTAGGCTATAAATCGTTACTACCAAGTATATGGAGTGTTGTTATGTGTCTAACCAGCCAGAAATGTTGGTTTTGAAAAATTCGTGGAAGTTTTAACCTTTTTAAATTTTTTTTTCGGAAAAAATCTATCACATCCACGTTTGGTTGCCAAAAGCAAAATGGTTGCCAAAAGCAAAATGATTACCAAAAGCAAAATGTGCAAAAGCAAAATGTGTAAAGTCTCTAGGTCCATTTTAATGACTTTTTTCATTATAAAAAACTGATAGTTTTTACTAGATTTGGAAATCAGAAGACATTGGTGGACTCTGCCTCAAGAAATTCAGCCTCTTTTTTTTGAAAAGATCTCACTTGTTTTCTTTGTTTTTGTTTCCCTGGCGGACAGAACCTATTTAATACCAATAATAAATGTATTTAAATCTAAAAAGAACAACAGTTTCTACTATAGTGGATCCTGGAAAACAAGAGTTAGCTTTCGTTGTCGAAATTTCCTTCAACATCGTTTTTTAATTTTACAGGCTTCAAAATTTATTTGTTTTTCAAACTCTGTTATGCTTGTAGGCTATAATTCATTACTACCACGTCTATGGAGTGTTGTGTTGTTTATAACCAGCCAAAAAAGTTGATCTTGAAAAATTCGTGAAAAGTTTTAAATTTCTATTGGTTTTTTTTCGGGAAAAAATCAATCACATCTACGTTCGGCTGCCCGTATCAAACTAAGTTAGCTTCTGAACGTTTTCTTTTGCTTTAATGGTTCTGGATGTCCATTTTAACTACTTTTTAGAAATGAAAATTGGATCAAATTTTTTGACAAATTCGTTTGAGAATTGTTAGTTTGGTGAAAAGTTTCTGGCACAGTGTCCTTAAACTGCTTCATGGCATTACTTGACAAGGCTTCATTGAATTCTATGGATGACCTGTCAGATCTCAGTAATGTGATGGTGGTGAGCAAAATGTTTTTAGATTCTGAACACTAATTCCACTGAGATAGAATGACTTTTCCAAGTACTTTTGATATCAAAACTATGGCTTCCTTTTTTTATTGCTCAAATATTAGGTTCTGATAGATTAATGAAATTGAAGACTTAGCTCTCCACCAATAACCGTTGATTCTGAGGAACGTGTGAGAATTTTGGTTCGAAGAGAAACTAAACTGCCAAGTTAATGCAAATTTCAGTAACTGGAAGTATTTTAATGTATGACAAGATGTAGAAAGACTAACAAATTAATTTTGTAATTATTTTTTGGGTTTGGCAATTTTTTTTTGACAGTTTTTGTGAGCAATTATTTATCCTTGCATCCGTTTCAAATTATTGTGGGAATATTTAATACTAAATTTTTTTGTTGCTTTCTGTTAGTTATGACTCATCAAAATATCATTCATAATATTCACCCCGATTTTTGAATTTGTTAACCATTATTGAATAGATTGCCGAATTAAATTTGTTATTACTGTTCAAATGACTTAAAATAAATCAATTGCTATTGTTTTGATCTTTCATTCTCAAAAGCCGAGAAAAAGATTTTAATTACTCTATTTAAGCTATTATTTTGAGACATGTGTCCCTTTTATGCAAAGTTATTGTTTGACAGTTTTAATTTTTGGAACAACTCTTACACTCTCAACTTCTTGTTTTTTGCTCGTACTGAGTTTGACTATTTTAGGATTTCAACTGGTTTGGCGATAATTTGATACTAAACGTCAAATGAAAACTGTACCAAAATTGGTGTCATTTTCCTTGTTTAAATCTTAGAGGTGGTATAAAATAACAACCATTGACGTCATTTAGAGCCTGTTAGTGAAATTTCCCCCCAGGCTTCACCCTAACACCCATTCATTTTACTGAGCCCGCGGAATCAGGCTGTAATTATATAGTTTGAGAGCAATTTTTCTGTCGTTAGTGCGTCAACCAAGTTCACAGTTAAGTAATCAAAGAAATTTTTCGCAAATACATTTCTGAGCATTTTTTACAGTTAATAAAATAATGAAATCTTTTCAAACTCGCAATTAATTTGCTTCCGAGCAGGCTTTGCTGTTAGAAATTACACACATCAAGTTGGTGAGTTTCCAGTATTAACTCGTCAAATCTAAAAACAAAGTAATTCATTCCACCGTAAAGACTCAATCTGCTATATAAGTATCGCAAACGAAATCTTTGTTATATGATAGATATTTGATTAATATTTTTGTCCAATATAATTTTTGTTTTTTGACAAAGTGCTTAAAGTGTTGGTCTTGCTGCAAAAATATACATTTTTGGCTCAACTAGCGTAATATCTGCGCCCTGAGATAAATAAGATGTTAATTTTGCCAAGTGTTGCAAGAGAATTTAAGTTTTTTGTTTCCCTAAGTACTGCTGAGTGTTCGAACAAAGAAACCGACGTTGTAAAGTGCTGAAAAGCGACTTGATTAATAGCAGCCGAAAAAAGTAAATTGTATTTCGAGAAAAACAATATCAGATCACTTATTGATGAAACTATTATACACGATTTCCAAGAGTTCCAGCTTAGGGCTTTTTAATTTATACTGCACTTCACTTTTTATCAATGCAAGTTTTTATGAAACATTTAGACGCTATGGAAGCTTCAAATCTGAATGTATTACATTGGCATATTATAGATGAATCAAACTTTTCCGTTTGAAAGCAAAACATATCCCAGATCGAGCTATTTTGGTGCCTTTAACCCACAAACACACGTTTATACGCATTTGGATATTGGTACAATTGTAACGGAAGCACGGTTGCGATGCATTGGGCTGATTCCGGAGTTTGACATTCCAGCACATACCAAGGATATGGATCTTCAAACGTATAAAAAATAAAAAATATATGTCTTTCACCTACCTCGTAAATGTGGAAAATAAGCGCGCTGGTAACACCCTCATTCTATTTTTTTAAAACCATGTTTATATGCCAGGTCATGGCCAAAACACGTTAGGCATGGTAAAGCGCTCTAAGCCAGCAGCTCTTTAAGACAAGTGGGCTTTTTCGGTTGGTTTTTCCGAATGGACGGCAAATGATTAAGCCATGATTAACATTATACCGCAGAGGTGTATCCCAAATTGTCCGCCATCATAAAATTCGCTCGAAATTTCGATACAAAAATTGTGGAAAACAAAATTAGGAGACATCCATTGTATCTTATTTTTCGGAAAAGGGTTTTCGCCATTTTTGCGAAATAGAAAACTTCAAAATTGTAAAATAAGTAACAAGTGTTGTAGCACGTTTCCACTTATTTAGCTATGTATTATTCGCATTAAAAGTATCTCTAATCCGCAATTCAGCCTAATTAAATGCGCTTTTCAATTTAATTTGAAAAATATGCTGTACGTCCCAGTGCCAAAAAACTATTTTTTTCTCGAAAAATTCTTCGTTCAAAACAGGCTCTGATGGTCAATGTGGGACTGGCCGAATCTATTTTCAACGACCAAATCTACTTTCATTGGCCAAATGTATTTTCAATAGTCGAATCTAGTTTGTGAAATACATGATGTAAGTCCCAGTGCCACAAAAACTGATTTTTTATCGAAAAATCCCTCGCTCAAAATGGCTTTGTTTGTCAATGTGGGAATGTCCAAGTCTATGTTAAGTGGCCCATTTGTGGCATATATGGTGTACCTCCCAGCGCCACAAAAACTGATTTCTTTCCGAAAAATCCCTTGCTCATAAAAGGCTTTAAACATCACTGTGGCATTGCCGATTTTATGGGACTGCCTTTGAAAAGTAGTAACAAAGTAGTAATAAGTACTAGAAGTAATAGAGCTTTGATAATCTTTTTTTGTACAAAACACGCATTAATTTAGGCTTAATTGCGGATTATAGTGCGAAATCGAGTTATATTGCGTGCGAAAAATCGATACATAAATGAAGCAGATTCGTGATACAAAATGCGCGAAAAATAGGATACACACTGTTCTTTTGCGGCTAAAATTTAGATTGCGATCACCGGCTGCGCAATTCCCTTCAAGTTTGCCTGTTTTTGCTAAATTAGCTATTTTCCGCAACATTGTTGCATTTTCAATGAATTAACATAGGAAAAACGAACACGAGATACATAGATCGGGCATATTTGCCCGTGACGATTTGGGTATATGTTTGTGGCGTAATGATTTGAATTGCCATTAATAGTTCTAGAGGACTAGAGCAGCAGAGCACAGCAGCTCTTTTTTTTCGACAAACCCCAAAAAGTGTTGCTTCTCGATGTCTAATTTCCGAGTTAAATTTGAGCACAAATTCTTTCTATACTCAAATAGAAAATATTTATTGCTAAACTATAGTAACTCGGTCTCTAGTTGGCTTTTCCCACATTCTTCTCATGACTTTTCCTCTGTATGCTGAATTTTCGCACATAAACGTTTTACAAATGCTTAAGTTATTTTCATTCAGCACTTTAAGCCCCGAGAACTATAACTTTAAAAACCTTAAGCACAACTACGCACAATTTTAACAGATCTATTTCATTTGTTAAATTATTCGCTTACACCCTCTGACACCCGGCTCTGTTGACGTGATAAACTTTTTGTTTCAGCAACAATTTCTGCCATGCTGGTGTGTATGTAGATCAGAAGCAGAGCATAAGATTTCCACACATACACGACTACATTGAGTTCTATGACCTGATTGGAGAGATTTTTGAGGAAATTAACTGGTTCTCGATATCCAAGAAAAACTCGTTTGGTAAAGTTTCATTCTATAATATACTTTTAGTTTACATTACACTAGACCCTTATGTATAGTTTAGGCCAAAAATTGGCGTCAATTTGCATACTGTTTATGTGAAAAGAAGTTCTACGGGCGTGTTCTATCTATTTGACGTTTTTTTTATTTTATTGAATGGCCATATTTGATTTCATTCTGACCATATTCGCTTTTTTAGTACAATTGTAAAAATTTCTCTAATCATAAAACTCTATTTATTTTGGCTGCTTGATTTTGTCACCATTAATATCGGCCAGACAGATTCTTCATTTGGCGTACTATGAACCCAAAGAAATCAAACAATTCGGATCATTTTCGTTTTGTGCCCCCGTCCCAGTACCTTTTGCTCTCCCCATTTACAGAGCACGTGCCATTACATCGTAAATCATCGTGAAAATATGGCACGCGTGTCTGGGGGTGCAAATAATATGCACCCATTAAGCTGCGGGGCACAAACGGAAAAGATCCGACAAATCATATATCACCTAGTATCTAATAAAGGAAAATTGTTTGATTGGTGAGCCGGGCTAATGACACACGTTATACGATAGCATATAGCAGGAATAAGTTGCTATAATTGTGATTGCGCTTAGTCGATGTTTTTTGTCACATTGCTAAATGCAAGTTAAAAATGCATGTGCATATTATTAGCAGTAACGAGAAACGAACAACTAAATTATTTTCTGAAAATTATTTTCTAAAAGGTTATTTCTGCCAGCCATCTCAATTTGAAAAAAAAATCAAAAATATTATTGACGTTTTTCTTCAAATGTACAATTAGGCAAAAACAAGCATGTAAAATAAATGACAAAAACTATAGAGCAAGCAAACGAAAGCGATGCAGTTTGGCATGACACCTCACTGATTTCAAGTGCTTGTGGAAAAGAGTGCCCAAAAATTTATTTTTAAAACTGAATTTCCCTATGAGATTTGAAAAAAAATTATGTTCTATGGTTTCTCAATGTCGTGATCTCTACCAACGGTGGGAAAAATTAACTAATTTCAATTTCATATTGAATTGAAGCTGAAAATATACAAATTTTGAGCTAGTGTTTATACAATTTCACAAATTTGATATGCAAAAAATTTTCGCCCTGGAGTGCCCTAATCCGTGAACAATTTGATTATGTTAAGTTCATTAGCTTGAGGGAAGTGGAGGTTTAAAAATAAATTTCTATTACCGAGAGTTTAATTTATGCTATTGTTGGAGCTGAGCTTATGGAATAACAAGCTTGCATAGGCGGGGAAAATAGAAACAAAACACTTTCTGTTGTCTTAGTCATTTAATAGTTGTAGTTATAGTTCTAGTTCTAGTTGCAGTTTGTCACGTGAGAAAAAAGGAGAAAAAGGGGGAAATAACAAAAAGCAACACACAGAACTCAACGTAGTAGCCGCAGAAAACGGCTGAAAGTATAACCCAGCAAAATATTGCAAAACAAATTGTCTTGAGCAGTAAATAACGTGTTACTGTGTCTTGAACTAGAAATATTCCTGAGCAGTAAATTGTTACTGTGTCTTGTATTCAAAATATTATTCTTGAGCAGTAAATTCTGTTACTGTGTCTTGGATCAACGAATTATTGGAGCTGAAATTCAACTGTTACAACCCCAACTTCTGATATTCTCAACTTGTGAGTACAGACAGCAAAAGACAAATTAGGTTTAACTTTAAATATTTTTGCACATACAGGTCTTAGACATATATCTTTGTCTTCGATTTGTTTTTTCTATCGGATTGAACTGGTATACATAAAGAGATCCCGTATTGGGTGATCTGTAGCAATCCAGTTCAAATTGATAGTTGAAAAAACTAAGATCAGCGAATAGTTACGAACTAAAATAGTTAATGCAACGGTAAGTATAGCAGAGCGGATATACAGTTACAAAAGCGAACTGCATAAACGAAGTATCCGGACAGATTTTATAACCACTCAGAATGAACTGGGCGGTGTAAAACTTTCTTTGTGAAACACAAGGAGAGCAGCCGTTACATTTGGTCCGCCGACCCGGACAGTGGAATAAACTGCTGTCCAACCCAACAGTCGAAGTGACGAAGTCATCGACGAACGAGAACAAAACTCAACAGGCATTTCAACAACGCAAAGCCAATTAGGCAAAGCAAATAGGAACGCTGAAAAGCAAAACTCAATTAAAGCAAACAAATAAAGGAGCTGTAGAGGTTCAAGCTGCAGTCCCGAAGTACACAAGAAGTGACTCCGTCACAGAGTCAAAGCGTTTTGGATCGACAGATCAACAAATTGCGAAACAAGTGGATTGAGAAACAGGAAGAAGGTTTTGAGCTCATTGATAATCGAGATCGACCAAGCAAGCTCAAGACTCTTTATCAGCAGATACTGCAATTGGACGACAGCATTCAAAAACTCGTGAATAAGAAAGCTGAGACTCTCCGAGACCCAGATATTTCTTTAAAACGCAAACTTGAGACAGAAAAATACTTTCAATATTTGAACGTAGAGTGGTTACCGTATATCCACGGAGAGACAAACATGTCAAGCCAGCAAAGCCAGTCAACTCTTCATGCCAATGAAGAGCAACCGCCTGCGATTAATATGCATCAGTTAGAACAAAACGTTGGAATTCCAGAGTTTAACCAAAACCATGGTAACACAAGCAATGCAACGACGAATACGGTTACAAGGATACAGAAAACGCCTCGGAAGCATCTTCAGTGAAACGTCGGTTTGAAGAACGAATAAAGGAATTTGAAATTGAACTTGAAAGAAAGTTGCAAATCGAACGAGCACAATTTGATCAAAAGAGGTTGGATCTAGAAATGCAAATGAAAGAACTAGAGATACAACATCAGCTTCGGCAAAAGGAGCGAGACCTAGAGCGCCAACTGCAAAGAACAGCATTGGAGAAAGATGACTTACGTTCTCAATCGACTAAGGCGCGTGACAAGTCACCTTTCAATTGGACCCCAAAAGGGAGAGATGTCTCGGAGTGGGCGAATTCGATGAACGACACGCAAACACCAATTCGACGAAGAGCTCGCTTCGACGTCAGCCCTGAACGGAATAAACATAGGCATTACCCATGGTACCCAAACTCTCGTGAACGCCCAGTATGTGCTGAAGAGCGGGATATATCGCCGATAGCTGGAAGGCACTACAACACTGGACATTCAAGCAGTAGTTTACCAAAATTGAGGTTGAACAATTTTGACGGAAACCCACTGGAGTGGCCTGAGTGGTCTAGCATGTTCATAGCAACAGCAGATAAACGCATGATTCCCGACTCAGAGAAAATGAGCCATTTGAAGACTCTGCTAACAGGCAAAGCAAAATCTGCAATCTCGGGAATGGGCTATTCTGAACAGTTTTATAGTGCTGCCTGGAACATTTTAGAAAGAAAATTTGGAAGACCGCATGTAATTATAGATGCGCAGCTCGAGAGCCTTCGAAAAGCTAATCAAGTGAAACCTCATGATTCAACCAGCCTGATTAATTTTTCTGTTATTGTATCTAACTTCGTGAACGTGCTTAAAGAGTACAAACATATTGGTGATTTGCAATCAAGTTCGACATTGTACATGGTAGTTGATAAAATACCACAGGTTCTTAAAGAAAAATGGTGGTTCTACGTCGATGATAAAGACGAGGACTGGCCTGATCTAATCATGTTTGAAAAATGGCTATCACGATTGGCATTCGTGTATGAAGGGTTTTCAGCGTTTTAAGGGGAACGCAAAGAAGAAGACAGACGCAACACAAATAGAGAAAAACGATTCTTGAAGACATCGAACTTCAGTGCAAGTTCAAACCTGCAAGAAACCAAGCAAACGCAAAGCGATCAGTGTCCATTAGCCGATGGCACTCATGAAATTTGGAACTGTCCGTCTTTCAAAGACATGAGTGTGAATGATCGATACGTGGCAGTGAGGAAAGAACGCTTATGTTATGGATGTCTGGGGAAAGGGCATGCTATCAAAGATTGTAAAGTCCACCCGTGCGGTATAAATGGATGTACCAAAAGGCACAACAGACTGCTACACTTAGAAATTCAAATGGACGAGGGTAGTCACGCAGTTAACGTGAGCGCAGCAACAATCAACCAGAGTAACCAAGTTACTAGTTTTCTTCAAATAGTTCCGGTATCGGTTCAGAGTGGTGGTAACAGGTTGACTACCTACGCTTTCCTCGATAGTGGTTCAACAGTATCATTCATCGATCAAAGTGTTAAGGATTAACTACAAGCCAAAGGCACGGACGTTACCTTAAACATAGCTGGCATACATGGGACGCAAGATTTGAGGACAGAGAAGGTTCCTATCACAATAAAGGGACTACATTCAAAGGTGCATTCGATTGAAGCGTTTGTACACCCATCAATCTCGTTGGGAAACACAACATATGATTACAAGGAACTGAAGAACAACTTCAGACACCTGAATGTTCTCACAAACAGAAGATTCAACCTGATGGAAGTAGGCATCATACTTGGACAAGATGCCTACGAAATTCAACGTCCATTGGACTATAAGATTGGAACACGAAGTGAGCCTTTTCGCCGTCTTAACAGAATTAGGATGGGCAGTCAGTGGTCCCATGACAGGCAAGAAAAGTCATAATGTTTGTCATTTTGCCTTCACAGAAGATGTGAATGTGGCAGAAAATATCCAATCATGGTGGGACATAGAAACTTATGCTTCCAAAATTAATGTTGTAAGTCAATCAAAGAAAGAGCAACAAGCTCAGAAGTTTTTAGAGAGCACTAAAAAGTTTACAGGCGAGCGGTACGAAGTGGGCATGCTCTGGAGTGAACCAGAACCCAATCTCCCAAACAACTACGGCTCAGCCCTTGGTCAGCTCTACTCACTTGAACGAAGATTCCAACGAGACCCAAATTTAGAAGAATTGTATCAGCAGTCAATTGATACAGATGTTGAAAAAGGATTTGTGAAGACCCTCGGTAAATCGGAAGTCAAAAGCACTTTCGGAAAGGAATGGTATTTGCCCCACCATCCAGTACTAAACCCCAACAAACCAGGTAAATTTCGCCGTGTTTGCAACGCTGCAGCAAAATACAAGGATGTATGTCTAATTGACAAGTTGTTAGCCGGACCCGATCTACTACACGGATTGATCGGAACAATATTCAGATTTCGAGAAGGACCAATTGCCCTAACCGCAGATATTGAATCAATGTTTTTGCAAGTGCAAGTTCCTGAACGGGATAAAAGCTGCTTGAGATTCTTGTGGCGACCAACAATGAACGAACCTGTGCAAATTTACGAGTATCAACGTCATGTTTTCGAAGCAAAGAGTTCACCAACATGTGCCAACTACGCTCTGAAGGGAGTAGCGATCGATAACGAAGACGAGTTCCCAATTGCAACAAAAACAATCCAAAACAACTTCTACATGGACGATTTCACCAAGTCAGTCGAAACACCTGAAGAAGCAATCAAGGTTTTCAAACAACTGCAACCTCTTCTCTCAAAACATGGATTTGAACTGAAGAAGTGGATCACCAACAGCGAAGTGGTAACCAATGCAATCCCAGAGGACTTAAGATCAATCAGCAACACAAAGCAGGTTGAAGTAGAACCCGGCAAGGAAGGTTTGCTTGTGCTTCAGTGGACGATTACCGATGATAGTCTACAGGTTTGTAGAGGTACAAGCAAAGAAGTTGAGACCCCAATCACCCAAAGGAAGATCTTATCTCTAGTTTCTTCAGTGTTTGATCCTCTTGGACTGTTTGCACCATTCAGTGTCCATATGAGACGACTCCTGAAGAGCATCTGGAGCAAAAATGGACAACATTGGGACAACTCAGTAGAACCTAACGAAGAAGAAGAGTTTCTGAAGTGGAAGGCGCAGCTTCCAGAAGTAGCAGAAACCAGCATTGATAGAAGATACTTCAGCACAGCCAAGGACAAATGGGAACTTCATGTGTTTGCCGACGCATCTGAAGACACAATGTGTGCTGTGGCATACCTACGTTCAAAGCCCAAAGAATACTCAGCAGACATAGCATTTGTAATCGGAAAGTGCCGAGTCGCACCGATGCGACACCTTTCCATACCACGCTTGGAACTACAAGCAGCAGTGATGGCAGTGAGACTTAAAGAACAGATAGTGAAGGAACACGAATCGAAGATTCACAGTTGTATCTTTTGGACAGACTCCACTACTGTTCTGCAATGGATTCACAGCTCCCACCGTAAGCAACAGGTGTTTGTTGCAAACAGAGTAGCTGAGATTTTGGATACAACTAATGTTTCACAGTGGAATCATGTGAGTGGTATTAAC
The DNA here is from genome assembly GCF_964194025.1 of Convolutriloba macropyga. Lineage (NCBI taxonomy): Eukaryota > Metazoa > Xenacoelomorpha > Acoela > Convolutidae > Convolutriloba > Convolutriloba macropyga. The sequence goes on from NC_134477.1 coordinate 50,581,757, forward strand.
AATCCAGCTGACATCGGGACATGAGCGATCTATGTTGACGAACTTAAGAGAAGCGAATGGCTCACTGGGCCGGCCTGGTTGAAGCAACGAGAGAACGAATGGCCTGAACAGTTGAATTTAACAGTTGCTTCAGATGAACAAAACGACGAAATGATCTTCTCAGCAAAGGTTGAAGAGAAGAAGCCGATGATTCAGTGGGAACGATTCAGCAATTACAATCGACTAGTAAATACAATGGAATACATACAGCGTGTATTCAAAAAATACAAACCGGCAACAAAAACACTAAGTGTTGAAGAAAGAGAGGATGCACAAGCAAGCATCTTCATACTACTGCAGCAAGAACAATTTACTGAAGAGATGAAATCTCTCAAGGCTGAAAGGGAAATTCCAAAAAACAGCAAAATCCTCCAGTTTTCACCATTCATAGACCAGCAAGGACTTATTCGTGCCCAAGGCAGAATAGGTAAAAGTCAATTGAGCTTCGAAACGAAGCATCCAATACTGTCACATTGGAAGCACCATGTAGTTGAATTATTCTTGCAAAATGAACATAAGAAAAATCATCACGAAGGTACTGAACATGTCAGAAACATAGTTCAGCAGAAGTTCTGGATCCTAGGCATACGAAATGCTTTGAGATCGATCAAAAACAAATGCATTAGATGTCGAAAGGGAAGAGCCCAAACAAAGGCACCAGTAATGGGAGATCTACCTGAAGAACGATTAGTCGCATCAACAGTATTTTCGAATGTGGGCGTAGACTATTTCGGACCATTCACAGTAAAGATTGGTCGAAGAAACGAAAAGCGTTGGTGCTGTCTATTCAAATGCCTTACTGTACGTGCGGTACATATAGAGATTGTACCAAAACTGAACACTGATAGTTGTCTGAACGCAATTATGCGATTCATTGCTCGAAGAGGCAAACCGGTCAAAATGATTAGCGATAACGGGACAAATTTCGTTGGAGCTGAAACGGAACTGGCAGAGTATATAGCAGCATGGAACAAGAGGCAAATTGAAGAACATCTGATTCAACAAGGTATCAGATGGAAATTCAACCCACCTGCAGCACCACACTTTGGAGGAGTGTGGGAAAGACTGGTTAGGAGTTGCAAGAAGGCAATGTACGCAGTGCTGGGCAATCGATCTGTCACGGAGGATGTTCTGTCAACCACGATGTGTCTTGTTGAACAGACGCTGAATGCTAGACCGCTGACACAAGTCAGTTCTGATGCTACGGATTTAGAAGCTATTACTCCGAACCATTTCCTACTTGGCAACAAGAACCTTTGTTTACCGTATCTATCAGGTGCAGAGCAATTTGTTGATCATAGAAAGCTCTTCCGACAAACGCAAGCTTACGCAGACCTCATCTGGGACAGATTTCGTAAAGACTACTTGCCAACGTTGAATAGTCGAAAGAAATGGCAGACCACAACGGAAAGATGTCTTCAGCAGGGTGATCTTGTGTGGTTAGTGGAAGACAGTGACAAACGTGGATATTACAATCTGAGTCGAATAACCGAAACATTTGAAGGTTCCGACGGAGTGATTCGATCAGCAACAATCCGAACAAAAGATGGATACTACAAGAGGCCCGTAGTGAAGCTCGCTCCAGTACTTCCAACTGACGATGTTTTCACGAAGGAAAACAGGGCCGGCGATGTTGGAGCTGAGCTTAAGGAATAACAAGCTTGCATAGGCGGGAAAAATAGAAACAAAACACTTTCTGTTGTCTTAGTCATTTAATAGTTGTAATTATAGTTCTAGTTCTATTTACAGTTTGTCACGTGAGAAATAAGGAGAAAAAGGGGGAAATAACAAAAAGCAACACACAGAACTCAACGTAGTAGCCGCAGAAAACGGCTGAAAGTATAACCCAGCAAAATTTTGCAAAACAAATTGTCTTGAGCAGTAAATAACGTGTTACTGTGTCTTGAACTAGAAATATTCCTGAGCAGCAAATTGTTACTGTGTCTTGTATTCAAAATTTTATTCTTGAGCAGTAAATTCTGTTACTTTGTCTTGGATCAACGAATTATTGGAGCTGAAATTCAACTGTTACAACCCCAACTTCTGATATTCTCAACTTGTGAGTACAAACACTAAAAGACAAATTAGGTTTAAATTTAAATATTTTTGCACATACAGGTCTTAGACATATATCTTTGTCTTCGATTTGTTTTTTCTATCGGATTGAACTGGTATACATAAAGAGATCCCGTATTGTGTGATCTGTAGCAATCCAGTTCAAATTGATAGTTGAAAAAACTAAGATCAGCGAATAGTTACGAACTAAAATAGTTAATGCAACGGTAAGTACAGCAGAGCGGATATACAGTTACAAAAGCGAACTGCATAAACGAAGTATCCGGACAGATTTTGTAACCACTCAGAACGAACTGGGCGGTGTAAAACTTTCTTTGTGAAACACAAGGAGAGCAGCCGTTACAGCTATCTCACTGATCGGACAATAATATAATGAGAGAGAGAGAGAGAGATGTTGAAAAATAGGAATACGAATTAATTTTAATCATAAGATGATGATATTAATCATAAGATGATGATATGGTGATGAAATAAGTTAATTATATCACCATTATTATAAGACAAATATCAAGATTTATCTGTCAGGTTCTTCATTTGCTTTATGAAACTGAAGTCGAAAATTTCAAATTTCTCAATCTTTCTCCGTAACAATGAAACTCAAGAAGTTTGATCAAAGTTGGAGAAGTAAAACATCTCTTGAATTCAATTCAAAAAGTTCATGACTCTTCGTTATTTTTCGGAGCTTTCGAATCAATTAAATTCTTTCTAAAAAGTTTTCTTAAGATTTTTGTAATTTGTATGAAATTGAGCTCGTTTAGTTTTGAGTTCATACGCTGGTGGCTAACTCCGACATTTAATCAATCTTAAAATTGGTTAATTTGCCAAATTTATGTTTAAAACAAAGTTTTTTTTTCAAATATATCAGTAAACAATATATGCTCAAGTGAGGAGGAATCTAATTTGCTATTTTTAAAATGTGGCCTCCGAATAAATCATCAACTCGGAATGGTTCCCTTTATCCGTGGAAATATAAAAAATCCGCTTTCAATTTTTTTAGTGGAATCTGGCTACAGAGTTTCAGCGTTTTTGCATGCTTAAACAAATTTTTTCTTTTTTAATACGTTTGGTGGTTATTTGTTCAAAATGAACAGAAAAATTATTTACTCAATTTGATGAAACTGTGCTGGCTCAACATTAATCATTCACCCATTGTAAATTAGAGCGCATTGAAGTAAATTCATATGCAATTATTATTTAGAGCCTTTATTTAAAAGTATCGAGAAAAACCAATGTTGGTGAAAAAAATCCAAAGTTATAGAAGAGTTGATACTTTGTTCATTTTGGTGGATGATTTCAAAAGAAATTGATTTTTTTAATGAGCTGCAATTTTTTTTTCTTGAATAGAAGGACTTTAAAATGGTGTATATGTAATTACTGAAATTGTTATCGTAGTTATAAATGAAATTGAAATAAGTTTAGTTAATTGTCCGTCAAAATATCCTACGGAAATATGGCCGATTCAATTGCAAATCGAGACGCAAGCAGGCCCGCTCAACAGGCTCTTGAAATTTTTGTCCAAGGGCTCTTTTGTAGACGGGCAGATGAGTCCACAGAAACGTGTCTTCAGGTTTCATAAATTTCAGCACGCACTATCTGTTATTAGGGTAGAAAAATTATTGTCTCTCATTGGGTTACAAATCAATTTCTTTACCTCCCCTCCAATTTTCCAAGTACTTTTTTGGGATTTATAGATCAACCGAGGGCCATAGCCCATTTTTGGATTAACCGGATTAACCCATATTTCAGAAACCGGAAGTTGTTGCAATGACCAATCAGAAGTTTACGAACAATTTGGACAAAAAGTTGGTTTGTCTCCCAAAAGATACATGGAGCGAGTTTTAGATTTCCACAGTTTCAATAAACGACTCAATTTGCTAAAGGTTTGTAACATACTGCTTTGCAATTATATTTCTTTATTTGTTACTTTTATATCTCGGGATTAACACAATAAAAAGATTTTAACAATCTTACAAAGTGTTTTGTGGTTCATAGTCATATATAGTTTTATGGAGTATTAGCAAACATACTAAGATCATTTTTAAGAAATTAGTAAACATAAAAATATCACAAAAGTTAGCAAAAACAAGAAAACTGTGAAAATACATTGGTGTGCCCCTGAGACTAAAAAAAGATGTGCGCTTCTTCAAGTGCAGAAAATGACATTACAAAAGATATGCTCAAATTTTAAGAGCAGAAAATGACATTATAGTTTGTAGACTCTCTTCTAGTTTAATGTGCTTGATGTAGTATGTTGAGCAAAAACCTTTTTATTGTCTTCTAAAATTCTTGACCTTACTCTTCTTGACTCTAACTATTTGACCTTCAAAAGCTTACATGTTTTAGTCATCAATTTGTTTCAAAAACAACTGTCTAGACCTTTACAATGAAATAAACATAGAATATCATGTATCAAATCATAAGTTTAGTTCACTGCAAACACAAAACTTGAGTCAAATGAGTTTTCGAGGTTGACAAAATTTGGTTTGAGTGCAAGCACGATATTATTATAAACAGTCTAAGAAACGTAACAAGATAGTTAAGAATCAAGGTTGAGGAACCGAACCCAAATGACTTCTGATCAAACCATCTAAGATCAAAATAATTAGCTTACCTCTAAATAAATGTCCTAAGACGAAAACAAAAACATTTTTTGTGCGCTCGTACTATGCTCTGAAAACGCCCTGCATCTAGTTTTTCATGCGCTCAAGTCAGCCTCTGATCAGACTATTGTGAGCTCAAATCTGCTTCTGATCAGACCATCCCAGACCAAAATTACCTCTGTCTCTGACCAAGTCTTGACCACTGCACAGATCCTCGTGCACTTGAAGTTTTCATGAGACTATGTAACTCGAGCGCATGATCCGTGAATTCTGCTTTCGAAGTTGGTCTAATCAGCGGTGGCCTTGGCCTGGGAAATCGACTGCGGAATGACCTCAGCTGTTCGTTGACAGCTAGATTACAAAAATTCTTGGAAATTTCTTAAGAGAATAAAAAGAACTTGCTTGCTTCCCTACATGCAATCAATGATCATGCGACATCATAGGTGATCTCTGCTAACAGATATTTCTCCCCCACACCCTCGTTTCATTTTTGGTTCACCACTAACAATTTATAAGCGGTTATAAAGCACACTGCCGCGAATGTCTTTTGCTATTATCAGTTGTCGCCAATCTATTTATTTTTTTGGAGAGTAACGAAATTGGGAAAAATAAGAAAAATGTATAATTTAAAAAAAAGATTTTTTTCTAAGATTTCTAGTTTCGCAACCGAAAAAAGTGACAGGTCAAAAAGTTGGCAAACGTTTTCTCGTTGCATCTTAATACCTAAAAAAGTGTTAATTGACTTGATATTTTTATGTTAACGGGTGTAACTATTGTGAATATGAACCAGTAGAGGATTTTAGACAGCATAATTTACTTGGATGCCATTTGGGCTACATGGACTTGAGTCTCAGAGCATTTCAGCGCTAAACCAGAACAAATCAAGAGTAAAACCTTTAATTCAGTTCAAAAACATTGCATCTCCAGAATATTTGAAGTTTCTATATGTGCAGTCTTCTTTCATTATGATTATATTGAGGTCATGTAGTTCGCCAAGACTAAACTTTTCCTGTATAGTCTAAATTTATTCATACCCCAAATTAGGGTTGAGAAGAGTAATTTCATTTTTTTATAGCTTATAACTCGTAATTACAATAGTAGTATACACACTAATTATACATATGCTAGTTTGTAGGCAATTACAACGAAGCCCATTTAGTCTAGTGGTTACATTTCAATACGCAAATTAAAAGTTACAAGTACCCAAGTAGAAGTTCGAATCGCATGTGAAGCAAACCTTTTTGGTGGAATCAAAGTTGAATATATTATTTTTCATGCAGTAAATTTTACTCAAAAATCAAGACTGGCCAGTGTGACTTGAAGAATACTGGCCATCCTAAAAAACTGATTCAGAGCTGATTTGCTCTGCCACCAACCTCCTGGAAGCTCTTCAATTTGAGCTTTCTCCATTATAACCCGTTCTTCCTTGTTCCCCAGGGCTGCTTTTTTCTAACCAGTTTTACGCTCAATAGGCAGAGCATATCAATTTATGTGAAATTCATTTTGATCACAGTTCTTATTAGATTGTCCTCTCTTTGAATTTGTCTTTTGAAAGCACAGAAAAGAACTTAGAAAATATCTGAGAGCTTAGAAACTTAACTTATGTTGATAAACTCAGAAAGAAAACAAACTTACCAGATTTATAACGACAACTGCAGCTCACAATTTAAAAAAAGAAAGTAAATCAGTTGAGATCTGTATGTTTGTCAAATATTGAAATTTATCTACTAATATTGAATAGGAAATGCAATTTGTGACCCATCTCAGGTGAAGTAAATTTTATATGTAATAATGAAATGACGCCCACTCATACGCCCCAAAATCACCTGTTTTTTGATACGTTAACCTTTAAACAAATGTACACTGTAAATGTTATATTTATCTTTTAGACTATATACACCGCTGATTTTTGCTAAAATCTTCACAATTTTCTTCTCTTTTGAATCTCCTAAAATTAATTCTTATTCTCTCAAATATCTTTTGAGCTTTAACAGCTTCAATCTCTAGCGTGCCAAAACTCGTCCCGCCTCATCGGGGTTGTTGCGCTACAGTGTTTGTAATCCTGCTAACAGGTTATGGGCCCAGCCATCAGACCGTTGATACGCTAATAGAGTTTTGGTTGAGATTGAAGTGTCAGTGTTGGCAGTTTTAGCTCTTCTAGATTGACGAGAGTTTTAAGATAAAAAAATTGAGATTTCCTTCGTAAATAAAAGCTAAATCAGAAATTGTGAAAAAAAGTTGAATTTTAAACTTCATAAAGGAATCGTCAAACAATAGTTTGAAGTGGATGACGTTTAGCGGATTGGCTGAAGACTACCCAACATGGAGCACACGTTTCTCTGCCTTTGCACAAACCAAGGGGCTCTTCGAAACGCTCACAGACACAGTTGAGCTACCTGACAGGCCAGAACCACTGAGGGAAGATGCCAATGATGCGCAAACGCGAGAACAGGAGGCACAGACTCAAGCTAGAGCTACAGCTGTACAGGAAGATGAGGGCCGCAAAAATCAAATTTAGTGCTACCTGGCAATGACGCTAGACGCCAGCAGCCTCATGCTCATCCGACATGACTGTGTGAACAGCAAGGGACTCGGTGATGGCCAGAAAGCGTGGAAACTTCTTCAGCAACGCTTCAGAAGCGACGAGACAACCACAGTCATAAATCTAATGAGGCAGTTCGCCAGACTACAACTTCGAGAGGACGAAGCCATCCACCAGTACTTCATCAGAGCGCAAGAACTGGTCAACCGATTGCATCATGCTGGTGAGGAGTTTTCTGAGACCCTGTTCAATGCAATGGTATTGAACGGACTTCCACAACGATACGAGCATTTTGTGGTGCAGGAGAGCTTCAATCCTGCAGAGAACTTTGTGGAACTGAGGAAGCGTCTCACCAACTTTGCGGAGAGCCGCAGACAGAGAGATGATTTTGAGGAGGATCAGCACGTTGCCATGTCAACAAAGAATGCTTCTCATCAAATTGGTATACACTCTTCATTCAAATCACATCCTAGGAAGATTTTTCTAAGCCTAGTAGTTCCAAAAGCCCTCGATTGTGTTTTGTATGTAACAAACCCGGACATTTAGCAGCTAGTTGTTACAAAAAAGACAACGCTGTATGTAGTATATGCAAAGCTAAAGGCCACCTAGCAAGTGCATGTAAATATCAACAAAAAGGTCCTCATAAAAGCTTAGCGTCTAGTTTAAGCCATGACAACTCATTTGAAGTTTCAAAAACTGATTTAGTAGTAGATTCAGGCAGTACTGATCACATGATGATAGATGAAACTTGGTTTAAAAATTACCAAAAACTAGAAACCACAGTTAACAATCCAGATGGAGGAAAAACAAAAGTTGGAGGAATAGGAGATGTAGATGTAGAAGCACGAGACACTAAAGGTGTGCTACATAAGTTGACTTTTGAAAAAGTTCTGCATGTACCAGAGTACAAAACAAACTTAATTTCAGTTTCAAGTTTAGAAGTCACGAATTATTTCACACAAAAGCTAAGTCAGTTCTAAAACTCAGAAGCAAAGAAAGCTTAAGACTGATAAGAAGAGGCAAATTGTTCTTCTTACCATACAGAAAAGAAAAAAAGCACCACTTTCCAAACTTAAGTGGGGGCACGTGTCAAGCAAAACTTTGGCACAAAAGACTTGGACATTGGAAATTTAGAGATGTAGCAAATACAACAGACGAAGCTTCCCAAGCTTCAGATTTTTGTGAAACTTGTGCTTTGGGAAAAATTTCGAAAAAGCCTGTTCCAAAAGTGAGCGATAACAAAGCAACTCAAAAACTAGAAAGTGTTTACTCTGACGTTATTGGACCAGTTAATCCATCAAGTATAGGTGGCAACAGATATGCAATTAATTTCGTAGACGAATTCAGTGGCTACGCAGTAGTAAAATTTATGAAATACAAAACGCAGGCATTGCAAACTTTCAAAGAGTATGTTGCACAATCTGGCCGACCAAAAATTTTGAGAACTGATAATGGAACAGAATACAATAACAAATACTTTAAAAAATTTTGCATAAGCAAAGAAATAGCTCGTGGGTTCACAGTTCCTGAAACACCCGAGCAAAATGGTGTTGCAGAACGTTTTAATAGAACAGTAGTAGAAGCTGCAAGATGCCTTCTAATAGATTCAAAATTGCCAAAAAGCTATTGGGTTCGAGCAGTAGATACAGCATGTTATGCTAGAAATTTAGTTGTCAAAGACAAAAATACAAAATCAGCCTTTGAAAAATTTTTTGGCAGAAAACCGAGAAGTGACCATCTAAAAGTGTTTGGTTGTGTAGCCTATTCAAAAAATCGTGATGCCAGTAAGAAATCAAAGTTTGATCCAAAAGCAACAAAAAGCCTGTTCATTGGTTACTCTATAACACAACAGCTTATTTCTTGCAAAACATAAAAACTAGGCAAATTTTCACTTCTAGAAAAGTTAGGTTCAATGAAAACAATATACCAGGTTTTCATAATGAAACCGAAGATATAGAAGACAGCTTTCTATATCTAGACTTAGACGAATCAAGAGAAGAAGTTCAGGATTCAAGCACCTCAAGTGAGTTAAGTTCAGAGGTAGAGTTATCTGAAGCAGAGAGCGTTCCAGAAAGTGAAAACAATACAGAAACTGAAGTTGATCAAGAAATTAAAGAAGAAAAACCAAGTCCTATTGTCAAACAAAAATCCAAAATTAATGTAAAGTTTAATCCAAATGTCGCAGTGAAAAACATAGAAAGAAAGCCTTCAAAAATTCCAGTACCTGTCAAAAATTTGCAACAGAAAAAAGTAAACCACCCTCAAGACTGCAAATGATTGGTAAGCTAGGTCAAATAGCAATTCCTTCAGGAGACGAAAAGACTTTCCAGTTTTGGTCAGAGTACGATGAAATGAAAAGATTGAGAAAAGAAGCAGCTCAAGATAGAGAACTTAAGCGAAGTGATAGGTCTAGAGCGCCTCCGGAACGTTATGGTAAAAGCTATTCTCATGCTGTTCAAAGCACATTAGCAAAAAATTTCATCGAGCCTGAAAACTTTGAAAACGCTATTAATTCTGAACAAAAAGACAAATGGCTTGAAGCAATGAAAACAGAGATAGAAAGTTTAAATGAAACACAAACTTGGGACTTAGTTCCAAAAGAAAAAGGACAAAATATTATTCCTGGCCGATGGGTGTACAAAATTAAACACGATTCAAACGGAAATATTGATAAGTATAAAGCTCGTTATGTAGCAAAAGATTTTGAACAAATTGAGGGAATTGAATATTCGGATACCTTTGCTCCCACAAACAAACCTGAAACCTTTAAAATTCTACTAGCTTTATCAGCTATCGAAAACTTTTTTTTAAAACAAATGGATGTAAAAGCAGCTTATTTGCATCCTAAAATAGACGAAGAAGTCTATCTAGAGCAACCAAAAGGTTTTGAAAAGTTAGACAGCAATGGCAACAAGTTAGTTTGTAAGCTTAAAAAATCAATATATGGACTGAAGCAAGCAGTCAAAAATTGATATCATGAGCTTTCAAATTTTCTAATTCATCAAGGTTTTGAGAGAAGTAAACGCGATTACTGTCTTTTTCTAAATAACAAAGAAGATGACAAACTTTATGTTCTAACCTGGGTTGATGACTTAGTCATAGCAGGAAATAGTCAAACCGAGATCAACAAATTGAAAATTTCACTAGAATCAAAGTTTAAAATGGACGAGAGAGGAGATCTTGAATGGTTTCTTGGAATGCGAATTCTGAAAACAGAAAAAGGAATAACTTTAGATCAAGAAAAGTACACTCAAAACATTTTACAACAGTTCAATATGCAAGACTGCAAACCAAGCAAAACGCCAGCAGAAAATAACCTAAAACTTGAAGTAGCTCAGGAAGATTCAGTAAAAGTAGATTCACATGAGTTTAGAAGTCTAGTAGGTTCATTACTTTACCTAGCTAAGTAAACTAGGCCGGATATCATGTGGATCACAAATGTCTTATCATGCTTCATGAATGACCCAACTGTTGAGCATTTCAATGCTGGCAAGCGCGTGTTGAGATACCTACAACATACTAAATCTCTTAGACTCTTTTTCCCATCAACCAGCAACAGCACTCTAGTTGGCGAAACAGATGCAGACTGGAGTGGAGACGTGAATGATAGACGATCGACCACAGGATACTATTTCAAGCTGGGAGAGAGTGGAAGATCTGTCAGTTGGCAAGTCAAGAAGCAACCAACAGTGTCACTCTCATCTTGCCAAGCAGAATACCAGGGTTTAGCTGCCGTGGTGCAAGAAGCCATCTTCTTGCGTGGTATTCTTAGAGAACTGGGGTACGAACAGTTTGAGCCCACAACCATTGGAGAGGACAACCAGAGTTGCATAAAGCTTGCAACTAACCCGGTGCTTCACAAACGATCAAAACACATCGGCACGAAATATCATTTCATCCGAGAACGAGTTGATGACAACTCAATCAAATTGATCTACACGCCAACAGATGAAATGGCAGCAGATCTTCTGACAAAATTTTGCCACAGCGGAAAGTAGAACAACATCGAAAACAACTATTGGGCGAATCCAGATTCTTACCTAGCGGCAACAATCTGAGTGGGGGTATTGGAGCACAGAAAAGAACTTAGAAAATATCTTAGAGCTTAGAAATTTAACTTATGTTGATAAAAACAGAAAGAAAACAAACTTACCAGATTTATAACGACAACTGCAGCTCACAATTTTAAAAAAGAATGTAAATCAGATGAGATCTGTATGTTTGTCAAATATTGATATTTATCTACTAATATTGAATAGGAAATGCAACTTTGTGAACCATCTCAGGTGAAGTCAATTTTGTATGTAATAACGAAATGACGCCCACTCATACGCACCAAAATCACCTGTTTTTTGATACGTTAACCTTTAAACAAATGTACACTGTAAATGTTATATTTATCTTTTAGACTATATATACCGCTGATTTTTGCTAAAATCTTCACAATTTTCTTCTCTTTTGAATCTCCTAAAATTAATTCTTATTCTCTCAAATATCTTTTGAGCTTTAACAGCTTCAATCTCTAACTGCCAAAACTCGTTCCGCCTCATCGGGGTTGTTGCGCTACAGTGTTTGTAATCCTGCTAAAAGTCTAATCAGCGGTGGCCTTGGCCTGGGAAATCGACTGCGGAATGACCTCAGCTGTTCGTTGACAGCTAGATTACAAAAATTCTTGGAAATTTCTTAAGAGAATAAATAGAACTTGCTTGCTTCTCTATATGCAATCATTGATCATGCGACATCATAGGTGATCTCTGCTAACAGATATCCCCCACACCCTCGTTTATGGTTCACCACTAACAATTTATAAGCGGTTATAAAACACACTGCCGCGAATGTCTTTTGCTATTATCAGTTGTCGCCAATCTATTTATTTTTTTTGAGAGTAACGAAATGGGGAAAAATTAGAAAAATGTGTAATTTTGAAAAAAATATTTTTTTCTAAGATTTCTAGTTTCGCAACCGAAAAAAGTGACAGATCAAAAAGTTGGGAAACGTTTTCTCGTTGCATCTTAATACCTAAAAAAGTGTTAATTGACTTGATATTTTTATGTTAATTGGTGTAACTATTGTGAATATGAACCAGTAGAGGATTTTAGACAAGATGATTTACTTGGATGCTATTTGGGCTACATGGACTTGAGTCTCAGAGCATTTCAGCGCTGAACCAGAACAAATCAAGAGTAAAACCTTTAATTCAGTTCAGAAACATTGCATCTCCAGAATATTTGAAGTTTCTATATGTCCAGTCTTCTTCCATAATGATTATATTGAGGTCATGTAGTTCACCAAGACTAAACTTTTCCTGTATAGTCTAAATTTATTCATACCCCAAATTAGGGTTGAGAAGAGTAATTTCAATCTTTTATGGCTTATAACTCGTAATTACAATAGTAGTATACACACTAATTATACATATGCTAGTTTGTAGGCAATTACCACGAAGCTCATTTAGTCTAGCGGTTACATTTTAATACGCAAATTAAATGTTACAAGTACCCAAGCAGAAGTTCGAATCGCATGTAAAGCAAACCTATTTGGTGGAATCAAAGCTGAACATATTATTTTTCATGCAGTAAATTTTACTCAAAAATCAAGACTGGCCAGTGTGAATTGTGACTTGAAAAATACTGGCCATCCTAAAAAACTGATTCAGAGCTGAGTTGCTCTGCCACCAACCTCCAGGAAGCTCTTCAATTTGAGCTTTCTCCATTATAACCCGTTCTTCCTTGTTCCCCAGGGCCGCTTTTTTTAACCAGTTCTACGCTCAATAGGCAGAGCATATCAATAGATGTGAAATTCATTTTGATCACAGTTCTTATTAGATTGTCCTCTCTTTGAATTTGTCTTTTGAAAGCACAGAAAAGAACTTAGAAAATATCTGAGAGCTTAGAAACTTAACTTATGTTGATAAACTCAGAAAGAAAACAAACTTACCAGATTTATAACGACAACTGCAGCTCACAATTTAAAAAAAGAATGTAAATCAGTTGAGATCTGTATGTTTGTCAAATATTGATATTTATCTACTAATATTGAATAGGAAATGCAATTTGTGACCCATCTCAGGTGAAGTAAATTTTATATGTAATAATGAAATGATGCCCACTCATACGCCCCAAAATCACCTGTTTTTTGATACGTTAACCTTTAAACAAATGTACACCGTAAATGTTATATTTATCTTTTAGACTATATATACCGCTGATTTTTGCTAAAATCTTAACAATTTTCTTCTCTTTTGAATCTCCTAAAATTAATTCTTATTCTCTCAAATATCTTTTGAGCTTTAACAGCTTCAATCTCTAGCGTGCCAAAACTCGTCCCGCCTCATCGGGGTTGTTGAGCTACAGTGTTTGTAATCCTGCTAACAGGTTACGGGCCCCGCCATCAGACCGTTGATACGCTGATAGAGTTTTGGTTGAGATTGAAGTGTCAGTGTTGGCAGTTTTAGCTCTTCTAGATTGACGAGAGTTTTAAGATAAAAAAATTGAGATTTCCTTCGTAAATAAAAGCTAAATCAGAAATGAACAAGGCAATGTTTGTCGGCTAACGTTCATTTATTAAAAGAACTATAAAACTCAATTAACAAGTTTATCTCCATTAAGACAATTAAGGCCAACTTCGGTCATAATAAAAATCGTTGTCTAACCAGAGTAGACATTTGTTCCTTCGTCAGTACAAAGGACAAATTCAATTTGTTGTTCCTCACGAAATTCAAAGTCCAGGCTCAATTTGTTAACAATCGAAGAAAAAACTAAAAATGATTTTCTGTAAAACAAAATATTGCCATAATTTTTTGCGAACAAATAATTCAGCATTTTTTTGAAATTCATATAATTTTTTTAAAAGATAAGCGAGAAAATCAGCTTTGACGGCGAAGAATTTGGAAATTTTAGCTTGCAATACGCTATATGCTTACAATTCGAACACTGGTTCTCATTGTTTTGAAGATCTCAAGAAACGTTTTCTTCCAGGAACCTGCCTCCTTATTTTTGTTAAACCTTTCAGTTGTTGGCTTGTTTTTTTAGTTTGCTTTCCCAGGTGGAGATTCTGTTAAAGCCATAATTTATGTTTGTTTTATTTTCTTTTTTTATCAGTATCTTGACAAGTTGTATCCAAGAAATTTAGCGTATATGTGTAAATCATTAGTGTATAAGATCATAGTAAGCTCATGAAACAGGTTATTGGTCTGCGAAAACGTTCACAATATTTTTCGATTTTATATACCTTTGAAAGGTTAACTCAAAGCGTGAATCATTCAAACATTTTTTAAGACGACGATACGAACTGAAATCTGATTACAGTTCACATGTTTATCCCTGAATAAAAAAAATCAGGATCTCCAGAGAAAGTTGATTTTAAAGGTAGGATATTGTCAGTGTGTTTGGTTTTCAAATGTAGGAAACCCAGGTTGAGGTGCCAGACGAAAACCGGTATGTCCAGACCGTCACACACGGAACGTGTCTATGTCCAGACCGTCCAAGACGGAAAGATCGGATGTCCAGGTTTTCGTGCGCTCACCAGACTTTTGTGCGTTCCTCGATGCTTGCAGACTATGTAATGTTGAACGCACGATGCCACCTTCGTGCGTTTATCTCTGGTCTGGGCATAATTGACTCCGTCTGGATCCTCAGCCTGGGAATCGTCTGTCGAGAGTTGATCGTTCTTCACGCAACGAGAGTTGATTAATGGTTAATATAAACGTTAAATTTGATGATTGCAGGTACAATATAATCCAGAGATATGCGCCAACATCATAAACATGATTGGCTTTGGACAGGGACACTTACGAATCAGAGGTCACTTTGACAAAAACGCAGACTTCATTTTAGCGCAGGATCTTCTCGATGGTCACGTGACCACAATTTCATTTCACGCAATTGAGAGAGTGCTGAATTTTGATTGGTTTAAAATAAATGTCATTTGCAGAGAGCAGCATTGGATTTGTGCTCATTTTGGTCCAAATAGTACAGAAATTGAACATTGATAAACATAAAGCTAACTTTAAAATCATTTAACTGCAATTTTTGGATGTTTTCAAAAACTTTTCACATCATGCATTATGACAGAAGCTGAATTGTGACAAACTATGTCTAGTTTATTACGCTTTTATATTTGTAATTATTAATTTAGTTTTTCACCAAAAGCATTCTTTTTGCAAATATTTAGGGGAAAATGAGTTGTAATTTTGGAACACAGTTGACGAAGATGTTGATAGAAATTTATGATTATTATACAGACCGCCTGATAGACGTTAAAAGATTTAAAGGCGTAACAACGTTTAGCATAGAACAGATTTGAAATCAAAATATTGCTTTTTTGATGTTTTTTGGTTGTATGTATATTTCGGTACTATAGTGTAGGTTTATTTGCTCACAGCTGTTTTTATCGTTCAGCTTATCGCGTTTTAGAACTGCAGATTCTTCATTGCAGTAAAATTGTTCTCATTCTCAGAAACCAAAGTACGTGAACACAAAATATAAAACACGAAACATTCAAATTTTGTCAGAAAAATATCATTCATTTTATCATTCAGCGGACAGACTAATATTAATAAAAGCAACTTTTCATTAATCTTGCAAAATTACCGTTTTCTTGCAAGATATCTATAATTAGCTAGCATGTTTCGATATCTGACAGGAGACGAGTCCGTTATAATGTTGAAAAAATATCGCAATTTGAGATTGTAATTTACTGAGAACTTAAATAACCTTTTTGAATCAGCATTTGATAGCATAGAAGTTGAGTGACGTTTTGTGAAAAGATCTGAACTGCTATTTGTTGATCTTAAGGCAGTGTTTTCAATAAATTTGATCATTTGTTGTGATCAAACGTAAATTCGAAAGCTAAACCTACTTTCACCTTTAAGATAAACAAATTGTTTGCAATAACAGATCAAAATGACCTACAAGAATCACGTGCTTGTCTTGTTTATTTTCCGTGGTAAGTTGAATATTTCTTCTAATGTTCATAGGATATTTTTTATGAAGTGTTTCTTGTCCAGTGGATGATTAAGTTTTTTCACGCATAATTTGACTTTTTACGCGTTTTTATAGTAGTATCTACTAACTGCTATGTCCAGTCCTGCCTTTTATCAAACCTTTTATTAAGCTGCACGAGCCACCATCATCAAAAACTGGCATTAGGGATTTCATGCACGCTTTTGAAAAATCTATATGAGGGACAAAAAAATTTTTTGTTCCACTTTTAGTGAAGAAGTTATTTACAATTACTCAATAAAGATATCGTAATATTTCATTTGTATAATCATCTTCTAATATGACCGTTTTGCAAGATAAAGATAATCAGCCGAAAAGTTTCAAGATCTGAAAAGATAGCAGTCCATTTTAGCTGGAATGTTAAAACGCAATTTACTGCCTCAAAACTCAGTTATTTTTTTGAAATTTCAAGTCATTGGAAAAACATAAATGGATAAAATTTCATTTAAAAATTAAAAAAATTAGAGTATATTGGTGCATTCTTTTTCAATTTGAAAACGTTGGGCATTCGTGTACTGTATCATTTGTGTTATTTGTGTTTTATTATTCATATTTATCTGTCTTTATTAGTTATTGTCCGAAAAAGGTGAAAAAATTAGAAACTTTTTTCTGGTCGCTGAAGAATTAAAACGGTGACTACTTTGACCCTCAATTAAAATTTCGCGTGATGTCAATTTTCATTCATTTTTGATATTTGATATAAAGTCACGCGAAGTATATCTAAGTTGCACAACTCATATTGCAAAATTTAGAAAACTTCTCTTTTCGTTCCCTTACTTTTTTTACAAAAGTAATTTCATTTCTAAACTAGTCCGAAATAAATAAAGAGACTTTCTTCAAGGAAAAGGGATTTCATTTATTCACATTGTGTAAAAACAAATTTTGAATACCAGTAGCATCAGACAAATTTCATACAATGGTTATCTTTGGGCTATTGGGATGCTAACTTTACGCTTAGGAAATTTTGAACTGCGATACATAAAGGTCTATCTTTTTTTTTCAATTTAATTATTTCCTTCATATACTTAATTATGCTGCAAAAATGTGAACTTTAAAAAACTGTACAAAAATTGAAAAAATTAATTAATTTGATTTATTTTCTTTTTCTTTGATTTTGCGTGATACAAGAGATAAACGGTTAAAATTAATGTTCCGTTTTTTTCAATTTTTCAATTTCTCATATTTTAACGATCATATCCCCACCTATATGAAAATTTTTGCAAAGATTAATGAAAAAGGTGCAAAGATGCATTAAGAATTGTAAACTGGCGCAGCGTTTAAGTGGGTAAACTAGCAAACGTGACCTATTAAAGACAAATTAATTTTCTCTTGAATTAAATTTTTTAATTTAAATTAATGAAATTCAAAATGCAGGTAAGGTAAGAGTTCAAGAGTTTTTTATTATCTTCATTTTCTTCTTTAATATAGGACTATTTTTGTTCAACAATTTTTTAGAAAAATGGGGATTAAAAGAAGACAGAAAATTTTGTTGTTAGTTCATTGTTATTCGAACTCATTGTTGAAACTCGAATTCATTGTTATTTTAGGGTAACTAAAAGAAGAAACAAAAGGTCTTATCAAATTGCCTGAAATTGATTTTCTAATCCATCAGAAATCAGGGAGCAGTACAAACAACATCATATTTTATAATTTTGTGGATGGTTGTTTGTCAAAATCTATTTGAAAACATATAAACAATTTGTTGTGAACACAAATAATCTGCGTTCCACGGTTGTCTATTAACAACCTTTTCTCAATGATGATTAAATATATGCAAACTTAAATCGATAAAAAAAGTTTCTGAAACAGAAGAAGAACTTCTTACGACTTAATAAAATCTCGCAGTGCATTTAATGGGTTTAACTTATCTTAAATTTTAATCCAAAGGCTCAGCTTTTTATTTTCCTTTAAGCGAATAATTTATTGTTGATGAGAATAACGTAAGTTTTCTTTTACATGTTTTTTGTGTCTCGATGCTCGTTTCTCGCCACTCTTTTTGTAAAAAAATGGTGCAAAATGGTGCAAAATTGTTTAGAATTTTTAAAACGCTCACGAACAAATTTCAGAATATTAAATGCCTGCAATTCCAGAAGTTAAAATTCTAGATTTTCCTAGCTAACTTCCATAAATTTTCAGAACGCTCACACTTGCAAGTTGCGCGTTTTAATAAAAGTTACATGGCTCTGCAGACGTCGCTTCGAAATTCTGGTTTCACTTCTCAAACCGCTAAGCAGCTTTCAATGAACGCCAGTAGTTTGCAGTGACTTCAAGTAGAGTCACGTATTCTACAATTAATCATCTCTAATCCTCGCGACACCAGCTGCATAACTAGGTGGTTACATATTTTGGTGGCCTCTAGTTAAAACCTCCAAAATCTAAAGCGGTGGTGAAACTATGCCTTGCGATTAAACTACGTTTTTTTTGTCTTTTTTCTCGCCTTTTTTGCTTTATAATGAGTGACAAAAAAGAAAAGAGTGACCAAAAAATTATTTAACTGTTGTGATCGCAACGGAGTTAATTAAAACATTACCAGTTTGTTATCGCCCTCTCGAAGTTTTTCAAAAACTCAGCTACGTCTCCAACTTTTGTTACTTTTTGATGGCAATAACAAACCCGTGCTACTATTGTTGAGAAGACAATAAAAACCATTTTGTAGTATTTTTTATCAACTTTGTGCACTTATCAACCATTTTGTAGTATTTTTCATCAACTTTGTGTCAATTAAATTAACCCTATGTGCATCTTGCACAATTAAGTTCCGCTACTCTTTTCTCGCAACTATTCGTGTGGTAAAAACGTTGAGAAAGGCTGATGGATCTTTGAAATCTATTTGCCAGCACAATAGCGTAACCGCAAAGTTGTCGTTCGACGCTGGTTGATAATTTTGTTGTATTCATTGGGCGCTTACTAATTTTTTCGATAATTTATTCAACTGTTTTATCGCCTAGATTCCAACAAAAAAATGTTGAATATAACTTCTACCCAAAAATAATTTTAAATAGCCCGTACTTAACTCAGAGGAAATTTAAGTACTAAGTCAGAGTCTAACTTAGGTCAAATTATGTCCTGAGTTTCTAAATTATCTTCTGATTCAGAAAAATAGTAAGGATTTTCTCTGAATTTTGTTCTGATTGAGAGAAATTCGGAAATCAATCACAGTTTGTTCTAAAATCATTCTGAATGAGTACTAAAGTCGGAAATTTCTCTGAAATTGTTCTGAATCAGTACTAGTCGTCACCGAGCCTTAGGTACGGAGGGTTAACAGAAATTTTGTTTCAGTGTGCGATGTTACTTCAATCGGAGGGTCGTCTCCCAATGGGAGCTGGTTCTCAATGGTGTTTGTTTTACCTCAGACAAAGTCATTCAGCCATTGGTCACAAAACTGTGCTTTTTTCAGGTTAGTTTAGATTCATAATGATTCATAATGATTTGTTTGATTTGAAAAAACACCTCATAAATTATACTTATTGAACATTTGAAAACCAAAAACTTATTTCGGGTTTACAAACTTTAGGCTTCCGGGCAAGATTAAAAACTTTAAATAATTGAATAGACTGTTGAAGACAAATTTTTAAAAATTCATTTCTAATTTCTAATTACATTGACCTTTCACTCCAGATCACTTAAGTTTCACAATAATTTTGGCTGGCACCATTTTTTGTTTAACTAGAAGAGTGTATTTGGATTCCGGATAATTAAACTTGTTACAAGCATACGAAAATTTCAACACAAACCAAAAAATTGAACCGTACACAAATGTCCATATTGAAGTCGTCATGTCCATGGAAACTCGTATTTGTGTAACATGATTTGAGTGGTTCGCCTCTCGACGGGGTATGTCTGCTTTGATATGTCTGCTCTCGCCAGTACGAACTTTATTGGAGCGGAGAAAGAATTTTGTGGAAGTATTGAAAAATGGAACACGCTCAACGTCGCCGCATAACTTGCGCATAAGTGCATAAAGCGCAGCTACAACCCACGCGTCAGAAAGAGTGGCATCTGAAAGAGTTTGGTCCGTAGTTTAAGGAGAGCGCTGTATACCGTCCTCGGTACACGTCACCTCACAAATGAGGTTCTGAACACCATTATTTGTCTAGTTGAATACCCGCTGAACGAACATTCCTTAACGCTTCTAACCGCTGGCCAGTCCAACCTAGCCACAATATTACCCAATCTCTTTCTACTTGGCAATCAAACAACTTGAATTCGAGCAATCTTTGAAGATGACGCGTTTGATCATCGTAAGAAGTAAGCTCGCAAGTCCTATACAAGTACACATTAGACACGTTGGTTCAAAGAGTACTTAATTTTTTTGGACCGTACATCTAAGTGGCAAACGCCTGTCAGGGCTCAGCTCAAAAAGATTGTTACCAAAAAAAAACAAATGTAGAAACTAAAAGAAAAACAAAAGTTCTGATGTCAGAAGAAGGAATCAAATATTTTGATCATATCTCGAACAAAACGATCAAATGCGTTCTATTTCACGTAGAAAGCTCGGAAAAAATGCAAATAGTACTCCTGCAGCTAATGTACTTTATCGATTGCGCTCGTGTTAGGGTTTTAAGGCATTGTTTTAAAGTTTCATAAACAAACCGAAGTTGGCTCTTATACCAAGACATGTCAAAAAAATTTTGCTAGGTTTGCTGTTCGGCTGCAGTTTGCTTTTGCGTTGACGATGTGAGGGCTATTTGCTATACTAGAGTTGAAGAGCAGTTACTTTGCGCCCTTTTTGCTTTTAAAGCAAAGTTAGTTATCGAAAAAGTGTTTTCGTCACCTTTACACAAATCATCATTAATTTTGATCTTTTGAAAAAAAAAGACAAAATTTTTCTTTAGAATAATAGGTTTTGTATTTAACTACTATTTGTTTCAATTGCATGAAATATCAGTAATTTACCATTGCTTTCAGTTGATTCTAATCCATTCAAAACACAATAGAAAGCTTCAATTACAGGACACAGCATAATTTTAAGAAAAAACGTCAAATTTCTCAACAAGTCCTGTAAAATTTGGTATGATATTTACTAGTTTTTTAAAATATGTTTTCGTATGATAACAAATGATTAAACATTTGTCTTTGGAGTAAATAAAATAAATCTTGTTAGAGGTTTTTTTGCTTTCCTGCACTTTAATGCATATCTGATTGGTTCAATGGCAGATTAACTGTCCTAAAAATGCATTAACAAAACTTCAAGTTTCCAGTTATACGTAGTAGTAAAGTTATAAGAAGGGATAGAGTTTTGACAGATTGACACAAAATTGTCGCAAATAAACAATATGTACTTTAGATGATTTTTAAGAACTCTTTGAGAAACTTTTTTATTCGACAACAGACTGTTTTTTTTTAGCTAGACAGAGAAATGAGAAGAGAAGAAAGTCAGATCGTTGGGTGCATCTAGAATTTATAATTTTATTGAATTTTTTGTCACTTTGTTAATCAATAAATATGGGGAAACTGATTCATCAAAAGCTGATCGGGCTGTTTTGTAGCTGTAACGATATTACATGAAACCAAAAATTGAAGTCTGCAGCTGATGGCAAGTTTTGTTTGGTTTTGAAAAATGGATATTCGATGAGCGAACAAATGGTACGCTAAGTCATTATAAAAAACAAAAAACAGTAGCGCGTTAAAAATAGTAGGCTCCACGATCCTTTGAAAAGTACTAAATATCATGTGTAAAAAGTCTAGGTATCCAACTATTAAGAAAACGAATTGTTTGATTGAGTTTCTGTTTCAAAACAGACGGCGTTGAATTGGAATGTTCTTTTTATCTACCTTTTTTGCTGAAAATTGGTTGCATTCGTATGCAAAAGTTTTATCAACGAGTCATGTTGTTGACTGAATGGAATCTTGTTTCTGTAAATAGTAAACTGTAGAAACCTGTAAAACTAGTAAAAAAGTAGAATTTTAAAAGAAATTAGAATTTTTCGGGAAAATGGATGCACGTTTTTGTTCGGAAAACACAACTATCATCGAGAATTTATAATTGTTAATGAGAATTAAGTTTTTTATTCAGACAGAATTTGATTGCTTGTTTGAGTAAAATTAAGGAATCCCAGATGAGGTCCCAGACTGAAGCAAGTATGTCCAGACCGAAGATGAACGTACGAGGGGGCGTCGTGCGTTCAAAATTACATAGTCTGGAAACATCAAAAAACGCACGAAAGTCTGAACATGAACAGACGAAAGTCTGATGAACGCATGAAAGTCTGGACATGAACGCACGAAAGTCTGGTGAACGCACGAAAGTCTGGTGAACGCACGAAAGTCTGGTGAAGGCACGAATGTCTGGTGAACGCACGAAAATCTGGTGAACGCACGAAAGTCTGGTGAACGCACGAAAGTCTGGACATGAACGCACGAAAGTCTGATGAACGCACGAAAGTCTGGACATGAACGCACGAAAGTCTGTCGAACCCAAAAAAAGTCTGGACATGAACGCAAAAAAGTCTGAAAATGAACGCACGAAATTCTGGACATGAACGCACGAAAGTCTGAACATGAACGCACGAAAGTCGAGTGAATGCACGAAAATCTGGACATGAAAGCACGAAAACCCGGTAAACGAAACTAAATCTAGTGAACGCACAAGAGTATGAACATGAACGCATAAAAGTCTGTCCAACGCTCAGAAGTCTGGACATGAACGCACTAAAACCTGGTAAAAGCAATTAAATCTGGTGAAGGCACGAAAGTCTGGACATGAACGCACGAAATTTGGTTGAACGCACAAAAGTCGGGGGAACGCACGAAAGTCTGGACATGAACGCACGAAAGTCTGGTAAACGCACGAAAGTCTGGACATGAACGCACAAAAATCGGTTGAACGCACGAAAGTCTTTTGAACGCGCGAATGTCTGTACATGGACCCACGAAAGTCTGGTAAACGCACGAAAGTCTGGACATAAACGCGCGAAAGTCTGGTGAACGCACGAAAGTCTGGACATAGGCAACTTCCGTCTGGGACGGTCTGGACATAGGCATTTTCCGTCTGGGACAGACATACTTGCTTCGTCTGGCACCTCAACCTGGGATTCTTTTGATCAATAAAATATTTCAAAATTCTATCAAATTGTAATAACATTTGGTTCCTATAAACTCGAACCTTCTTTTTGCTAATTCAGTTTTTATTGATTTTGATGCAGCTTTTACAACACCTTTTGCAACTCTCATAGTCAACTTGACGTAAACTTGTGTTAGTTAATTGCTTAACTTGCTGTTAGTAACTAAATAGATTTAAAGCGTGTAATATATATCAAAATGCGTCATTTTATTAGCCAATCAGAATCGAGTATTTAAATACGCGTAGAAATCGTTCCAATTTACGTACAAAGCTCGGAAAAAGTGCAAATAACATAATTTCGTTAAACCTAATAATTAAACCTATCAAGTAAGAATCGTTTGAACTTAATAATTTTCGGTTTTTTTGCACGGTTTCGAATAGAATGGTGACCAGCGTTGATCACAATTATCAAAAACAGACTGATACCAGTTAAATGAGCAAAAGGACTTTGCCGTCTAAACTCTCACTTGTTGCTATTATCGTACCAATGTTATTACGTTGCTATGTACGTACGATACTTATACGTGGCTGTGTTCGCCAAAACTTAAACGTTGCTTCATGATGATTTGTAGTCGATTTTGATCGTTTGCTACATAATACGAAAAGATTGAAATGAAACTCCAAAACGGTAGACTGTTTTACTTCTCAGCTACATTTTGGTGCCGCTCCCGATTTACGAACACTTTCTAAACATTTGTGCAAAGATTTCCGTTCAATTTGTAAACCGTAGCAAAGTTTGTGTGTGTTAATCATCCTACACAGAGATACTACATCGAACTGCGGCTACACCGGCTAATCTCCTTACTGTCTATAGAGCGAAAGCGAATTGCTAGTCAAAGTTATCGACACGATGTCGAGATTTATTGTTGAAAAGTGAGTGCAAGACAATGACGTTGTGGTCTCGTATCCCATTTGAAACAAGCGCACTTTCATCCCAGCAGTTCTGAAGCGAGCGAAGTTGTCCCTCATTATTTTATCTTTCCTCATTTCCACCGATTGAGCGCCGCCAACACAACGAGAGAGACAGTGGCAGAACTGACTCCTCAGGGGCGCAGTGGGGGAGTGTTGCCTGCATCAGGAGAGGAACAACAGAAGCTGGCATTTGGAGATTGGGTGCTGATATCGAGCAACGAGGATAGAGCGAAATCGCCCAAAGAGAACACGGAGAATGAGCAGAGGCCATGATACCTACATTGGACCAGAGAGCTAGGTCAAGTACAGCAGAGTTCGATGAACAAAAATGAAACGTTTGTTAGTTTCAATTCTGCAGTAAATTAAAGTGAATTCAGACGGCAAAAAAGAAAGCCAACCCCTAACGGTAAATCTGATAAATATTTAGAGATATAGTGCGTTAACAAGATCTCTAGCGGTATTGGCTTAATTTATGGATAATCGGTCACCAATAACCCTCACAGTTGAGTTTAAAAACCCTGAGGCTCAGAGTTAGAGCAAAGCCTCTGAAAAATCACATATCTTTTTCCGCCAGATTGTAAAGAAAAGCAAGTAGTACTATCTTGACAAGTCTCAGCGAAATAGAATATTTTTTAGGAAAGGGAGCTGAGAAACCTTTATATATACTTAGACTTAAAATACTACAAATCTTTTTCCGCCAGATTGTAAAGAAAAGCAAGTAGTATTATCTTGACAAGTCTCAGCGAAATACAATCCTTTTCGGAGAAGGGAGCTGAGAAACTTTTTTAAGAGAAAAAAAACATCGATTTTGAAAATTTTTGGCTGAAAGTTGGGAAATTCAGACAAAATGGTCCTTTATGGGTACATAGCAAAAAATAACCTCAAATATGAGAAAAAAAAACGTGAGCACATAATGCTAAATTGTTCAATTTTGAAAATCTTTGGTCAATTTTGAGGCAAATCAAAAAATTTAGAAAATCAATACCGAATATTGATAAATCGTACTTTCGAGCTTAAAACCGTCCAGTTTACTGGATTACCGTTCCATAAACAAGAATTTGCATAAAATTGACCAAAATTTGAGAAAAATTGGACAAATGCATAAAGTTTTGACAAATTTGTCAAAAAATCATTTTCTCAACAAGAAGGTTCGTTAATTGAGTGAAACTCATTAAACAGAAAAAGTTGTGAAAATTTTCCTTTTTCACAACCCCCGGCCTACAAAAAATTATCAAATTCCTATAATTTTTTTTGTCGCTCGTTTATGTACCGTTTTTTGTCCGCGTTCTTTTCGTCCTTTAACTTTAAAATTCTCCGTTTTCCGCTTTTTTTTTCAATAACGTCGCTCTCCCAAAACTCGGCTTTTCGTTTTCTTCGCTACTTTTCCCATTTTCGATGTAGTATGTTATATGTGATGAAATATGTTGTTGTTTTTGTTGCAGTATGTTGATTAAGCTAGTATGCTGGTTAGTTGCTTTGGTCTTGTTGCTTTCTAGGGTGTGACTTAAGTTTGTTCTAGAGTTACGGCTAGTTGGTTTCTGGACCTCTCCAATTTACTGATTTACTAGCACCCCTGTTGTATTGTATTGATTTTTGCTGCTGTATGTTTGCGTGTAACTGTATGATTGCTACGTGGTTTAGGTTTTTGCCTTCTAGGGTGTGACTTAAGTTTATTCTGGAGTTACGGCTAGATTGTTTCTTAACTTTTCCAGCTTTCGTTGACTACAAAAACACTGCATATTACTTAACATTTGCTGTACTTTGTTTAATATTGTTGGTATGCTGATCGGTTGTTTAGGTTTGATTATTGCTAGGGTGTGACTTAAGTTTGTTCTGGAGTTACGGCTAGTAATTTTCTTGCTCTTTTCATCCTTTTAGTATACTGACATTTGCCGTAATTTAATTTGTTATTTTCATATGTTAAGCCTCATATTGACTTGTGCTAGTTTGTCTCTTGCAGTAGCATCTCTCCTTCTCCCTAGGGTGTGACTTAAGTTTGTTCTGGAGTTACGGCTAGTTTGTTTGGTTGAGTTTGTTGCTGTGGTCTGCTAGCATAGTGGTTCTCGACCTCACCACTCGCTGCGTAATCGTCTCCTGCCCGTTCCGACCCGCCTTTCCGTTTCGTTGCGCGCTACTCGCTCAACGCCTCCGTTCTGCCCGTCTCGTTTCTTCGTGCGTCGCTCGTTTAGCGTTTCCGTCCCGTCCGTTGCGTCGCCCGTTTACTACCTGCGTTTTCGCCAGTTCCGTTCCGTTCTCTGTTGCGTTGCGCGCCGTTCGCCCGTCCTTCCCGCCCCGTCCGCTTCGTTTCCCGTTTCGTCGTGCTTCGTCCACCCAGTCCTTTTCCCCCGGTTGCCTGTGTTCCTGTTTAGTCTCACGTTGCTTTCAAGCACATTAGACGCAATCTATAATTTCTTACTCACTTTCCCCGAGTAATTCATTACTCGGTAACTTCTTTTCTGCTCTTCGACGTCTTGATTATCAAGTCGTCGTCATTTGGGTTCGGTATAACCCTCATTCAACGTGTTTGGTTGAAAGTTACTCTACATTGATAAATTAGCCATTTCAAAATCATGGCCGAACATCAAGAAAAATTGAAAAAGCTCTTTAATGCAAGATCTAATCTAGAATCTGACTTATGTAACATCCATAAGGACATCACAGATGCCATAAATCGTCAAGACAGGAAGGTTAAAGTTGAACGCTTGGTTTCTAAGTTGAAGGATGTTTTCAGTAAACTAGTGCAGAAGAATGAAGAACTATTTGACTTAGCCAGTAAAGCGGAGAACCCAGATTCAATTTACCCTGTCCTTGAGCAATGGTTGGATGATAAAACCAAGAACAATGATAAGTTCTTGCTTGCGGCTAGAAGCTATATTGACTCAGTTGCTGACCGAGACACCGTATGTGAAGGCGTTAATCGTCAAGGCCAACCTAAGAGAAGTTCACGCCGAACAACATCATCAATGTCTAGCCAGCGTAAACATAAATTTCTCATGGCAAAACTAAAACGCGAAGAGGCCGAGAAACAAGAACAAGCTGCCATGCGCCTCGCTAAACAAAAACACGAAATTGCCATGAGAAAAAAGGAGCTTGAAATACAAATGGAAAAGATGGCACTTCAAGAATTGGAGGAAGACCACCGCCAGCGTGTTGCAGCAGCTAAATTGGATGAGGCTGATTTAATGGATAATCATTCATTGTTTAGTCAACACTCAAGTGAAGTGAATTTGTTTAAAGATAGGGGATCAGATAGAAGTCAGGGACTTGTTCAGGATTGGGTAAATTCGTTTCCAGCAGGTAATTCAAGTGAGTTAAACTTTTCTCGTCCTGGTTCAGCAACCGCCGACCCTCCTGTTAAAGATACTTCCCCTAGTAATCCTCCAGAAAACCCAAGTAATGTTGCCGATAACTTACATCATCTTGAAATGCTTTCTCAGTACACACGGCCAGGAGTTGCAATTTTTGTTGCCCAGCAGGAAGCTTTGTATCGGGAATATCTCCAGGCTCAACTGCAGCAATCACTCATTGATCAAAGGGCACATAGTCCCTCAGGCAGTGGTGAAGTGAACCAAGTACCAGTCGACGTACAAAATGTCGCACTCCCACCACCTCAACCACCTATGCAACCTCCCCGGCCACCGACACCCGTTATGGCACCAACTAATTCCATTTTTGTACCTAATGTTTCAACAAACCCACAAGTAAATCAGTTCTTGGGTCCGAAAAGCTCCAGTGTGCCTGGTCAATTACACATGTCGATGCCTCATGTTCCACAACTACTGAATCCATCTCAAAGTAACATTCCAAACCAAACACAAGTCCCTATTGCCCATTCCCCGCATAATATCCCTCCACCTCTAAACTCACTCGTGAACCCACCTCCCGTGTTCCCATCTCAACATCTATTTATTCCTCAGCCTCCCGTGATTCCGTCGCCCCCTCCAGCGAGCACAGCAACATACTTACCCGTCCCCAACATTCCACAACAAAACATTGTCCATTCACCTCAAGCCCGCCTGTTACCATGCCCTACCGCACCCAAACTTCCCCTTAACCGTAACCCCGATTATAATTTGTGGCGTTTTCCTCAAAATATTCTCCCAAACGTAAACCAGGCGAAAAATAAGGCAACCGTCTATAACAACGCTCAATCTAACCTACCCCCAAGCACAGCTAACCCCACCATCAGCCATCCCATCTTGCAAATGAGTGCACAACATAATCCAAATAGCAACTACGCAGCTAACTGTAGCATCCCTGTTAACCCCTTTAGTACAACTACTAACATCGCGCCACCTTTCGCCACGCCGGTTATACATCCAACATACGGACATACTGCTCCGATACAATTGTGTTGGGGTGGCCCACCGTATCCCACACCTCCAGCGCCAGTATCTGAAAATGCAAGTTTGATTAAGGCATTCACTGACGCCTTATCTACCAAGAGAAATGACCCACTACCCGAATGGAAGTTGTCCCAATACAATGGGGATCCTCTACAGTGGCACGAATGGTATGGTCAGTTTAAAAGCGCAATTGACTCTCAGTCCTTAACTGATGATGTAAAATTGACATACCTTAAGACCCTCGTAACAGGTAAAGCTAAAACAGCTATAGCTGAGTTCGCCTACTGCGGCGCAATGTACAAAGACGCACTGAGGACCTTAGAACGTAAATTTGGCCAACCACAGGTGGTCGTAAGTGCACATTTGGACAAACTCAACAGCTTTCCACCATTGAAGATGCACAATAGCGATAACATCATTAACTACTCGGGGTGCATTTCAAGTCTTGTCGGGGTATTTAAATCGCTGTCATACGATTCGGATTTAAAGAGTGCTGCGCTTCTCAACACCGCCGTACAGAAGCTACCACCCAATATGAAGGAGTCATGGTCACTCTTCACGGTCAAAATGCATTGGGTGAAACCTACTCTTCTTGATTTCAACGATTGTTGGAAAGAAAAAGCCGAAGCGCACGATTTAATGAAGAATACCGCACTTAAAGCAAGGACTGAGGATACCAACAACTCAGTAACTAGATCAAAAGTTGCTTCAAAGGCATTTGCTGCAAATACGCAACAGAAGAGTAACTTAAAGCCGCAACAGAGATCTCCGTCAACATCAATCTCTAGTTGCAAAGAAGTATTCTCTAGTTGCATTGTCTGCAATCTCTAGTTGCAATGTATGCAAAGGCAGCCACCGGTTGTGGGAATGCCGTGTCTTTAAGTAAAAGACCCCCACACAGAGAGCCAAGGTTGTGGCTGAGGCAAAGCTCTGTTTCTCTTGTTTGCGTTATAAACACATGTTTAGGCAATGCCCAAGTCCCCGTAAGTGTAGGAAAGATGGTTGCAACAGCTCCCATAACACCTTACTTCATGGAGCTGAAAGGGTTTTTCCAGCTAAACCCTCAACAAACAACAACATCGATACTTCGAAGTCGAACGAAGGTACTAGTAGGCCTTCTACTGGTCAACAGCAACCAAGCAAAACAACCACTTTGTCTTCCGTGACGGATGTCAAAGGCCTCCTTCAGGTCACGAAACTGAAACTTACTAATTCTTCTGGTACCAATACTACGGCGCTGGTTTTATGCGATACCGCTTGCAGTAACTCTTGGGTGTCCGATAGTCTCGCAGCTAGACTAGGTTTGCAGGGTACCGCATTAAAGCTTACCGTCAAGGGTATAAACACGGAAGAACTCATAGACACAAAGGTGGTTCAATTGACTGTGACACCTCATAAAGACCAAGACTTCGAAGCATTCACTGTGCGTCCCTACGTGAGGGAAACATTAAACGTAGGTTCCGACATCATTGACGTCAAGTCCATGCAAGAAACTTACCCACATTTGGCAGTTCTAGATCCAGTAAGATATAGCTATGGAGAAATTGAGATGATACTTGGACAGGATGTCTACCATGCCATCCGCCCGTTAGAGTATTTTTCAGCCGACGAAAAGTGCTCACCGTTCACCGTCCGCTTACCCATAGGTTGGGTTTTAAGTGGCCCACTCCCGTCAAGTTCAAGTTTAGTCTCGGTGTGTTTCAAAGCCAGTATTGAACAGGATTTTGAATTAGCTTGTCAGGTTAAATCTTGGTATGATTTGGAATCGTACGGCGCGTTCAAGCAAGTTGACCCACGATCCGCAGCGAATGCTCGCGCGCAGGAAATACTTGAAACAACAACCTTCCATAACGGCCAAAGATACGATGTCGGTATGTTATGGGCTGATGACAACATCCAACTCCCGAATAACTACTTTTCATCACTGGTACAACTCAAGTCTCTCGAAAAGCGGCTCTCGAGAGATACATCATTGAAAGAAAATTATGCTAGTACCATCCGTGAAGACTTGGAAAAAGGTTACTTGATTACAGTCCCTGATGCTCACAAGGTTGAGCAGCGGTCGAATAAAGAGTGGTACCTACCGCATCATCCCGTAATCAATCCGAACAAACCGGGGAAAGTGCGTAGGGTATTAAATGGTGCAGCAAAGTTCCACGGTACTTCTTTGAATAAATCTTTGCTCACTGGCCCCGACCTGCTCCAAAACCTAATCCACGCACTACTTAGGTTCCGTCAGCATCAATTCGCCGTGTCCGCAGATATTGAGGGTATGTTCCTCCAAGTGGGTGTCCCTGACTGTGACCAGCCATCAATGCGTTTTTTGTGGCTGGAGGACCCCACAACAAATGTTGTAGTGTATCAATACACGCGCCATATATTCGGGGCTAAAGACTCGCCCACATGCGCTAACTATGCACTGCAACGCACGGCCAGAGACAATGTTATTCAGTACCCGGAAGCAACCAAAGCCGTCCTAGAAAACTTCTACATGGACGATTACTGGGATTCGGTGGAGTCACCTGAGAGGGCTCTCAAAAGATCGAAGGAGTTGGTGCAACTTCTCCATCTAGGTGGGTTCAAGCTTACTAAGTTTGTAAGCAATGTACCAAATCTGGCTGATCGAATTGATGGGTCAACTCAGTCTACCGAACCAAAAGTAATTGCCTCATCTAAGGAGGATTCTTCGCACGTGCTTGGGTTGAAATGGGATCACAACAATGATACTCTAGTTGTGAGTCGGCGTACCTCCAGTACTGTAACTAAGTCTTTAACACAACGCTTGGTATTGAGCCTAGTGTCTAAGTTGTTTGATCCCATCGGCCTATTGGCACCATTTACTGTTGGTGCCCGATTGTTACTAAAGGACATCTGGCGTGTCAGCGGGCAGCACTGGGATGAAAAGTTATCAAAAGACACTGTTGAAAGGTTCCTCGAATGGAGTGTAGAACTACCCAAGCTTGCAGAAATCACTATACCAAGGTGCTACTTTTCGGGAAACATTAAACACCTGGAACTACACATGTTTGGCGATAGTTCCCAAGAGGTCTTCAGCGCTGTTGCATTCCTCCGAGCACTTCTAGTGGGCCAAAAACAGAGCTTGCAATTTTCCTGGGTAAAGCTCGCGTAGCACCTATGAAGGTGATGACAATTCCAAAGCTAGAGCTGCAAGCTGCTTTACTGGCCGCTCGGTTGAAACAAGATATCTGTCGAGCCCTTACTGTGCATGTCAACAAAGTTTACATGTGGACTGACAGCACTACTGTCTTGCAGTGGCTCAACTCCACAAGCAAGCAGCCAATATTTGTTGCAAACCGCGTATGCGAGATTTTAGAACACGCTAGCGTTGACGAATGGAATCACGTTGCCTCAAACGATAATCCAGCAGATGCCGGTACTCGTGGTATGTAAGCTGAGGTTTTGCAATCAAGTAGCTGGGTGAGGGGTCCAGATTTCTTAAGAACCAAGGAATTCCCGTTCGAACCAAGCATCGAAGTAGTTAAAAACATCAAACTTGGTATAGTAACTAAGGAAACTGACGAAACCAATACATCATTGGCCGCATCCGTAACCAAGTCAACTAAGGAACCACCCCCGCATTTAATTCCCTTTGATAAGTACAGTTCTTATCAGAAGTTGCTTCGGATAACAGCATACATACTCCGTCTGTTACCCTCACACGAATGTTACCGTAATGCCGATGGTAGCATCATAGATCCCACTGAGCTTGACGAAGCCGAGCGTCATCTTCAGTATCTCGTTCAAGGAGAATCTTTTACTTCCGAAAGGAAAGATCTCCGGGAAAACAAACACGTTAAACGGAGTAGCCGTATTGCCCCGTTTTCACTCTTCGTCGGACCAAATGGTCTAATTCGTTCGGCTGGCCGCATCAAACGGTTGGTTGAATTGATTTTGATGTAAAACACCCTATCGTTCTCGACGCGCGCCATTTCTTTGTAAAGTTGTTCCTTAGGCACACCCACGTTAAACATCATCATCAAGGTATTGACTACCTGCGGGCTAAAGTACAAGAACGTTATAGGATCCTTAAATTACGTTCCTCACTACGTTCCATTAAATCTAACTGCCTTACGTGCAGAAAATTTCGAGCCGCCACTATCCAAACAATCATGGCTGACCTCCCAGTAGAAAGACTCGCATACCAGTCTCCTCCCTTCACAAACACTGGGGTCGACTACTTCGGCCCGTTTTACGTTACTGTGCGTAGGACAACCGAGAAGAGGTGGGGTTTCCTCTTCACATGCTTAACCACTCGTGCCGTTCATGAAATTGTTCCGTCCATGGACGCCAGTTCGTGTGTAATGGGAGTGGAGCGTTTCGTCTCGCGTCGAGGTACACCGGCCATTATTTGGTCAGACAATGGCACTAACTTTGTTGGCGCGGAAAAAGAACTACGCGAGAACATCGAAAAGTGGAACACCATCAACATCGCTGTAGAACTTGCCCACAAAGGCATCAAGTGGAGGTTCAACCCGCCCAGTGCGCCACTCCAAGGTGGCATCTGGGAGAGGCTAGTACGTAGTTTCAAGCGCGTACTTTACACAATCCTTGGAACACGTCGCCTCACAGTTGAGGTTTTAAGTACCACTTTTTGCCTGGTCGAACATGCACTTAATTCACGCCCGTTAACGCCCGTAAGCGCCGACCCGTCCGACCTAGGCGCATTAACACCTAATCACTTTCTCCTCGGTAACCAAGCACGTAGTCTCCCTTCCAACCTTGGCGTAGACGAGTTTGATCACCGTAAACGTTACGCCCGCGCGCAGTCCTACGCTAACGCTATTTGGTCTCGTTGGATCAAAGAATACGTTCCGGCGCTGAACCGACGTTCCAAGTGGCAGACGCCTGCCGACCATCACCTTAAGACCGGTGATTTGGTTTGGGTAGTTGAAGAAACCAACCCGAGGGGTTACTACCCCACTGCTCGGATCACTGAACTCCGTTACGGTTCCGACAGCGTCGCACGCTCCGCCGTATTGCGCACGTCCTCTGGATCGCTCGTTCGCCCGCTTGTAAAATTAGTACCCATTCTCCCAGCATGTTCTTCTGGGCCGGAGGATGTTAGTAACTAAATAGATTTAAAGCGTGTAATATATATCAAAATGCGTCATTTTATTAGCCAATCAGAATCGAGTATTTAAATACGCATAGAAATCGTTCCAATTTACGTACAAAGCTCGGAAAAAGTGCAAATAACATAATTTCGTTAAACCTAATAATTAAACCTATCAAGTAAGAATCGTTTGAACTTAATAATTTTCGGTTTTTTGCACGGTTTTGAATAGAATGGTGACCAGCGTTGATCACAATTATCAAAAACAGACTGATACCAGTTAAATGAGCAAAAAGACTTTGCCGTCTAAACTCTCACTTGTTGCTATTATCGTACCAATGTTATTACGTTGCTATGTACGTACGATACTTATACGTGGCTGTGTTCGCCAAAACTTAAACGTTGCTTCATGATCATTTATAGTCAATTTTGATCGTTTGTTACATAATACGAAAAGATTGAATTGAAACTCCAAAACGGTAGACTGTTTTACTTCTCAGCTACACTTGCGGTGTTTTTTCATCGAGTTTATGATTAAAATCATTATAATATTAGTTTTCAGCATTT
The DNA here is from genome assembly GCF_964194025.1 of Convolutriloba macropyga. Lineage (NCBI taxonomy): Eukaryota > Metazoa > Xenacoelomorpha > Acoela > Convolutidae > Convolutriloba > Convolutriloba macropyga. Next base: position 50,615,978 of record NC_134477.1, read on the forward strand.
TATGATTGTTTTTGTTAATAATCTGTTTCTGCCCAGCAGGGAATTTGAATTGAGTTAAAGTCTGTTGAAGACTAAGTAAATATAGGGCATGTGTTAAATTTTTAAATTACGGCGTCTTTATTCGGTTTTGAAACATAGTGTAATTTGGACTGGAACTTTATGTGTGCACGCACAATACCGATCCGCCTTGTTTCCACATAAAGGAATTTTCTCAGTTAGACCATTATTTTTAGTATATAGTGTAACTCCTGATTATTGGTTTATTGATGTGTTTGAAGGTGTATGTATTTAATTTAACAATTTTGCTCATTCTTAACATGTTTCATTAAAAAAGGAAAAAGGCTCCTCTCATACTGAAACATCATTGGTGACATTTTCAAACAGCATATATTCTATAATGCGAAGCCCATCAATTAAAAATCATTGAAGTGTAATCAAATAGATGAAAATAGATGTGAAAAATCAGGTTTGTAAATAGGCCTGGGTGTCAAGGTAATATTTGAATTGCCGAGTTTTCGCAATTTTTTAAGTTTGTTAAACCTTTAGTTCCATAAATCAAGGAGGATAAGTAATGAAAATTGACATACGCATGTAAGATATTCACTTTTCAATCGTCAAACAATAGATAATTTAGTAGGAAGAAAAAACGTTCAATAACTATCAATATGTGTTCTCAAGTTAAAACAGCCTCGGCGTTAGCAATTTGAGCCGGTTTCGAAAAAACCCACACGGAAAAAACCAACTGAAATTAGATAGGAAAAAAAACCAACAAAAAACAACGAAAAGAAACCCACCTCGAGGAAAAAGCCCACATATATAAACCCCCACTAGACTGTCAAAAAGATGTAAAATCAACCAAATTAAGTTAAATCAATTAAATTCTAACACAATTACACAGATTAAAAACACAAGACAAACACTTTTTCAAATTGACATGTTTGAAACGATTGCTCGCAATTTTTCTAATGGTGCACAAAGAAATCGTTTCCTTTTCTGAAGTGATTCTCACTTTGAAAACGTTTTATCGCATTGTTGGTTCTCTTTAGGTGCTCATTTGCTTGATGATACACATTCAATCAACATTGTGAGGTGAAAGCGTGGCTGCGGCGGCCCAGATAAACTTCCTCAAAATAATCAACAAAATCATGAGCCTTAAATTCTGGCAGCGATAATTGGAGCAATTTGAACTAAGGTTAAGCATGTTGGGAGGGGGCAAAAATGCAAGTGTTTTAAACATAGAGTTGCTTTAACTGAAAAACGGACTGAAACATATCTCATTGATGACACTGAAATGCATAATTTATAAAGTGAAGGCGTGAATACTTTATGCAGAACGTGAAAATCACCTTAATTTTTTCAGGCTTGCGTGTTTAAATTTTTATTTTGATGAATTTCACTCCAATCTCATTGTCTTTTTTCAATGAAAAAATGATTGTATTTTTTCTTTGGGGTTTATTTTGGTGGTTTTTTCGTGGATTTTTTTGGTGTTAAAAGAGGCGGGTGTTTTCCCATGGGTTTATTTCCTAGAACCATTTAAGATAATTCAAACATTTCATCTGGATGATGTAGAAATAAGTAGACCGTAAATATTCTTTTTATATGGTAAAATTTTACGAACTGTTTGAAACAAAAAACAATTTACTTCTTCAAAACAATTTACTTCTAATCCAGCGGTCTGCTTGTGCAATTTGCAAATTCGAAAAAATTACAACAATCGAAAAAAATCATAAGAGTTGTGAAACTGCTGAAACCTAAAAAACAATTCTTTCTCCAACAGTTCCGCCGGTTTTTGTTTATCAATCGTCAAGTTATCGCAAACACCCTTTCTGGAGATTCGATAAAAAAACACTACAGATTTTTAAAAAAACAGATTTAGTAACTGTGCGTAAAATTGGTGTTGCATTGTAAACACAAAAACAGTTTTAAAAAATGACTTGAAAGAGCCGAGAGCAAATTTGGTGGTTGTGTATTGGTAGTAAAAATCGGAGACACCAAGTAGTACGCTTTCAATTTACTAAAATTTGCCTACTAGTAATAAAACAACCGAGATGTTAGAAAACCAAAAAAGCGCATCTGTTGACAAACTTTTCACTAAATACCCTGGACAGCAGATTTAACAGCAAGCAATTTTATAGGAGTGTGTAGAAGCGGAAAGAAACTTTAAATTATGAACAGACGGAAAAATACAAAAAACTTAATTGTCGGGCCAATTCTGAAGCAAATGAACTTCATCCTTTGCTTTAAAATAACAGAAGGATTAAATCCAATTAAAAAAAGCGATTTGCTTTATTGAAAACCGAGAGTTGATCTAAAAAAAATAACAACACAAAAGATGCGTGTGAACAGATGTTTTAAAGGCATTGATTGGTTGAGAACGCGAGCAATGTAGCGATCTTGACACTTTGAATATAATTTTTCACAAAAACAGAAACTTTTTACGGAAACACAAAAACATTACTTTTTTAAATTACAAACACAAAAGCATTTTTTAAGAGTAGCAAAGATCTTTATAGGAACTGGTTTCTTAAAAAAGAAACAATTGATTTATAAGTTCTATCGTGATAATTCTTTTTCACAAAGGGAAATTAGGAAGTGAAAAATTACCTCTGAAGTGATGCTTCGTAAATATAAAAGTAGTCGCTTATCAGATTACATAAAATTGCGACTTTAGATAAAACATAGCATCTGTTTTGACACAATTAAATTTACCTTGGCAAAAAAGACTTCAAAAATTCATATAATTTATTTGTTATTTCAACAAAATATGAGTTGATTAGCTATGAAAGTTTCGTATGCTGATGCAAAAACTTTTTCAATTTTTGTGAG